>NC_143586.1:57405723-57721094 GCF_048544385.1 Mastigoproctus giganteus
TATGGTGTTTTTCACAAAGCAATCGATACGACACGAAGTGAACTATTAAAAAGGGAGATCATAAATATCCCATTTGTCAGAGATGAAAGGAGATATAAAAGGTCAAAAATTACTGCTCAATCTTTCACTCTTTTGTGTGCGAATAAGTTATTAATTAGAACAAAGGGAATTGCTTTGCAAGGGAAAGCATTAACATTCTACTTACGTTGCTTCTGTAACAACGCCAACTCCTGTAGGGTTAATGGCTTCTGTAATGGCTACTGCAATCTGTTTAGTTAACCGCTCCTGCACTGCAAATAGAAAATCGATGAGCGATTTAGACAGAGACTTACGACGTTGAAAGAATAAGAAAACGCTTTAAGAATAAAAATTATTTCTAAGAAGAAAATAGCTAAAAATTTTGAATTGATTATTTGGAATGGCGTCGATACCCCGTTAATTTTAATAACTAGGAGCATAATTATGCAACATGAATTGTTGAGGAGGCTTCCACCTTGCAGTGGATTGATAATGGCTGGAGTTTACCTTTTTTTTATTTTATAATTATGGAAAAACAAGACACTGGAACACTACTTCAAGAGTGTCAATCCTCTCTCAACCAAAGTAAAGAGAAAAAAAATAATAATAATAAAGGGTAACAGGTCTATTATTAGCTCTTTCTCGAAGCCCACTGACAATATGGGGTTCATTGGTTCACAGCTTAGGTTCACGGGTAACACGTCCATGTTTAACTATGTTAGACCTGTTAACCCTTTATGTAGTTCATAAAAAAAGGTATCTGATTTGGGTAATTTTTAAATTATGATTTCTGATATCCATTTTGTTCTAACGCTGAACAGCAAATCGTGTTCAGAATTTTGCGACTGAACTTCTTTGGCTTATTCCGTTGAATTAATGTGCATGCTCAAGTAAAAAAAAATAATAATAACAATTAAATTATGTAATCCAACATATTAGAAAAATGAAGGCCTACCTTGAAGTCTTCTACTATACACCTCTACTATTCTGAAAACCGGAAAAGGAAAAAAAAAACTGAATTAGAAATGTTTAAAGATTTCTAAGATTATTTTTAAGATTTCAGTACTTGTAAGATTATTAAGTTTAAAGATTATTAAACATTATTAAATATCATCCCTCACTCCTAAGAGACAAAAACATTAAAATCATTAGCTGACTAATGTTACTGTTAGAAGATGATGTGATAGTTATTTTTTTTTTAAAAAAAATTTAGTGCTAAACAGTGGAAACACACAGTAACATGCAACAAGACTAGATGAAAGCATCAAATTTTCTCGCATACAGCGCCGTCTATCGGAAAAATAAAAAAAAATCGAAATTATTAATTTGAATGCATGTTTCACTATTAGAACGTTGCCCACATGGGTTAATATTGTATTTCAATCAAAATTTTAATTATTCTTAGCAAATTTAATGAGATTAATTACTATTAACTGTAATAAGTCCTTTGAAAATTTTTGTTTCCTTTTTCATTTTTAATACAGCACTTGCTTTTCTGAATGTACTGTGGAATTCGTCATGTGGAGATGATTACTTCTGTGAGATGTGTAGCATCACAGAAAAAAATCTTTTGAGTTTCCTTTCCCCAAAAGCTTAGTTTGTGAGGTTAGAATAGTGAAAGTACGCATTTCCGACTATCATTTCACTTCTAACAAAGAATACTTCCCTGTTGAGAGGAGTGGATGAAGTTATTTGATATGGTGCAATATCGAGGAAACTTATCAAGCTGGAGATACATAAAGATAACGCTGCCATTCTGAAATCCAGTACAGTAATTGTTCTACTCCAAGGCTGCCAGATGTGAGAGTCTGTACTACTGTTTTTAAAAATAATAATAATATGAAGAAGGAGCAATCTTTTATAGGACTGATTTTCTCAAAACAGCCAAATTAGGAATACGCTGTTCTTATATAAAACTAGAAAAGCCGTTCAATATCCAGCTAGTTCAGTGAGTAAAATGAAGACGATTTTAGTGAAATTACAAGTTAGAAATATGATTTTAACAAAATTTTTATACCCGAATAATACTGTAACTGGAATGCAAGCTTTAGTTAGCCACTTTCAACCTTAGGTTACTATTGCCATGCTTCCACACCGTATGGGAAAGGCTTGGGTTCGAATCCCGTCTTGACGGAAAAACGTGATCACCAAATGCAATATTGTTATTGTATTCTATCTTGTAAGCTCCTCTGACCTTATGTTGCTGTCCAGGAGTATAAACAGAAAATTTATTTTACTACGGCCTGATGTAGTCTAGTGATCAGTCTCGAAGTGCAATATTACATGCGCCTCAGTTGAGTGTCGTTCGAGCCCACGTCTGCTAAATTGTCTTGTTAATTAAAAATGATTAGGTCTAAATTCTTTTAATTATGAGGTCTTGCCAGAATACGAACAGAACATTTAATTTTTATCTGCTATTTTAAAAACGCGGCCAAGTTAATTGGTTGCTGGCAAACACTATCTTGAGCTCACGCTAACAATGGGTAGCTGGACCTATCAAAGAAACATCAATACAGGGGTACCGCAAGGGGTGTTATCAGACCTTCTCTTTACTGCAATCACTGACTCCTCTAGTAAACAATAGAGCCTTCGGATAAAGATAAATAGAGCCTTCGGATAACGGGCAAGATATAGAAAATGCAATTAACAACAGTCTTATACAACTAGGAAACTACCTCAAATTCTTTGGTCTGAAGGTTAATCCAGACAAATTCTCTTGCATGGTCTTTTCATTGACGCCCGATCCGATAGTCATTTAGCCTACGCATGAAGGGAAATCATCAAAAGTGTAGCAAAACATCGTGACCTCGGGGTGATATTCGATACAGAGTTAGGGTTCAACTACCAACTTGAACATCTGTGCCTTCAAATGAGCCGAAATCGTTAGATCACAAACCCAGGCACTACCAAGAGATACATCTAGACAGCCATCTTCCAACGCGTCCTTCAAGGAGCAGAAATTTGGGGTTCTGCGACCAAAACTACCTAAAGCCACCATATGCAGCCACGTTTTGATTACTTAAATGGGCCACATGGAAGTCTCAGTTACCTCCACGATAGCGAACCACAGCGATGGCCACGGCTCTCGGTCTGGAACGTTTGCTAGTAAAGATGGAACAGAGACGCTTAACTTTCACTATGAAGATGCTCACGGGAAAGATCTCTGCCCTCAACTTCTGGGACGTGATCCGCTGGAGAGTTCCTCCTCCTGCGCTGAGTGCAAAGCCACAGTTGCGTTCGACCCATGGGAGACTGCATATGTCTGATATTTATGCCCACACAAATGTTAACGACGATACAATCGCTGGACGTGGATCTGAACCGGTTTGCCTATGATAAACAGTACGGGAGAAGGATATTAACGAAAGCACATGATTTTCTCCCCACCCAGTAGGGTGACGAATCTGAACTGTAAAAATCTATCTGTGAACTCTGAAAAAACTCGATCTGTGCCACTGTATTCTGTGAATCACGAATCCTGTAATCTAGACGCATGGAGAACTGGTTTACGGGGTATCTGTGTTCATGGATTTTATTTTATTTTTTTATTTAGTTTTGCTATTTTTTATTATCATTATTTATCTTCTCATTTTATTATATTACTATCCATGTGAATTACACTCCCTGGCAGCATGCCGTGATGAGTGCATTGTATCGTGTCTTTACGTACAATAAAGATT
This sequence comes from Mastigoproctus giganteus, assembly GCF_048544385.1. NCBI lineage: Eukaryota > Metazoa > Arthropoda > Arachnida > Uropygi > Thelyphonidae > Mastigoproctus > Mastigoproctus giganteus. The sequence continues at coordinate 57,409,422 of NC_143586.1, forward strand.
ATTGTTTTTAAAATAACATCTAGCCAACCGTGATCTGTGGGCCGAAAAAGCCAGTCGTTGCGAGAAGCCAATGGACGCTAATAAGACTTGTGCAGGGTAACAGAAAGTCTACAATCAGTGAAATAGCAACCCAATACAACAGAAGTAACCAAAGAAGTTTCAGAACACAACTCGTCGTACCTTGTTACTGATGGAGGATCGCAGCAGACAATAGGGCAGGGTTCCACTCCTTTCCACAAAGAACGAGAAGGAACGGCTATAATGGGCCCAGGAACACCAACTCAGGAAAACACATTTTTCCAGTCCGCTAATGGACAGTAGAGGATTGAAAAATGACCGATATGGCAATTTAATTATAGATTATTAATTAGATAATTTAGATATAGATTATTAATTAATTATGTCACTAGTATAGGACAAAAAACCCCCCAAGATTTTGTGACTTCATAATTGAAAGTGAAATTTCGAATATATTTGGAAATATGTATCTATTGCCAAATATTAGAATAGAATATTTTAACTTATATATTTAATTTTTCAAAGTTAAATTTACATTATATTCTTGCTAATAAAACTGCGCTATTAAATATGACTATAATAACTTATTAAGAGTAGTGCACAGCTCCTAATAAATCATAAAAAATATTACTTTTTTCAGTAGTTGGCGCATGTATACAGTATTTATTTATTTTTAAGCATAATGTAATCCAGCCACTCAAGCATGCAAAAGCGACTGCATAAACTTATAAAACTTACCTGGCTAATTTACTTAGACCAAGGACTTTTTTATTCGGTAGATAACCTATAGACACCTGAAAAAGATGAAAATAAAAATAACATAAGATTAATTGCTTTTATTGATTCGTAACGAATAATTCTTTGTTCCTCATTGTCTCAAATTGGGCATTTTTATTATCCAAAAAAAAATTCTCTTCATCTACTCATATCTATACATTATTTTATTTTTCAAAATTCTACTAGCATAGTATCAAAGCCAAGATCATTTGTTTTAGTAGTTTTAACACCATGCTAAATTGCCTGTTCATCGAAATACTGTTTCATCAACCTTATACTTTATGAGGAAGTAAGGAAGGAAAGATCTCGCTTTTCTGTTTTCATTTCTGACGATAGTCTGATTCATAAAACTCTCACAGCAGTCACATGACAGCTTCAGGACTCTGTTGTCATGTGCATAAAGATATCTGAGTTCAAGGTTGAAGTCAAAGTTTGTGGTTCTTCGTCAAAGTTTAATTTACGCTGAACATCGACAAGAGAGAATAAATATTTTGAGCACAAGAGATCTCCGTGCGGTTCTGATGTGATCTGTCAAAACCATTCCCAAAACTTCTAAACAATAGCCTGAGAGATCTGTGGACACCGCCCTCGTGAGTAACACAGTTGGTAGGATCGCCGTTTTCCCCACACACGGAGTGGAAAAGACCTGAGTTCGAGTCCCATCAATGACGTGAAGAGTTTTTATGGGCCTTTTTCACAACGTGTATGAGTTAGTCGGTCTCAGGCGAGGGTAACATGGTTTTACTCCCAGAAACTCGGACTTTTCGTCCAGCAAAACAAAAATCGACCTCAGAACACACGCAATTTACAGACAATATACACGGAGCAAGCCGACCGGGCTAGCCGAGTGGGTAAAGTACCTGCCCGGCAACCCAAAGGTCGCGGGTTCGATTCTCGCCTCGGGCTTGGATCAAAGTACTGCAAAAACCCTGGGAGGTGCAATATGGCCACAGAAGACGATGCGCCAACAACTACCAAATCAAAAAAAAAAAAAAAAAAAACACGGAGCAATATGGCCCTAGTCACTAATGCTCTTAAAATCCTGCAACCACGTACACTTCAGGAACAGTTGTACGTGTGCATATTGTATTCATGGAGCATTGTATCAACATTGATTCACTATGCTCGCCAGACACATAATTACAAAAATTAATGTAGATCGACAAGTACAATGAAATCGTACTCGAAAAAACCAGCCGTTGGGCAAGCCGAAAAGGAGCCATGAATTTCCACGGTTTCGCCAAGCTATCAAGCGTCAGTGTATTGTGCCTGTAAATTGAGCGCGTGTGGGAACCGGGTCTTTCTTAATCGTTAGCTTTTCTAATACCCCTATACTTTGGAACCTAAATTGATAGTTGTTAATTTTTTCAGAAGAACAATTGGTACCGCAAAATCTTCCAAAGGCCACAAGCTATCTGACTGCTCAATTATTTTTTATTTACCTTTCCTAGTATCAGAAGATTCCCGATTATGAGGTTTTTTTTTTATTTCCCCCAAACAGGATAAGTCCGGTGGTGGTCTATAAGGCTGTATGTATTTCTCTTGAATGATGAGACATTTTTATTATCAACATAACAAAGTTTATTGCGCTGTTAGAATCATATGTAAAATACAAACACTAAATTAATCATAAATATACAATCACTCACTGCTTTCTTCTACTCCACATAATTATAATGCTCTCATGTACTTCTTTCATTTCCATACATTTATAATCATCTAAAACATATGAGCAATACAAAATACTAAATTAACTAGCATATACCATCGTTCGATTCACGCTCCTTCACAGTAATACATATGGATAATCTCTCTACTTTCCCATACACATAATTATCTTATATTTTTTCCTTGTCCCTTCTTCCACATGCATATGACTAAGGGTATATTGTTATTCCCTTTTTTAATCAACCTCTTAGAAGTGCTTCACAACCTAAACATATATATAACTGCATTATATTCCCTCTCTCTCTTGATACACGTGAACATCAAATTGAGTATATGACCTTCTCTGGCCTTCAGATCTCTCAGTGGGTTATGAACAAACTGGTTGCTCCACTCAGAGCACTAACTATTTGTTAATGACAATAACATCTAATACCGTACGTTACTCCACATATGCTTTTACATTAGCTAGATAACTCACTCTCTCTCTCCATCTACCACTGTTCACCCCTTTTTTTTAAAAATAAAGTAGTCAGCTCGACCTATCAGACGTATTCAGCTCGACCTATTAGTCCTATTCATTGCCTATCAGTTAACATAAATCAAAATTCCAAGACTTACTTTCTCTGCCTTTCTCTTTACTTTTCTTCCCACTGCCTTGATAGGGTTCCTGGCTCCTGATTTATTTCAAGCGGTCGTCTTCCTTGGTCTAGCTTACTGGTCCACTAGGTGTACATCCCTGGAATCACTCTTGGACTGCATTTTTTGCTGGTTCTCTCCATAATACAAGGCTTTTGCTTCTGGAACACTGCTCTGGCCATTCATTTAGATTTTCTAGCAACTACCTTCACTTCTCATAACACTTTCATTTTTAACCTTTCCCATCACTTTAATTTTATTGATTACCCACTGAACTGCGCCGGCCCTGTTCTCACTCCCATTTCCAAAAATCTCTAACACCCCTCCAAAAAATCTCTCTCTCTCTCTCTCTCTCTCTCTCTCTCTCTCTCTCTCTCTCTCTCTCTCTCTCTCTCTCTCTCTCTCTGTGTTTCTCCTTTTTGTTCATCCCTCTCCCTCCTTTCCTTGACCAATCACCATTAATTTCTCTTTTTTCATCTTTATTCTTATTCGCTAAAGTATCTCCTTTTTGTGTTGGGAACTTTCTGTATGGACAAGCCATCCTTCCGAAGAAATACCCGTGTTGTTTTCGGAGCTGCCTCCATCGGTTACTTTAGTTAATGGCCACACTCTTTTAACCCCTTAATCCTTTTTTTCTACGCTCTTCGCCCGACCTAGCCGCTCTTCAGTTTTCAATGGCGCCCCCATTGACAGCTAATCCGCGCTCTACCTCAAACAAACTGTGGAAACATCAGCAATTTACCTAACCCGGTCTGTTTAAAATATAATAAATTTCAAAATACAAAAATGTATTATTTTTTTAGACTTGCAAGATAGGAATCTTACACGCGTTATACGGTCGCTTTACCTCTTTTCTCCGAGTTTTCGGAGATAAATCATGTCACTTTGCCCGAAATAGACTAACTTGACTATGACATGAGAAAACTCCATAAAAATCTAACAGCTACGTCACTTCCTAAAAGGAAGTGACGTAGCTGTTAGATTTTCCGTCATTTCCGTAAGAAAATTTCGTTACTAATCGGTTTTACTCCAGTGCCACCATAGATGCTTTCACATCAAAAACCTTTTCTGCCTTTATGGGATTTTTTCTGCCCCGTGACGGGTACTGGTACTAAGTGCATGGGGTGGTTGGTTATGTCCAGTTACTACACTGGTGTGCAAAACTTAAGGACCAACACTATTTCTAAAAGGTTACAACCACAAAATCAAACGAAACAGCCTGTAGCGATTTGCATAACTGTGGCCGTTCAGTAGAAAGCTGGTACGCATACAAAAATTTGAATCGTGATGAGAGGGCATAAACAGATTAAAGCAGCAGTTCAGCAGTTATGTGCAAATTACCGAATGGTGAGCACGATTGTTACAGATGTCGATTCGTTTCGTACAGTGCTACAGACAACGAAATGGCCAGTAGAAAACATCTGGATGACTTTACCCGAGGTCGAATAATTGGGAAGCTCGAGGAAGGTCAAAGTGCGAGGAGTGTGGCTGCAGAGTTCGATATCACCCATAGCATGGTCTCACGTGCGTGGTCGGCCTTCAGAACGACAGGTACAGTGGTCCGAAGAACCAGTGGTGGTCGTCCTCGAAAAACAAAGCCCAATGATGACCGCTATATGCCCCTACAGGCCAAGATGAACTGACATCAGACAGCGGGATCCACTGCCAACTAGCTGCACAGGACGCTGAATATCGCGGTTTACTGTGGCCAGGCGACTCCACAAAGGTGGACTGTTTACCTGACGGTCAGTACGCTGTGTCCCTTTAACACTTGCCCATCTGAGACACCGTTTACAGTGGTGCATCGAACACAAGGACTGGACAGCAGCGCAATGGGGTAAAGTACTCTTTACTGATGAGAGTAGATTCAGTCTCAGCAGTGATTCTGGACGTCAGCTAATCTGGCGAGAGGTTGGCACATGGTATCACCCCGCAAACATCACTGAAAGGGATCGATATGGCGGTCGAAGTGTTCTCGTCTGGGGAGGCGTTATCTTGGATGGACGTACACAACTCCAGATACTGGAAGGTGGTATTGTAACCGGTGCACGCTACTGTACTGAGGTAATCCTTCCCCATGTGCCTCTGTTCCGGGGTGCTATTGGCCCCGAGTTCGTGTTTATGGATGAATAACGCCACACCCCATCGCACTGCAGCTGTTGATATGCTTTTGGAAAGTGAGGACATTGTTCGTATGGACTGGCCTGCCCGTTCCATCGATCTAAATTCCATCGAACACATACGGGACTCTGGGGAGACGCCTAGCGGCACGTCCACACCCACCAGAAAATGTTCACCAGCTGAAGACGGCGCTGACAGAGGAATGGGCGATGTTACCGCAAGAACTTATCAACGACATTGTTCTAAGTATGGACAGGTGGTGCAAAGCCTGCATCGACATTAGGGGTGGCCATATCTCCTACTGAGGATCACCTCTTCCCTTTGTTCCATCTTTGGCAGTGATGCATCTGTATCATGGCAGCCAGTGCTATTTTGCCATTTTTGAATAAAGTCCCTCTGTACCGTTTTGTTTCCGTTGTGTCGTTGTTGTTTCCTTCATCATTTCTGTACCTCACGAGGTTCCTTTGGTATGATTTTCCCATATCCAGTCCACTCCTATGAGAAGCTACAGGTGAAAACCTGACTGCTCCTTAAGTTTTGCACAACAGTGTATTATTATTGTTACTGTTGGTCGAGGAAGTCTTACTGTCCCACAGGTGTTCAAGATTGCAGCTTTCTAGAGTTCTATGTAAGTGTTCTCTGAAAGGCCTTTATTGCTAGGTTCTTATGGAGGCTCTTTGCCACCATGCCAGTGGTTGACACGATGATCGGAATGGTTATTACTTGTTCCATATGCCATATATCTATGACCTCCTGTCTTAGGTCTGATTACTTCTCGATCTTTTCCTCGTATGTTTTATGGAGGTTGCTGGTGCTGGGCACCTCTATGTCGATCAGATAGTTAGCCATTTCCTTCTTGTCGATGGCGGTTATGTCTGGTCTGTTGTGCGGGATCGTCTTGTCCCTTATTATTGCATGGTTCCAGTATAGACTACAATTATAGAATATATAACGGGGTGGGGTTATCCCCGTTATCTGTCCCCAGTAGGCAGTGGCAGTTCCAGCATTTTCTAAGGGGAGCTAAAGAAGATAAAGGGAGGGGCTAAAGCAGTGTTCGGAAAATTACGAAGCTTTAATCGTCATGTAGTGGTAAAAAATTTACATCATTTTCATCATAATGGGACTATAGCCCTTTTAGTCCCTACCTGGGACCGCCACTGCCCATTGGTACTATACCTATGGTAACAGCGAAAACTCGAAAATTTCTTATAAATACTAAAAAAGTGAGAAAATTTGCAGCATAAAAATAATTTTATTAAAGGTATCACTAAATATTGCGAATTATTGGTTTACCACTGAGTTAACTCACAACCAAAACTCGTGTAAGAGCAGCTAAGATTACAACATTGTAAAAGAAGCTATTCGATACGTGCAGGAATGCAGAAACACGTAATGGAAGTCTCTTTCGTTTGCAATAGGATCATCATATGGTCATAGGATCATCATCAAGATTACTGATTTTTATACAGGTAAGTTTCATTAGTTTTTCGTCTCCCACTTTGGACGTGCTAAGTGACTGTTCACAAAATAAATAAAGCAATGTTTTAACTTTTGAACAAGTTTGCTTTTTTTGCTCCCTTCCCATTATTATGCAATTAAATACTCTAAATCAAGAATTTGAAATATTTATTTATATTTTATGACGCCTAAAATGGCTTCATTTCCAGAAATAATTACGCTTGTTTTTATCATGTGCTTACACATTATAGTAGTGGGCGAATAAAAAAGGATATCTGATCAGAGTAAAATAATTTGTACAATACAACTATCACTAAGATGATTATTAGTGCCCTAGAAATTTTACTTATTTTGTGAGTAAATAAATATAAACGTACCAATAGTTGTTTAGGGCCTATTTTCAATCTCAGTTTAATGCATTTTTAATATTACTTTAATTCGATATTTTATCGCTAGATGGCAGGACATTAAGTGCTAGCAAGCTGCGAAGAAGAATTTTTTTTTTTTTTTTTTTTTTTTTTAATGCAAAACTCACGGGTTATTTAACACAAGCACTCTGTACTGTAATTGAATACGTAATAACGCTTCTTACCTTTCCGATGAAGGGTACAAGATGATGCTCACACATAGAAAACATCTCAATATCCTTGACAATGACCATCTCATCGTGATCCTCCTCAAATATAGCGTCATTAACGACATCTGTTGAAATACGTTACAGTTATGGCTGATTAATAGTACATTGACAAATAGTTGTTTCCTTGTTTTCATTTAATAAATGAAACTGTGCTGTAATAAGACAACACATTATAGTCACTGATTAATATTTTTAATGGAACTTGCACCATTCTGAATAAACTGAAATTATTCAGAAAATTTAGTATAAAGTTTCTAATCAGTCAGTAGTCCATCAGTGATTGATTTACTATTTCAGGAACAAGCGGAAGACATTTAGGAGCCCCCTAGTGGTGTTGAAATATAATTATATCTAAATAAAAATATTAAATAAAACCAAAAATACCAAATAAAAATATTAAATAAATCCAAAAAAATTACTAAATAAATATTAGTTAATTCATCGTGATTTATATTTAAAAGGTTTTATTTGTTTTGATTTAATTTTTTTCTTGATTTTTTTAAAAACATTTTTTACTTTAAGGTGAAGTTAGCTTCTTAAATTATTATAGGGCATTTTATAGCGACAATATTTGTTGATTTCTTATTAAAATCAAGTAAGATCATCAGTGGCGAAACTACCCCCGGCAGATTGCGGAGCACTCCCCCACGTGATTATAAAAATACTAAAACAACATACCAAATTAGCCGTTGTGCTATTGGACTTCTCGAGAACTCCTCCTCGGTGGTGGACCTGACAGTATGATAGTTTCGTTACTAAAGATCGTGCTCCTCTAGTGTTATTCAATAGCAGCATAAAAATATTTTTACTATTGTTTCATCATTTAGAAATGTTGACAATTAACGCTTGTTATAACTTTGCGCATTTCATTTCCAATGAAAGTTTTTCAATTTTGATTAAATTAATTTTTCATTAATTTGTTCTCAGATTTCCATTTGTAGGATAACGGCCTTATAGGCTTTAAGTATTTAAAATATTTTAAGAAATTTTAGATAAAAAGAGAACATAGAAAACAACAAATAAAATTAATAATATTTTTATACCAACTTAATACATTTACACAGGTTTCGATAAATCCACCACTAACTGACTATAAATTAAAATTCCTCTCTGAGATCTCTCATCGGAAAGAACAGTGATACTTTTAGGTGAGAGAGGGCGCTACGATAGCTACCTATACGAATTAATTTGGTAATATTACCAAAGAACGTCATTTAATCATATTGTTTAACATTAACCACTTTATTGTTATTACTGATGGGATTAAAGGCGGCATCCCATCGATGGAAAATAAATACTCAGCAGTTGATGTTGGCAGGTTGCTATTCTGTTCACCGAATGAGTGAGCTGTGGTGCAGTGGAGCATTCCATGCCCTTTTTTTATAGTTTGTTTTTTCGCTGCTACCAAGTATCATCTTCGTCTCCATAGTAACAAGACAAGGTTTCTCAAAGGAACACGGTAAGTTTGAGAACTCTTTTAAGCTGATTGCAACTGTACTCTCGAAAGGGACCTTCTTATAACCCTGTGATCTTTTGCTCTTACAAAGAATAATATGATTCGCTCACCAGAGAATTATGGTAACTAGAATGAGGAGAAAGCTTTTGTAAACACCGTACTTCGAAATGGGACTTCATAAGGTTCCACATAAGCAGTTTTCTGTTATTCATACACAGACAGAAAACTATTTGAAATTGTGCAAGAGGAGTAAAAAGTTTCTTTGAAGTATTAATAACGGAATATGAACGCCTAAAAATTGTGAAAGTATGTTTTTCAGTTACTTTTCCAAACTCCAGAGAAGGTACTGTTTTTTCTAAAAAGATAAAAGGCAATGGCAAAAGCGTGCTGTTCCTAATTTAAACTCTACTTCAATTAAAATAAATATTCCATCCAGCGAATATAGCACTAGGTCAGTCACAGTGCCCGAAGAGTTAGGGGAACCAATGGCGATAATTTAGCAGTCTGCAAGGGAAATTATAATTTCGTCTGATTAAGCAACTGATAAATTATCTTATTCAGTTTCGTCCGGGTCAAGGCGGCAAGTGATATTTTATATACAGTTTTGTCTGGACTTGGGCAACACTGGTTGGCATCAATTTCCTCCCTGAAATAATTTCGACAGATTCTCGTAGGAAATATATGCGCTTAAAAAGTTCTCATCACCCTCAGTTTTATTTATTTTTGCTAGAACGTTCGGGAAATTTCTAGAGCACTTAGACTTTTTTCCTGAAAACTTGGGAGCGGTCTCCAACGAACACGGTGAAAAGTTTCACCAAGATATTTCTCAAATGGAGAAAAGATACCAGGGAAAATGGAGTCCAAATGCAGTATATTGGTAGACTTCCCGTGCGAGGTTGGAACCTCGCACGGGAGATACCAATGGACGATTATAAAAGGCAAACCACAACAAAAGAAGTGTTTTATTATCAGGTAAACATTTTTGTAAATAGAATAAGGTCAGTAGACCCATTGTTCAATATTTAGTACTGTATGTAACATTTTCTTAAAATATATAAAATATTTTTTACTAGAAACTTAGTTTTTGACTTTAATCCCTTCCCGTAAAATTGGTGGGTGTTACTGCAATATGGTTGCCATATTTGAACTCGGCAACGTCAAATCTATAAGAATCACCTTGAATTTTAACACAGTGTTTTAACACATATTCCAAGTGTGATGTTATATTCTATATGCACTAATAACTAAAGCGAAAACAGAAAGTACTGTAATAACTAAAGCGAAAATAGAAAGTACTGTATTACTTAAATAAGAACTCTTTCCGAGATTTCAAATCTATTATAGAGTAAGTCTTGAAACAAGTCAGTCTCCTGATGTTTAAAAGGAAATTTTCGTATGAGTTAAATAGATGAGGAAATGTACGTTCATGAATATATGCATATTCATCGCTGTAATATATCCAATAAGAATATTCAACGGGGAGAAAACCGGTTGCAGTTTAATGCACATGGTGGTAGCAGGCAAAGTCAGTTATTAAAATCAACGATCACGTGATGGTACAGAACAGGAGTGTCTCTGGAGCATCTAGATATTCAACCATATCTTTTACTTCGATCTGTTTCTTTTATATTCAGCAGTTGTTTCTCTATGGACAAAGACAAACCGAACTCAACAAGTCCTTTCGGTTTTTCCTCTTCTTTGACGAAGTGCACTTTGCCACCAATCCTCGACACATTTATCATTCCTGCTGCGTGCGAGAGAGAGAGAGAGAGAGAGAGAGAGAGAGAGAGAGAGAGAGAGAGAGAGAGAGAGAGACGAGAATACTAACAAAGCCTGAGCCTTCTGACGTCATCTGGTGGCTTAATAACCTTGGTTACAGAGCACATTTCTCTAGATGACTGCGTTTCAATGCTGATTCGATTTTTCCGCTTCCAAGGCTATCAGGACCACCCCATCTCCGATCTCCTCCGTAATGATCCTCATCATTAGTCGCCCTTCTACTTTCCGACGTCGTAAATATATCTAGACTTTTGACACGTGCTATTGTCTGACCTATACGGTGTCGTGGGGTGATTTGTTGTTCAAGGTTTGCCGCTGAATGGGAAGTAGAATGTGTCGTACACAGATTGGTGTGCACTAATAAATTCCTGATGGTCTTTGAAACTACACGCCAATCACAACAGAGGAAGTGATTATTAAACTTTGCCGAAGGTCGCTTTTTGGCTAACTAATAACTTCGTTAATCGGCTTAGACAGAGCTCAGGAACTACAGGAGTTAATAAACATGTGGCAAGTGAGCGCTTTTCCGAGGCCTCCAAACCAAACTTCCAAATCTACAAGTCTCGTATCATTACAATCACCAAAAGCCCCAATTCCTATAATTGTATGTCGAAGTCAAAATTCCCATCACTTTGAATAAATCATAATTTAATGCAACTGATTTTGTTCCAATATTTGTCTTGAGTTCTGTTAGGACCCAATCCATACATCAAATATCGAATTTATTAAAAAAAATTAAACCCAGTACCTTAATAATAAAACTATTTTCTTAGCTTTTAACTTTTTTCTTAATTTGGAGAGACATTTAAGCGTTTTATGATTTGTAAGAAAGTCTTTTTTACGCAGTAAACATATTAATTGAATTTTATTTTAAATATGAGAGTAGTAAAATAAAATATTATTATATTAATAATTCTTGAATATCATTATACATAAAAATTCTTGAACAACTTGATAACTACTGCTAGAAGTTTTTTTGAGCAAAATGAAAATTAAAATTACATCTCTTTGTTTTTAACCATTTTCCCCTCATTCATCGTTTATCAATGGAGTTTTGTTTCTTAAGATATTTAGGCAAGATTGGATTGAGTCATTTCAGCCAAGTACCAGTGGTTAGCAAGCGAGTACAAAAACACCCACACTGTGTTCGAATACAAGTAATACCACAAATTAGGTTAAACTTCTTGTCAGTTGTAAATTTTTGTCACTCTGTAGAGCAGCGTCGAATTAAAAACAGAAAATTTATTTAATTATTATCTCGTCAGAGACTGTTTTTTCCTTTTACAAAACCTCTATCCATAAATCAAAAGATGAGGATACTATAAGTACAATGAAGACAGTTGTATTTGTGATGATTTTTGTCACTTCTGCAATTAATTTGAAATCTTTAAATTTTATTTAAAGGAACCTAAGGATTAAAGGATTCCAAGATGTCAGCCATCTTTGCCACGAACTAAAGCTAGAAGAAAGTCTGAAAAGAGACACTACTTCCGACTTATTGCAATAAATAATGAAAAGACAAAATTAGGTAATAAATAATAAATGAATTTGAGTTATTGCATCCTCATTTTGTTCTTCTGGTAATTATAGAAGTGGTCCTGTACATTGTCTTCTTTCATCAGATAAGGTTACACTGCTCTCCGAAAATTAAGTTACATTCGCGTAATCTGAGCTACCAAGAAAACTATGTACTTCGTGGAGTTCAATCAAATATTTTGTGGAAGCGTGTATGAATTATTGTTATATTTCAAGTTTAAAAAGAAATATGGCTCTATTTTCATAAATCACAATCGTGAGGTCATATACCCAAAACTATGAGGGAAGATTCTGCATAATTCACGCTTTTAATAGAAAGCTCTCACAACGAGTTCTCATGCTGTCTACAAAGTTAAGTCCCTGTGGAAATAAATCCTACTCCTCTACAAAGACAATTTTATGGCGCATGGAAGCATCTAGGACAATAACGTCACTCAATTCATCTTCTTAAAAGTTCCAAACATGCTCTGTAGAATTCCAGCTGTGAATCTCAACTCATCTGTAAAGAGAACATTAGCTTATTTTTTCATGGCTTCCGCATACTGTGAGACAGTCACTAGAGAAGAAGAATTGAGGGAAACACAACCCATGGGCCGTTTTCCATAGTCTTCTTTCCGACACGTGTTATATGCAATTTGCTTTAAATCTGTTGTTTCTATGGCTACCGAAAGCTTGAAGGAGAGCTGCTTAGCTGTATTCCCGGATAGAGTCTCGATGTTATGGTCAAATAGCAGACATTCTGGGATATTGTACTCTTGGTTGACCTTGAAGGTATCTTTAAGACATCCCCCCCCTCCTGATCACTAGCGTAGCTACTCTTTTTCGGGCCCGAAGGCAAAGAACATGTTCGGGCCCCTACTCAATTAATGAAAATTGCAAAAACAGGAGACAGCCAAAGACGCCGAGCCCGGAGGCAATTGCCTTGCCTGCCTACATGGTAGTTACGCCACTGCTCCTGATGTTGTCATAACTTTGAATTTGCCATTGTTGACATGTTTTTAAGTCTTCGGTGCCCAAAAGTGTATAATCCTCCAATAGCTGTCATCCTGTTACCCATAAAATCATTCTGCCAATAGCTATCTAAGGAAAGATAAAACCTAATAAGATGCTTTCTGTACCACGTTAGATTTTAAATAAATGATGTAGTGCTCACTTTTATAGCCTACTTGATTAGGGTGTTTAAAATCATATTCAGATTTGCTATGTCAAATCAAGAGGACATCAAAATGTGAACATTTAAGCAAATACGTTTAAACGACAAGGAAAAAAGTTGTAACTAATTTTCGGATTCCGGTTAAATCAGTAGGAATTATTAAAAACTATCTCTTTTATGGGATTTTTTCCACCCCTGGACGGGTACTGCTACCAAGTGCATGGATGGTTGGCTGTGTCCGGTTACGATTAATTATTACTGTTGGTCGAGGAAAACTTTCTTACTGTCCTACACGTGTTCGAGATTGGGGCTTTTTGGAGTTCCATGTAAGTGTTCTCTGGAAGGCCTATTGTTGCTAGATTCTTATGAATTATTATTTTAAAATGGGAGAAAGAATTCTTATTCAAATAAAGTTAAATTCCATTAAAATTCTATTAAATTATTTAAAAATATGTATTAAAATTAAATTTAAAAAAATTGATATCAGAACTACATCACTACCATTTATGAGAATAATTATTGTAACTGTGTATTATCTTTTGCCATTACCGAAAATATTGCAAGTATTGCATGAAATATTCCAGAAATTTCGGATCACGAAATCAGTAGTGGTGCAGCTTTGATTTTTGAATTATAATTTCGTCTTAGACGATTCGTATCGTTTGTGTGTATCTACTCTCCGTGACATTGAAATCACAGCACCCTGAAGGAACAGGAACATTGAGGGGATACTTAGTGTAACGATAGCCAAGGAGTTAAGGAACGCATGATAAAAGTTGCAGAAGAAGCGATGTGTGTGTGTGTGTGTGCGTGATGGCTGTAGGATCGCTGCGGTCACCACGTCATTGCCACAATGTATGTGGTGATCATCGGGCCCCAAGAAGAACTCATTGCTGAAGACCACTTGATGCCATTCTGTATCCCAGGTTGCCCGTGAGCGGCACCATTTCGATTGCAGTTGACCATGGGCAACTGCGATTGAAAAGCGGTTTGGGGAAATCAATGCAGTGGCCAGTATGCACGGCGCCCCCCCTCCTTCTTATAGTCGACGTGCAATGGTTCGACGGGTGATGGTATGACAGTCAACTGATATCAGAGCTCATTGGATGGTGGCCATCGTAGCTGTAGATGTGATGTAAATCTGTTGACGGATAAGATGATACTCCTGTTCTGTATCCTCCGTCGTGCCCCACTATCGATTCGACAAGCAGTTGTACCCTCCTACAGCTGCTATTTCCAACATCTGTGCACTGTGATATTGTTACAGTCCACATTTTTGCTACACAATGAAGCGACAATCCAGCCTCTCAAAGACCAATAATCCACCCTCTGTCAAAGTCGCTGATCTGCTCAAATCGATGTCAAAAGTGACATCTCGGCATTTTCTACAATCTGCTTCCACTCTGAAATCGGTTACTGCGTGTATTAACTGCGTCATACACGCGTCGCTTTGATCTCTGCGGTCTCTACGTTCGTTTTTATAATAGCCGAAGCTTCCCCCGGACTGATCCCGTATTTTAATAATTTTTATATCTCGGCGCGGCTCATCCGCCTTCTGATTTGCGTGAACTTCCGTTCATTCCTTCTGGCTGCTGCAATTTCAATGTCACAAAGTGTATAAGGCCTGCTCCAGACCTGCACATCTATGATTTATATTTCGCATTATATCCAGATCTGGATGTCACGCTTAAAATTTCTGCAGAGGTTGGCAACTAAACACAAGGTTGTGTCTCCTCCTCCACAAGGTTGGCACCTTGTGGAGGAGGATAGAAGCGAAAGTTGATTGAAGTGAAAAAAGCCCCGAGGGGGGAATTAGTAAACTCCTAACTGGTGAGCGAGGCAAGAACCAGAGGACAAACCTATAAAATCTTCGGAAGTAACAATGCAGTAGATCTTATAAAGTTTACTCTCTGGCAGTGCGTTGTGGGATGTTGCAATAACTTGTCTGCAAAGGTAGCCAAGGCAAAATGTTTGGCCAAATTCAAGGAAGAACTGGACAGCTACTTTTTCAGTAAGGGAGTCAGATATGAAATTTACCATGCAATATAAACAAGTGGTTTGGAAGGTACAGGCTGTCCTGTACCTTCCAAACCACTATGATATATAAAGCCAGTATACTAGAAAGTGTTTAGAGGAAGACATCCAGATTGATGAGGAGTATTAATCGATGTCCACAAGGGCGGTTCCAGCTAGGGGCTAAAGGGACTATAACTGCTCCCTTATGATAAAATACTGTAGATTTTGTTACTCCTACATGATGATCAAATCTTAATGATTCCTCGGAACATTGACTTAATGCCCCCTCCTTTAGAATATCCTGGGACCGTCCCTGTCTATACGAAGAACTGCTAAGAAGATGCGGACTGCGAAGCTTGACAACTAGTTACTTGGGAGGGGGGGGATGGAGCTAATAGAAGTATATAAACCCCTGAAAGGAATCAGTAAAATGAAAAGAATGTATATTTTCACCAGTACAGAAGAACCAGGCAAATACAAAACTTTGAAGAGTAATAGAAGGATGGATTTCATAAAGTCACCTTTCTTATAGTCATCTTTTGGCGACAGGGAAGGTATGAGTGATTGAGACTTCCCCCCTTTCTTTCTTTTTTTGGCAGATGCAGAAAAAGTCCACACTCTTGCATCATTTTTTCATCATAATACCGACACCAGTATTGACCATTTAAACTCCACATTTCCTGTTTTAAATCATTACATGAAATGATCTTCAAATGGAGAACTGGAAGTAAGATTCGTAGTGAATAGCAAAACATTTGTTACCAAGAAGTAGTGACAACATGCAGATGATAAAAAAGCATTTACTAAAAGTAATTGGGACATCAAAGATCGCCATCAAAACACTCCACGCTCTTGGTTACTCTTCGTACCATAATGAGTACGGAAACTGCACTCTCTAAGTGAGGTCCTACTTTTTCTTACCACAAATACATAAAGAGAGGAGATTGATCCACTTTCGCAGGATAATCGCCGTTCTCCCACACTTGACTGTGTACAGCGCAGCAGACGTATGACTGCATTACGACCACTCACTTACGGCAACTGGTCCCCTCACCGACAGCGAACACCCATTTCCGGGCTGCTTAATGCTGCCGGAAGGAGAAGATGGGCAGATGATCCCCGTTCGACTTGCGGTAATATATCGGCTTTCTTCACGACAGAAAAGACTACGGAATGTCCTTTCGTGACGCAAGCGTCAAAATGGATCTTATTAAAACTTTCCGGCACATTTATCTTGCACACTCTTAGGTGAAAGAATCACTTCCCTCTCATCCCTCCATCCCCATTACTTTCCGTGTACCTCGCAGTTTTCTAACAGGTAAATGCGCTTTTGGGTCGAGTAAGCAGGTCTTGGTACGGAGGTTATGATACTCTGAAACCAAAGCTGGATCTCATTTCTCCCCCTTCTGTGAGCTCCTTTTATAAGACGTAGTCGGAATATAATTGTAATTTAACAGTTAAAAGCGAGAGGGAGTTTTTTTGATACATCATGTACTTGTACGCTAATTTTCCAACTTAAGGAAGGGAATTTATCAGGTTAATAAGCAACCATTCTTTGCATTTAAGTTCCCTTAAGTTATTGAGACTCATTTATTTTTATTTTATTTCTGAAAGATGTTGAAAGTTGTTTTTGTTGTTGTAATAAGGTTTTAGGAGCATCAGGAACTAAGGCCATATTGCAATTCTCTGAAAATTGCCTGTGTTCTCTGGTCGATTTTCTGTTTGTTGGATGAAAAACCCGAGTTTCTGGGAGTAAAAACCATGCTACCCTCGCCTGAGACCGACTAGTTTCCAGGAAAAAAACCACGCAGCTCTGGTCTGAGAGTGACTAATTCGTGTTGAGAGTAGTAATGGGAATATTCGAGAGGTCATAATAGAATATTTCGATTATTAGCATTAGTAGAGGCATATGATGCAAGAAAAGAAGTTTATACAGCATCAGCCAAAAAAAAAAAAAAAAAAAAAAAAAACCACACCTTCCCATTTCACCCATCCATTAACTCCAAATATTTGTCTAGTTCTACCTTGAATTTATTTAAGCTGTCAACTTCTACAACGACTTCTAAAAGCAAATTTCGGCACATCTATTCTACAACTGTAATTATGTCTCCTCATGCGGGGCTAATCTGAGCAAGAGAAAGAATCTCATCAGCACTGAGTTTGCTAAAATCATTCAAGGCCTTATATACCTCAATCAGATCGCCTCGCAGGTGTCTAGTCTTCAGACACTGCAATTTGCAGCCCTTTGTTCCATTCACCAATCTCATTGTCCGTCTCTGTACTCGTTACAGCAGCTCTACATCCTTCCTAAATATGAGGCCTCCAGACCTGCATACAGTACACAAGGTGTAGCCTGACCATTGACTCATACAAGGCGATAATTACCTCCTTATCACTGCTAGAAAAATTACTGTATATAATTGACAATACACCATGAGCTACTCTTGCAGACTGTCTGCACCGATCAAAAAACTTCATATGTGACAGCACAATAACACCCAGGTCTTTATCATTCTCTACCATCCTGATTGAAGTACCACCCACTTGATACGTTACTCTGGGGTTACTACTACCCATATGCAATACTTTACATTTGTCAATGTTAAAGTTCAGTTGCCACCTCTCAGCCCACCTGTTGAACTTTTCTAGATCCTGTTGCAGCAGCGTACTGTCATTAGTGTCATTAACAACCCTGCCAACTTTCTTATCGTCTGCAAACTTGGACATTAAGCCTGATATACCTTCATCAATATCATTAATAAATACAGAAAACAACAATGGGCCCAACTCTGAACCCTGGGAAACCAGCGCCCACGAAGAGCAGTGACCATTGATTACCACTCTCTGTCTTCTCCCACTCAACCATCCCTTTATCCATAGCAGCAATTTTACCTTGATGTCATACTGCTCCAACTTGTACAGTAGTCTTCCATGTGCAAGAGTATCAAAAGCTTTCCTGAAATCCAAGAACATGATATCAAAATTATTTTTTGCATCCAGTTCATTTGTGACCATATCATGGTATCTAGTCAAATTGGTCAGACAAGACTTCCCCTTAACAAACCCATGCTGTGTCTGAACTATAACTGCAATCTTGTCACGATGATCCTGCAATGCTTTTTAACCAGTGACTCCATTATTTTCCGGCGCCTCCGTAGCCAGGTGGGCAGGAGCAGCAGTGCGTAGCACACGCTTCTTGATTAGACCGGGGTTCGAGCCCGTGACCACCAAATACGAAGGATGCGGAAAGGTCAGGGAATGACCACCGCATCTCCCTGGAGCAATATGGCCTTAGTTGCTAATGCTCCTAAAATCCAAATAACAAACAAACAAATCATTATTTTCCCTGGAACAAAAGTTAAACTAACTGGTCTGTAATTACTCGTGGCACCCTTAGATCCATAGCCATAATTATGGGAGCATCCTTGGACTCAGGAGAAGTCCCCACGCACTGTAAACATTTGCACATCTCCAGTGCGTGGGGACTTCTCCTGAGTCCAAGGATGCTCTCATAATTATGGCTAAGGGTTTGCTTACTTCCTTTGCCGCCTCCTTTAATAAAACTGGATAGATCCCATCCACCCCAGGTGCCTTTCTTATGTTTAGCTTCAACAATTTCTCCTCCACTTTATTCTCAGTTATTAAAAAATCACTTAGCTCCCTGTTAGAGTAAGATAAACTTCGGACATTCCCCTCCTTGAATAACTCCTCATGTGTGAATGTAGATGCAAAATACTCGTTCAGTTTGTCAGCTACCTGAGCAGAATCCTCAACTTTCAAACCATCGATATCAAGGGTCTAGAAGGACGGGGATGAATTTGATTCATCCCCTTCCTTCTAGAGTTTACGTAAGCAAACTCTATAACGTAAGTAAACTTTAGAAGTAATCTCTATACACTTACATCATTCGAATGATTCATTGGATTATGGAAAATCATTCAATTAGGGCTGTTCCATCGATTATGGAAAATCATTCGATTATGACAATTCGTACGATTATGGAAAATCAATCGATTATTTCAGTAGAACGATATAATTGAAGTATTTCATTCGATTATGGAAAATAATTTGATCATTTCATCTTATTCGATTATACAATTCGAGTGAAATAATCATATGAAAAATTTGATTATATCATTCGACTTTGAGAAATCATTGGATTATGTCAGTCGAATAATATAGTCGAATTATTTAATTTGATTATGGAAAAATCATTCGAATAATATAATTGAATTTAGTAGTTAGTAACTACAAATCATGCGATTATTTTATTACTGAAATCTCTGGATTACCAATCATTCGATTATGCCCACTCTAATTGAAAATTCTTCCAGTTTGCTCCAAGGGATCCTGCATAACGTTTTTGAAACTAAGTACAAAGTTTCTAAAGGAATGCCATCATTCACGTTGCTTACATTTTCTTTCAGTTCTTCAATGCCTTCCGATTATTAATGTTGACCACGTATTTCAGATATCATCATAGATAACAGTCCGATGATGGGAATCTAGTGAACGAGGAAAGTAAATTTCCTACTGATAATTCCAAAGAACTGCTACAAATAAGCCATAGTCGCTGCAGCTAGCACTATATCTAGCACCTTGCTGAAACTGTTTCTTCGTTGTCCTATTCTGTCAAAGTGGGATATCGCTTGACTATAGCCCCAATTGAAGACGCCTTTAAGAATTCTTTCGGACATAAGAGGAAATGATGTATCATCAGAAGCTTGACCATCGTAATATATATTTTTAACGTAACTTTTTCATTTTTCCTCTTTTCATTTTGGATCTCACTGAGCTCAGGGCTTTGGTACAGCTCAAGGGGAAATGACTGAGGAAATGACCACCACTTTTTCTGTTTATACTCCGGCACGACTGGGTCACAGGAATTTACCAATAATCCTTTTGACAATGAATGCAATCGTTAACCGTAGTATTTAGCAGTCACTTGAGCTTGAACCGCAGTCAACTCAAATGCGTCTTTTAGGGTCAAACTTTCAGAATCTTTTGATTAATATGCACAGATTTTAAGGAGACGTATTTCCAAATAACTTTCAAGTATTTTAAAGTGAGGCATTAAGAACCTCGTCAATTTTTTTTTCTTCGGATAATTAAAAAAAAATTGACGAGGATCTTTCAGAACGTTTCCTGTCTTGGACAGAACCGGATTGTTTAAATTTATTCAATCGGTTGAATCGGAACGTTTTAGAGCATTAGGAACATTCCATCAGGGAACCTCTTTCACAACCTGCTTCAAGTTAAGCAAGATTATACGATGGTGATTCTTTTGGAATGCTGTATCTGTTCGCCATTGTCGGAAGTTATCTATGAACTCAAAAGTGTAAACAGATTATCACCACTTGTGGTTTCTTGTTACTCTATATACACCTTGTAAAATGCTATATTATTTTCAATATAGTGCCATCAACTCAGTTTGAAAAATTGGAGAATATTTGCTCCAGACTTACTAAGTTTTAAAATTTAAGTTGGCTTGGAGCCAATATTCCCCAATTTACTGATGTTTCTGAAATGGTGGCACTGCTATCTCATAAGATATTTCACATAAGTCCATGGGACTGAGGTTTAAGAATTATGTTGGGCAAACCATGCTAGTGATGTCTTGGACTTGTAATTGTTCTTTTTGCCGCACCCAGCTTTTTATGTGGAAGGCCATTTATTGTCTATGAAAATAATAGTTTTTCCATTAGTAGATGTATTCGGGCGCATAGGACGATGACATTCTTATTGACTCTATTGCTTAAACTACATGGAATGAGTAGCCACACTTGAAGTAGCGTCATGAATTTCCTTAGACAACTTTTCACAAACAGATTTCTCATTCACATGAGGTCCAGCTGGCATAATCACCGTCCTCCCGACACTGGGTGCAAAAGATCCAATTTCGAATCCCGTCAATGAAACGAGAAATTTTTAGGGATCTTTTCACAATATGGCTGAATTAGTTGGTCTCAGGCGAGGGTAGTATGGTTTTTTTTATCCCGAAAACTCGTATTTTTTTTGTCCAGCAAAACAGAAAATTTACCACAGAACATACGCAATTTCCAGACATATTATATACGACGCAATATAGTCTAGGTTACTGATGCGCCTAAAATTCTAAAACTACCAACCAACTGTTCATATGGGGATTATCTCCAGAATAACTCTTCTACCTCTCAAGCCTCTTCCGAGGTTTATGCATTAAACTGAATAATATAAATAAATGTATTGCAATAGACTTGAAAATGCAGATAATCTAAACAAAAAAAAAAGCATAACCCATTGCCTTTGAAAGATTCCAGTGGACACCTTCGTACATTCAACAATGTATAGCAATATAAATATATTCTTAACTATAATAGAAAAGTCATCCTAATGAATGGTGTCTTCTCTATGAATTCAGTTATTTTCGTGGTCTGATGAAATCAAATTCCACTACGTCAGTAAACGAAAGCAACAATCAGGATGACATGGTATAATATGATCAACGGTGCATCAAAAAACGACAAAATTCAAATTAGAAAGGGAACGAATATTTATTGCGCAACTTTGAAATGTGCGACAAACTAGGTAAGGAAAATGTCCAATAGTAATAAGATGCTTAAATTATCCAAGTTAAGGACAAATTTCACCTCAATAAAGGTCATAGACCCTCAAAAAGCATGATTTAGATTAACTCACTTAAGTGGATTGGATTTCGGGCATCAATATATTTCCGCATTTCCGAGAGATAAGCTGTACACAAATCTTGATTTAACTTCTTTTTTATTATTTTGCATTCCTTCGCGTCGTTTTTTTTTACTGTTCGGTCTTTCCAAGAACACAAGGTGGTGGGAAATTATGTGTGAGATACGATAATCCAGGATTAAGGACAAGGAGAGACAAAAATGACAAAGTGAGAAGGGATGATCTTACTTAGTGGAGTTATCTTCAGGTCATCTTATAGTTCTCTAATCCACTTTCTTTTCGCTGTCAATAACTTTTTTGTATGTTGACATTTATATTAGAAACAGGATTCGACCATTCTTACAAGAGATTTCTTTCAAAAACTGCACATGCCTAGAAAATTTCTTATCTAAATATTTAGACTATTAAGAAGCCCATTCCTGATTGGACTATTTCGCGCGAACAATTTCTTTTGCGCCATTAAATTCAAAATTAAAAACTGAAAAGAGTGCATTCCATCTATGTGGACCTAAATGTCTTTATTTTTATTTAAATATCTTTACAGTTTCTATAATTGATTGCGCTCTCTTCAGTTTTAAAGTCCTATTTCTAAACAATTAATACTGTATTTAATTTATAACTGGCATTTGAAGGGTATCGACAACTACTCTTTTAATTATATTGCAAACATACTCTGGAATTACTGGACCCCTGCTTACCAGTTCACCAGATTTCTAACTAAAAGACAAATGTTCGTGACGCATGGAGATATATGAGCTACGCTCTTAGATGGAGAGCCAGCAAAACTTTTTTGACTCCAAAACTCCTGAATGGGCTGTGGCGAGCGAAGCAAGTGCTCACCAACATCAGCCACCCTCAACTGGTTGAAATACATACAGAGATGTACTTCTCCAACAGCTTTTTATGCATAGATCATTTGGTTGTCGGTATCAGGATCCCAGTAGAATTTTTTACAAGCTACATAAGTAATCAGTACTCAATGACTATGGAGGAACAGTATTTTTCTATCGAGCTTTTTACAGTATTGAGGAACGCCCTGTACACCACCCAAACTGAATACAACGGCAACTGGTCTTTAAAAGAAAGCTCTGAGTTCGAATGCTGTCAAAACCTTTATGGGATTTTTTTTCACCATGGCTGAATTAGGTCGTCTCAGGCGAAGGTTGTATAGTTTTTTCTCCCGGGAACTTGGATTTTTCGTCCAGAACCGACACAAACCGACAACAGTGTACACGCAATTATAGATATACAGATACCCCACAGCCTTAGTTGCTTTGGCGCTTAACACAACTAACTAACCCTAAGAAAAATAACATCCACGCCGTAGCAAAATGGATTACATCTCGAATAGATCCAGTATTGCTATAAATCACCTAATTTTCCTCGGAGTCAATAATTTGTCGTTCCTTCATCAGTTGATGGCTTTCTACACAGAGTGAAAAGCAGGGAAGGATAAGTGATAAGTGATAAATAAGCAAAATACCCGTGTAGGATAAATTTACTCGTTATAGAATCTCAAAAACTTGGTATAGTCATACTCGTCATTACCTATGTCTGAACTTTCAGTTTCTTAAAAGAATTCATTGAAGACAATGCATTCTTTTAAGAAACTCACCCAATTCAAAATTAATTGTCTTCAATGCCATCAAAGGCATTGATATTCCATATTTCTTGAAAGACTTGGGGTTTATAGAAAGAAGGAAGATTTTATTGAGTTTTTCTTGGCTATAAAGGACGAGTTGTAATAATAAGACATGTGAAATGCGATGTGAAAAATATTACCTCAAGTACCTAATTAGGATCATTAGACGAGGGCGATTTTTAGGCAATATATCTAAATAAAAGTGCATCTTATGGTCCAGAAAATACGGTAAACTATTAATTGCAAACAGAGTTTCAAGACTATTCCTTTATCAGATAATTTGCATTTTAAAATAATTACTTGTTAGTTTATACGTTTTATATTAAAAATATTTACTCAACAACGCAGTTATATTTCTCTCCAAAGGATAGGATAAATAATTCAGTACATAGTCCCATGATGCAGACGGATGAAAAGCTTAGCATAAAAGATGCAAAGCTTCCGGGATGCATGGTGAACTGCAGATAAACGTACAGATACAGATAAACAAATGGAAAATTAATTGTGTTCGGTATTATGGAATGACCATTACTGGTGTAACTGATAGTTTAATGGAAGATAAAGAGGAAGAGAGAGCAGTCCACAAGATTTTGTGATTCGCTGCAGAAACTAGTTCTGTTGTTCTTGGTTATGTAATCGTCAGATACAAATTAGATTTTTTGCAAGATATAAACGACCTTCGAATGAGAAACCAATTTAAAAGGATAACAAGTATCCAAGTTGTAGTATGGAATAATGAAAGTATGAGGCAAGACAAGGTTCGTATTGTATCAGAGATTACGCCTGAGCAGTGGAGTCACATGACAACCAGCTCTGGTTACTGCAAGATGCTTTCCTTGCTGCAATTTCGTCACTGTCTTATCATTGTGCATGTGCGTCATTAAACGTGAATCGCAAATCCTTACAACGGTAAGGGAGTGGGGAAAGAAAGAGAGAGATGGGTGGGGGGAGACTGACAGCTGTTCATTTTGATAAAGCGAATATTTTAGAAAATGAAATAATGTCGATCAACGAAGCATCGCGACTGATAGACTTAATATAAAGCTGCTATTTAGATTTTATTATTTTGACTTTTACTTCACATATACGATTTCAAGGTTATCGCGTTATTATTTATTTATTTTATTAATTCATTATATTATCGATTGTTGACTATATAATGTCAGGATTTTATTTTATCTTATTTTACATGCGCATTTTTATTTTTATTTTTTAATCGAACAAAAATTATTTCCCTGAAAACAGAATTAGCGCGTGCCCAATGCATAGCTGAGATTTGAGTACTCATTTAATTTAATTCTAAATAAAGGATTACACCTTATTCTTCGTAAAACTATATATACATATATACATATTTATTTAGGAATACACTGAGTGATCACTGAATTATGACCACCTACCTAATACTTCGTAGATCCTCCTTTTGGCCTCTACAGCAGCAATGCAGATATGGAGGTGATTGGTGTATCCAGATGCCTGATATGCCTTTCCATAGTGTCCCACAAGTGCTCTATGGGATTGATATGGGTGGACTTCGAAGGCCAATCGATATGCTGGAAGTCAGAACTGTGTTCCTCAAACCATTCCTGCACATGAAGTGCCCGATGGCTCGGCGCATTGTCATCTTTGAAGACACCATCACCATTCGGGAAAAAGTGTAACATAGCGGGGTTTACACAGTCAGAAAGCAGTTGACGATAGTGGAGACCAGTGATACGTTGTTCCACATGTACCAGTGGTCCAAGTTCCTGCCAGTGAAACATGCCCCACACCATACAACCGCCTCCACCGGCCTGCACTTTTGATACCGTGCGTGATGGATCAAGAACCTCATGTTTTGATGTCATATCCGTACACGACCATCCACGGTGTGGAGTAAATAACGTGACTCATCCAACCAGCACACCTTCTTCCAGTCTTCTAACGTTCAACTTGCATGCTCTTTGCATCAGGCGAGTCTTTTACTCCGATGAACCTTTGTTAGGAGAGGATGTCGTAGGGGTTGTCAGCTGGTATAGCTCATATGTGCGAGCTTGCAACGCATGGTCATGCCAGATATTGTTCAGGGTTGGCCCATGTTGTATTGGGTAGTCAGATCTTCAACAGTGCTGCGCCTATTCACCTGTACGAGTCGTCGCATCCGGCGCTCACCTCTAACATCAACCTTTCACTGACCTTTGCAGTTTTCCGTCGGGTCGTTGTTTGACCATTTTGACGCCAGTCCTGGTACACTTTAACAACGGCGGCTCTCGAACACCCCATCAGTTCAGCCGTTTGAGAAATCGAGGCATCAGCTCGTCGAGCTCCCACAATCTGTCCTTTATCAAAGTCTGATAAATCCTTCCTTTTACCCCATCACGCTCAGAATTTTACTATCTGCTGAACCACTGACACTTTATGCATGCTACTTGGATCGACTAACTGCGCACTCTCGTACCTCACGTGGTCAACGGGTCGCCTTCAGTTTTCATAGGGGTGGTCATAATTTGGTTATCACTCAGTGTATAGATGTACGCATGAGCCGAAACATTATGACTAACCCTTTTTTTTATTGGAAGTCGCATACTCAAATCTAATATCACTTTCTCTGCCGTATTGGACGTTAAATTTTATTAAGATATAATAATCTTCGTTTATGAGTTCCATTAAATTTGATGTGCATTGCTATACCTAAGCAAGTTAAGCGTTACTCTGGCACTGAGATTTAATGTTCAATGGACCACAAAATGTTTATTTTTAACACACTTTTTTTATTATTTGCTTTAAAATCACTTTTCTCTCTTTCCTTCTCCTAGTTCTATGCAATGATTTTCCCTTGTAAAATGCATTTGTTTCTGTACGTGTGCCAAGAAATTTTATTTATTTCTTATTATTTTTTGTAGATTCATTAACAGCTAAAAACCCTATTGCATAAGGCTACGTTTGTCGCCCAGGTCAGTCCCCCACCTCCCTCAGAAAAAAGTAAACTCGAAAAACATAACTCTACACAATAATCACCAACATCGCTGAGGATACTGCCCCACTCTTCGTTTCCTCCAAAGAGTGCTTCCAAGCCTTCTCTACCTATGCCAATAAAAGTATTCAAAAAAAGGCTCAGAATAATTCAATATTGTTGCCTGTAAATTGCAATACTAACCAGTTATCTCTACAATCTGCTCAATAATCTGTATCCACAAAACTCGAGAGCACTGATTCCATACTTATGCACCGAAAAGACCAACGGATGACAACTGTCATGACTGACACACCGATTGGGATCTACTTTCGGAACCAGGCCCTGGAATTCCAGCGTTAAACAAACTCGGACTTGATTGCTGACCAAGGAATATCCCTGGGTGGGATCTTTGCATCACTGTTGTGGTGCTGGCTAGTACTGAATTTCTCCCAGTACTTTTTTTTTTTTTTTTAAGACTCTGCAAGGGGTGAGATGTTTCCGCACCTGGTGACCTCGGTCTGGTCATACCTAATGGCGCTCTAGCTCATATCTTCTGAGCAACGAGCATCGCCACGGTCCATCCTCGTTCTGCTTTCTTTCTACCTCACATCTTTATACTTTACAGAGATGCCTCTTACTCTAATCTCTAACTGCACCATATCTTTCCCAACCCAATCCCAATCCCCCCACACTTCATCTGCTGTCATCCTCTCCTTTCCAACACCACACTTGGGAGCTCCCGAAACCTGACGCGCCTCCTCACGGCAGGATGGGAGTCAAGGGGACGACCGACCGAGTATCAATCACCCCCCAGGCTGCAAAATCGCCAGTTTTGCCAGCATGCAACAATTCAACGACAAAATAGGAAGGAGAAAAATTCTATGGATTTGATTTTTCGCCTATGACAAACTTTTTTTTCCTTTAATTTTGTAGATTCATTCAGGCTAAGCTACAAGGGTATATTCCAGAAGTATATGTTTGACTGGAAGTGTTGTGTGGCAGCGATTACACTGAGGAGAGTCATTTCCTGACAAAAGGAACAAATGGGTTAAATAGGTAAGGCCTATTTGGGTTCTGGCTAGAATTACTTCTTGTTTGTTTGTAATGAACTGGAAGCCCATAATTTTGGTACAGGTTTAATTTGAAGGAGTTATTACGAATTGTGCTTGTCATTAAAGTGTCCACCGACCTTTACATATATTTCGAATATTCCTTTTATAATCTGTGATCGATACTAGGAAATTCGTTGGGGCTGTGCTGGATGGATGTTTTGCAACATCATCCGCGATTTCATTTCCTGGTATTCCAGTATGACCTGGGATCCAGCAGAAGACTACCTTTTGCTGATGCTGTCTGAGACGAATCACTCTGTTCTGATGAGCAGATAAGTAGGTGGGGAAGTGTTTTGTATGGCTATGCCAGTATAAACATCCTGGAAACCATATTATGCTCTTTTGTATTGACAGATGGAAAATATTTTCTAGGGCAAGCTTTATGGCATATAATTCAGTGGTGTAACTACTACATTCTGTGAGAAGAGACAGAGAAATGGTAGTTATCGGGGAATACCATTACTGCACTCGATCCACTCTCAGACTTCCTTCCATCAGTATATATTTTAGCGAAGTCAGGATAACATTGAGTATGCGCAATGTGCAGCCGTTGGATGTTAATGCCTGATAGAGAGTGTTTTCCCCATTGGTAGAAATAATTTTCACAAGATGATATCACGACAGACCATGGAGGGTCAGGACCTGTAGAATCTTGGAGGACTTTATTGAAGTCTATATTCCAATCTTCTGCTAGTTCCTTTAACCTAATACAACAGGCCGAATTGCCTGTGGTTTGCACTGACCACAAATATTCCAAACATGGTGTACTTTATGAGACTAGGAATCTTGGGCATATATAAATATGATGTGAAATCATCCTATTTTCAAAATTAAAAACAGCAGTTACTAAGTTCCACTGCTATCTAATGAGATGACAGTTTATCAGAAGGTGACGAGATCTTGTCAATGAATTCTTTTTATTTCAAATAAACATTAACATGAAAGTAACGTTTAAAAAGACCACCTGATGATGACTAACCAAGGTTAACATAATAATTTTACTGAGCACTAATTTTATTATAAAAGGCATAATTAAAAAAAAAGGTTGTTCAAATAAATTTATGTTTTATATCTAAAAAGATTAAAAAGATTTATCAGATACTCAACTTATTTTTACGATAAACCCAGAGGCTCACATCTGGTGAGTATGAGCTTGGCCCACCCAGGGTCCTGAGCTGGATATTGTAAAAAAATCTTTTTGGCTGGTGCAGCAAAAGCCTCAGGCTTCCTTGTACCATATGATTAATAATAATAATAATAATAATAATAATAATAAATGACAATGCGCTGTACTAGTTCTGGTCTCAACTTTTCAAAAATTCAGCAATCTCGAAGAGCGACCTGAAACAAAAAGAGAAACCAAGCATGAACTCCAGAGATCATTTTCATCTGATGTTCCGTATTTCAGCTGAAGTTTTCAAGGGGCACAGACAACACTAATTCTTGTGTGTGAGCAGTTTTTTTTGTTTTTTTTTTGATTTGGTAGTTGTTGGCGCATCGGCTTCTGTGGCCATATTGCACCTCCCAAGGTTTTTGCAGTACTTTGATCCAAGCCCGAGGCGGGAATCGAACCCGCGACCTTTGGGTTGGCGGGCAGGTACTTTACCCACTCGGCTAGCCCGATCGGCTGTGTGAGCAGTAAACTGCTAGAAATGCCATTCAACACCAGTTAAGAGTAAACCCCCGGACGAAGTAATATCTTTCTTCTCTTTTTCGTATTAAAAGCCGGAACAGTAGATGGCCTCACGCTGTCACCTGACCCGCTTAGTCGCAACTGAATGATGTAGAATGGACATCAGAGAGGTAATTCGTGCTCTGGCTTTTATCCTACGGTTCTGGTTGAGCTGGAGGTCTGTATAATGGAAAACATAATCGAGGCTATACTAACTAAAGGGAATGTGGTACTTTAAGAATCTGTAGAGTCATTGCCAAGTTATTATCGACAGTATACCACATTATACTACTATTTAAGTTAATTTTTCCTAAGGTAAAACAAGAATTATCTTGTTGTTTTGCTTAAAGAGGGTATGTCCTTCACCATGTCCGTTCATCCTTCCTTGCGCATGCAATAATCGATACCCAGTGGACGGATTTTCACAAAATTTTATGTTTGGCCCTTCCAGAAAGATTTGGCAAACCATTCCAAAGTTCATTAAAATCGGACCAATAGAAATCCGAGAATTATTATTTCTTCTTCTTTTCGCCCACATGTAATAAAAATCGATTTCCAGTAGATGGATTTTAAAGAAATTTTATATTTGGTATTTTAAAAAGATATGTTGAACTACACTGCTGGACAAAATTAACTAATCAAAATGTTTATCACGAATATTTTATTGGGAATATTGTCGCCGAAGGCGAGTATTTGATGTAATAGGCATCCTGGCATGCAAATTCCGAGTATCCAATAAAAATCGATCTATCAAGCCGCACATTATGCAAATTATTCATGCCTATAAAAACATGGGTTGCGACCATATTACTTCATTCCGGTTTTTTGGCTTGCTCAGTGGGATAGCCACATCTCCAGTACTCATTGTGGAAGTCATCATCGTTTAGATGATTCTTTGAAATTACTAGCCGTTGAACGACTTGAAGCCGGACAGTTCGCAGGCGGAGGTGGCAAGTTGGCTTAATGCGTCACGCAGCGTTGTCTTGGCACTATGAAAGCAATTTTAGGAAACAGGAACCATTACAAGAAGAATAGCCGGCCCAGATCGCTCGAGGGCTACTTCAACCAGAACAGACCGCTATCTGGCTCTAACAGCAAGACGGAACCCTACAATGTCCTGTCATCAGCTGTCTTTTGAGGTTGGTGTGACCACAGGTGAAAACATTTCCAACTGGACTGTGTTAAGAAGATTCAAATCAAGTGGACTCTACGGAAGGTAGCTGGTTGTTTGTATCCCATTAACCCCAAACCACCGCAGAACTGGTCGAAACTGATGCCATGAACATGTGACTTGGAGTCCTATTCTCGGATTTTTTTTTTTTTTTTTTTATGTAAACCTCAAACACGAGAGGTGTTAGAACCTATAGTACTTAGTACCGTTCTTGGGTTGGAGGTTGAGAAGACGAAAGAAGATATTTGTTGACATTGGACTTGAACTTCTGTAGACTGTAATTTTCAGGAAATACGTATGAAGGAAGGTTGTTCCAGAAAACGGCAGTTGAATGAATGAACGAGGAAGATGAAAAGTTGGTTCTGTGAGTTTGAAGTTGGACAGTAAATGGATATTGGCTGGTGATTAGTCCCGTTTTACCTACAAACAGATTCTAGTCATTATTTCATCTGGCAACAATGAGGAATGCGGTATCATCTCTCCAACATCAGAGAAAGGGGCTCTTACGGCGGAGGCGGTATTCTCGTGTGGAGTGAAATAATGATCAACGGCCGCACTCCTCCATGTTTTTGATAGGGGTACCGTAACTGTGCAGAGGTATCGAGAACAGATCCTCGAATCCTATGTGCGAATTTTTAGGGGTTGGCCGATTTTCTTTTCATACATGACAACGCCACTGCACACATAGCTCAAGTGGTGGAGGAATATCTTGAAACTGAGGATATCCAACGACTGCTTTGGCCAGCACGATCACGAGACTTAAATCCGATCGAACAACGCGACACCCTTGGGTGTCATGTTGCACCCCAACAGCCAGCCCCTCGGTCACTTTGTGAGCTGAGGTCTGCGCTGGTGGAAGAATGGGATTTGTGCCAGAGCTTATAGGCACCCTTATATCGGGCATGGTTCACTGCTGACAGGCCTAGTTAGCCGTTGCAGGGGATTATATGTCGTACTGATCATATTTTTGAGTATCTTGCATCAACTTCTGTAATATACTCTTTTTAATAATTCTCATACAACCCCTATAAATGTCCCTTTTACATGTCTGAAGTTTCTCGGTGTCTCCTAGTTTAATCGATCGTTTTGATATGGTACACCACCATATCAAAATTAGTCCCGCTGAATCGTAAGCTGCACGAGTTACATGACGTTT
Source organism: Mastigoproctus giganteus (assembly GCF_048544385.1). Classification (NCBI taxonomy): domain Eukaryota; kingdom Metazoa; phylum Arthropoda; class Arachnida; order Uropygi; family Thelyphonidae; genus Mastigoproctus; species Mastigoproctus giganteus. The sequence continues at coordinate 57,441,049 of NC_143586.1, forward strand.
TCTACGTGTTCTGTTAATTTTGTCGAGCAGCGTATCCCAAATTTCATTAAAATTGAAAAAATAGAGATCCGGTAAATAATATCTGTTTTTTTTTTTTTTTTTGTTTCATCACATAGAGTATCCATATACTGTATATTGTAACTGATCACTGGATATGTTTGTTGTCGTGCACTGATTGGAAGAATGAATGGGCAATATGACAGATATGCAAAAAGGAACTGCTCGGTTTGCACAGAAAATCCCTTGATCTGTTTTTTGTTTTTGTTATTATTAGTACTAGCTATATGGTGCAAGGAAGCCCGACGCTTATGCTGCACCAGCCAAAAAAAAATTCCCGAGTTAGCCTAAGAGAGAGAGAGAGAGAGAGAGTCAAAAGGGAATCATCAAGAAAGAGAAGAATGATGATATCCAGCTCAGGACCTTGGGTGTGCCAAGCCCATACTCACCAGATGTGAGCCCCCAGTGTTATTGTTATTTATTACTTTACAAAATACATAAATTATGAATTATTATTACTTGTTTGTATTAAATTAATCATAACGGAACGTTAAATACATGTTATTTTTATTAAGGTTGCTGTGAAGAGGAAGTTAACATCAATTCAAAGATCTATTCTCTCACTGTTCACCACGTCCCTCGCACGGTTTCAAATAATGCACTCTAAATTCTTGTTAAAGAAAGGGATATCTACAATGGTTTTGGGCATAAAATCAGACTCAGCAAATGACATTAAAGCAGAAAAGAAAAGAATCTGGACTGGGATAACAGCTATTTGGCAGTCTAGATGGGACAAATCTGTGCCTGGACTGGCAACAAAAAAAGTTCATTCAACAAGTGACTTTTGTGAATCTGTTCATGGTTCGCACCATCTATGACTACAGCATATTTACTAACAGGTCACGGTTCTCTCAGGGCTAAGCTCCATGGGATGGGGGCTTGAGCCAGATCCGTTTTTCCACTTGTGGTCAGAACGAGGATTGGAAACATGTCCTATTAATGTGTCTACTGTACTCGGAACAGAGATGACGTCTTATAAAGAGGGTCCTTAACCTATCAGTGGATGATGTTCATATCCTTCTAGAAAATGAACAAAATTTTACCGCCCTACAGATCTTCTCAGTGTCAGTTTTTCAGAAGAGAACTGAACTTAGGAATCAGTTTGTTTAATTAAATTGAAATCAAATTGGTACAAATTGCATGAGCTGCATTTTAATGAACAAAATAGCCTACTGTGTTTCGTTGGAATACCACTTGTTGAAAATAAGGCAGATATCAAGTAAACAATAAAAATATCAATACTAGGAGGGGAGACCTTGGAATACTTGGAAAAAAAATCTTGTAACCTCCTGCTTGCTGGACTCTGGAAATAGATATCATACTGAACCAACTACATGCTGATATATAAAATCAATATAAAATTCAAACTACATGCTCAAAAACGCCACTTTTGGATTAGATAATATAAAAGTCTCATTGCGACTGTTCACAGCAACTTTCATCATTCCTACTTTTCTGAACAAAAGATTTCCTAGACTGCGTGGGAAACGATGAATTGTAAAACTATGCATTATAGAGGCACAGCCTCATTGTGGCTGACGACCTCCTTCCTGACGCTTGAGGTTTTTGTCATCTTTATCCAGTACATATCTACTGTGGAAGATTGAAAAGCAAGCTTTATAATTGTTCAGGACCTTTCACTGGGAGGTTGATATTTCAAGTTGAGCAACGTCTCTTTGGACCAGCTAATATTAATGGGCTTTGACGGTCTCATTATGACTGTTCATAAAAATCATCATCATCATTAAATTCTGATCAAATTTTCCTGAATTTGATTGCATGGCAATCAGTGCTTTATGGAGAAACAGTCTCATTGCGGCTGTTGTTTCCCTTTAATGCTACTGGCTTTATCATCTACTTCTAGTACGCCTGTTCTCGTGGAAGACTGTAAAGATGTATTTCATTGCTGTGTATCTTGGAGCAGAAGAGACGAATATCAACATGCTTCCTGTGACAGCAGTCTCATTATGACTACTAGCCACCGGCTATGCTTTTGTATATAAAGTTTTACATTTAAATTTCCTTGCAATAATTTAAAGTTAAATTTAAGTAAGGTAAAAATTAGTAACAAGATAATTAGTCATTTACCTTTCAATTCAATTAATCGCAGAAAAAGAAAGATTCTTTTTATATATAAGAAATACAATTTAACGTTTCTGATTTGTAACGTACTGCGTACTAACTCATATTGCACACTAACTTATTTTTGTTATTCTTATATAGTATTTACCACTGACTTTCCAATTTGTTAGATACAAGAAGAATTTTCTCTTGATTCCTTATAATCTATTGGATTTATCAATGATTTACCGGAAACTATTTTAAGACCCAGAATCGATTTTATTTTTATTTATTTATTTTTATAATTGGTTACATATATCCTCTTTTCTGTTACATTTTATTGTGATACCACTTTCATAATATAATTTATTTTTATATAAAAAAAAAATATTCTTTAAATTAATTCCAAATAGTGACACTTAAGTTAATTTCTTAAATAAAATATTTACTAAAGGAAAATTTATTAAAACACCTTTTCTTTTCGATGATGACTGTTGTCACTTAATTATCCAACACATAATGATTAATTAATTTTGTTTACGACAATTAACTTCAAATTATATAGAAATAATTACAATGGTGGTTATTAGAAGTAAATTTTATTCTTTTTTATAACGGATCTTATGAGTATGTGTTTACGATGACTGTAACTATTTAATTGTCTTGAACATAAAATAGTTATCCAGTGAGATAAAACAATATCAACAGGTCTGTTTTATTTTCACTTAATAGAACAAATTGAACTTATAACTTTCTTCTGAACTCTTGTTATATTCGGAAGAATTCTGTATTAAATTGAATTGTTTTTCAGAATTAGAAGAGAAAGTGTTAAATTACAGTGGTTCTGGGTGACGAGAGTAATTTTTGAATGGCTCTTCGATCGAGGTTGTAGCTAGCGATTCAGACGAAGGGGGAAGAGGATTTATTCCAAGTTTTTTAGTCAGCACAAACATCAGGCAAATCGGCCCTGATTCCACACTTGTATCGATATAATATACGATAAAATCATATTAATTTGCTTAAGAGTATATATTAAAGAGTAATTGTACTCATCGTGTTTGGTGTTTCTGTTCCTATGCGCATGACTGACTTTCGCCATTTTGTAATCGATCAAAACGAAATGGTGATAGTGATATTAGCTTTATATGGTTAATATATTAAATGTCATAATAATAAAATGAAGAACAGAAATAAGTGTCTTTTCCTTCCCATGAATCCTGAAAAGTAAGTACTGTACTGTATATTTAACTGTTTATCTGTTTATGAATTGTTATTCAGAATTTTGTCACTATTAGTTAACTTCATAGATTTCGAACATAGTAACGTCTTTAAAATATGGTTTTAAAATTCATAATTGATATATGGTAATGAAATTCAACAACGTTTAATTATTATTATTTGTGTATTTTATTTATTTATTTTTTGTTATATTTGAACTTGCAATAACAAATAAATAGAAAAATTAATTTTAAACAAATATTTGTCTGACAGCAAAAAATATAACTACTGAAATTATAAAATAGCTGATAATAGTTTGATCTTTTTAATATTTTAAAAAGTGAACAGAGTTTAGCTCCTCTTGTATTTTTGCGTTCAGCAACATTTAATCTGCCCGGTCTTAAGTTCATATGGGAACAAAATTTATCTTTACAACGAGTTGCCATGGTATTGCACTACTTTTAACAAACGACATTACAAAAGTTTGTTCATTTTTTAAGAAAAAGTAGGTTATTAATTTTAAATAATATTTATTTTAAAAAATTAAAAAATGAACATATAAAATATGTAAAATTACAATATATATATATATATATATATATATTGTAATCAGATTTTTAGAAAAGGTAAGTTGTTTTTGTTTGAAATTTGATGTGTTCTCGCACAGAAATGGAATTTGGAGAGAAGAGAAAACAAACTTATTTTAAGAATTTTTATCCCATTCTGGTCACTCGGGAATGGAATAAAAATTTAAGGTTACTTTTATTGACAGCCATTCCATTGGAAATGCTAACTAATGTACTTAAAGCAGTTTGTTCTAACATTTTAAGAGTACGGAAAGTATCGGATAATTAATCACGGGCCATAACACTAAATTAACTGTTGACCTTTCTATCTCTCGAAGAGTGTAACTTTCAGTGGGATTAAGTGCATCCTCAGAGCGTACGATCCATATTTTTCAGATAGCTTCCATTGTCTAATTCAAGATTTCATCAATCGAGGTAACAGTATCATTTCTGCTGCTGCTGATTTTAAATTGCTACACAAAAGACCATCTACTGGAACCTTTTAACTTAAAAGCCTGTTGCCTAACTGGTCCCTTGTGATGGCTGACAGCTAACAGTCCCATTTTTTCGAAAATAACGCGTGAAGGGAGTTTTCACTGATTTACCACAGAGACACGCTCGCTGTCTTGGGGTTGTGCTTGACTTTAATACAACCATTTTTTTTTTTACACTTAATGAAATTTCCTTCATATGAATTTTTGCATTTCTTTTCTCATGATGATGGTTTCAAATAACGATCTTGCAATTTTCATTATTTACATAATGGAAGTGATAGTTTAGATCAAAGTAGCGCTCACTATAACTTTCTTATTGAACGGTCAGTGCTTTTGCTTGTAGTGAACTGTTCAAGTCGATAATTTGCATCGTTTTAATTGTATCTCATATTGTGAATAAATAAACTTTCACAACGAGTTGCCGAGGTATTGCACAGCTTTAAATAAGTAACGCTTCACCAATGGAGAAGACTGAAGCTTGTTGGCTTACTCATCGGTGGGTGGGCTGGTATCCTGTTGTTGCAATAGTGACAACCCAGTTATGAAGTATAAGTCCACAATATGAGAGATGCCTGATGTTGTGTAATAGTATAAACTATTTTGCATGAAGCAATCTGACTATGCTTAAGATTCTCTATTGAACCCCATCGCTTCATGCAAAATAATTGCCTTAGTTTATACTCATATCCTCAAACCAGCCCGTCACAACGCAAACAATATAACATGGAGCGTTGTCCTGCTATACAGGTTAGGGAAGGCCAACAATTAGGCCTTCCCTAATTGTTGGTGGAACATAGGTAACGTATTATCGTTCAGAAAGCTTAGATAGACCTCGGCATTCATGGTTTTGTCCAAAACAATCAATAGTCCCGGGAAAAATCATGCAAAACAGTCCCAGACCATCACGTTGCCTCCGCAAGCTTCGTTGTTGGGACGACACAGTCCCGGAGGGAACTTTCTCTATGTATCCGCCACACCCACGCAAGACCGTCAGACTGGTAGACCATGTAGTGTAGCTCGTAACAGTACAGTAATGTAGAGTCCTGTGTACTATATTGGTACTGACATGTGTCCCAATCATCTCACTGTGGGCCTGTGTATTCTGCGACAATGTCAACTTACGTTCCGATCAGACAAATTTGCAGAGCTTTCTTGTCGGCTTCGGAGATTTTCTGGGTCGTTTCGTGCCGTTTCCATCTTCAGATCACATCACCAATTCGACATAAAGATCTTCAGTGGATCGAAATGTCACGTACAGGACATTGCGACCGTCCTGTCGAAATATCCATGATTCATCCTCTCAAAACATTTAACTAACCTCTTCCTTAATTTAATATCCGTTCTCCCCTTCCCTCTTCTAACCTCTTCCTTAATTTAATATCCGTTCTCCCCTTATATATATGATTCCTCGTCTCAAATGTCATGTTGCCCATTGCAATTCTAGTTCTACATTGAATTGTGCTTTATAAGGTAGACCTATCCTTTTCATTAAATTGCGCTCCTTTAGTAGCAGCATCGTGTGTTTGTATCACGTGATATAAAGCAGATATTTACGGATTCGTTACCTGTACAAATGGGTGCGAAAGTGTACATATACAGCATGATAAGACGAAAGATATTCGTGATTTTGAACGTTGCATAGTAGTGGGCACCAATGTGGATGGAATATTTATTTAGTTTGTTAGGAATCCGGACTTGAATCAATAATTAAACCAATCACATCTGGTTGGCTAATGTAGTTCATCCCTTTCCTTCTAGTATTAGCATAAGCAAAGAATTTCTTGGTCCTTTCCTTTGCATTATCAGGAGATGCAGAAGATGTTTTTGCGTCCCCTGATAATTTATAAGCATCCCATGCATTTTTGTTCTCTGCCACGAGTCTCATCAGTTCACTTGACACCCATTTAGTGCTAATCCTTGAACAGTATCTCTTAGTTGGTATAAAAAGCTTAATCCGATTACTTTCCTGAATGCTTTCATTTAAAACTTACTTGGTAACATCATCAGTTGGTCCTACTGAAAGGAATTTAAAAGCTGTCTTTCGTCAACGCACTGTAGTCACCTTTGCGAAAGAAAAATCCCTTCCCCTTGTTGTAGGGTTTTAGGCACATCAGCAACTTGCTCCATATATAATACAGTGGTGGACAAAAAAAACTGCATCACTTGTGAATCTTGCAATTATGTGTTTTGCACTGCATTGTGGGTTGCAGAAATGTTCGAAATACATTTGTTAGATGGGATATATATCTCTGTGAATGAAATCCAATAAAAAGACTCCACCTGATTGCCATAAATATCTTCGCAAAGGGTAAAATGCGTAATTAATGGAAATATGAGAAATAATGCAAATGACAATCATGACGACCAAACATTTTATTGCATTTACGTGTACAAACTGAAATGAGAAGTTAACCTAATAGTATTATGTACAGTAAATCAGCAAAATAAGTCCTAAATAATTTGTTGTTCCTCCTCGAGTTGCAATTACAGCCTTGCAACGATCTGGAATAGAGTTAATCAACTTCTGGATATCCGGTTGCCCAATCTCGTGGTACCACTCCCTTACAATGCTCTCCTGCAGCTGAATCTTACTTGTTGGCTTCTTATGAGCAATTTTAGACGACATTATGTAACAGCAATTTTCGATAGGGTTCAAATCTGACTGTTGCCGGGCCAGTCCAACACTGCAATGCCAGCATTTCTGAGGTATGGCTGCACGTTAAGGGAGAAAAACGAGGGAAGACAAGAAGACAAACTCATCATTAAATCTAAATAGAATAAAACTTACCAATTTTGCTGAGTGGCAAGCTGCTGAGTCCTGTTGAAAAATGCAGTTTTGGACGTCTGTATGGTGATCCCTAATAACGGATTTCGGGCATTCCTCCAAGATAGCAGTGTAGGTTTCTGCATCCATCGTTCCGGTAATAAACTTAAATCGCTCCACCTCTTTGCTTGTTATGCATTCCCAAACCATCTGACCGGCGGGGAACTTTACAGTCGGTGTTATTCAATCAGGATGGTATGACTACGATCTTCTGACATATCGCTTCCCATCCGAGCAGGCTGAATTTCGATTCGTCAGGAAAGATGACGGTTCCCGTTGCTCTTTTGTCCATGAAACATGCGTTTTAGCCCAAGCAAGTCGCTTCTTCCTCATTTGTTGGGTCAACAAAGGCTTCTTCTTGGACCGATAGGCATAAAGACCACATTCCGAAAGCCGTCTTTAGATAGTTCGTACACTTCTTTCAACACCAGAGGCCATCTCAAAGTCCATTTTTAGATCAAGCATGGCGATTATGAAGGCATAGCCCTTTCAAATATCGATCTTGGGAAGGCGTGGTCACTCTCTTACGGCCTGATCCAGATCTTCTCTTTACATCACCGGTTTCACGCTTTAATTTCAGCACCCGGGATACTGTTGACCGGTGGCAGCCTGTTTTATCAGCGATAGCACGCGTAGAAAGCCCTTCCTGGGACAGAGCAACAGCTACACTTTTTTTTCTTGGTGTCAACTAAACATATGGAGCCATGCTTACACCTCCGCAAAACAGGATACTAATCGCGTGTATACTCTTCCAACGCCGTATTTATAGAAACGACTGATGCAATACCTTGCAATTACTGTCTAATGCAATAAAAGCGTTATATGACGCAATACCTCTGGCTTTGCGACAAACATGACTGTAATCAAACAATATCTTATACGTTTCACTACAAATGTTACTTTTTTTAAGGTGATGCAGTTTTTTGTGCGCCACTTGTAAACTGCGTCTGTTCTGTGGTCTATTTGCTGTTTGCTGGAGAAAAAACCAGTTTCCAGGGGATGGAACCATGTTACCTTCGCCCGAGACCAAACTCAGCCTAGTTGTGAAAAAGGCCCATAAAAATTCCGCGCGTCACTCACGGGATTCAAACTCAGGTTGTTTCCATCCAGTGTGGGGAGGACGATAATTATGCCAGTTTCATAATTATATCATTGCATCTCTTCAGCAGTTTGAAACTAATCTTTTAATGTGGTATAATAGTGTTTTAATTTCACAAATTATCATTAGATATTCTGATTTATTGGCCCATTCTATGTGTCCGTAAAGCTGTTCATACTCATCACAATAAAACTTTACGACTTCCGCGCCTTCTAAAGGGCAAATTCTCCATGGTAGGATTTCTCAATTCAAATCCCTCCCTTATCATTCCAACCTTTGAAAGAATATAGAAAATATAGTTTTTAATTAAAAAAAAGGTAAATTTTCTGGCCACAGTGTTAGAAAAGTTTACAAGTACAGCACCATATTTGGCATTCACGTTGGTAAACTTGGTCAATTCAAACAAGTGTAGTATTGTACGCTTCTGTTTGATTATTCTGCTGCTGCGGCCTTAAAAATTATTATGGTGGTCCTGAGCAGTGTTGCCATTTTAGCGGTTTTCCCGCTAGATTTAGCGGAATTGCTTCAGGTTTAGCGGAAAAAAATATGAAATAGCGGATAGCGGATTTTTTAGCGGGAAGAGTATAAATGTTTAGCATTTTATATAATTTGGCAATCCAAATTACAATTTTATGTAATTTGGCAATGTAACATTTAAATTAAGAAATATTCATTTAAGAAATATTAAATTAATTGTTCAATTGATTATTTAATTAATAATAAAAATAATTCATAATTGAAATAGTAGGGATATCATATTTCATAGTTTTTTTTTTTTAAAAGCGAAGAATCGGTTTTATATTATTCTGGATTTCCCTGAGGAGAACCCCAACAATTTTACGTAGTTACGCTCGCGGTCAAACGACCTGATCATTGGGTCATAGCTTTAAATTGTTGGATCAAATCTAAAAATGTGGAAAAAATTCTAATGACGCCTTTTTTTGAAACCGCGAAGGAATGGCATTGGATAATTTTTCTTCGTCGTATTTGTTTGGCTTCCAAGAAATGCGATCCGAATTACCGACATCTCTTTCAACGTTTCTAATAACCACAGAGCAATAAGTAATAAGAGTAATAAGTAATAATTATTTCTAATAACCACAGTGTAATAATATCTTAGTATAGTCAGTCCTCGTATAGCACGATAGTTGTATTCCTAGAAACCCTCGTGCAATATAAACAACAGGCCCTATGGGAAAAATTGGGTTAGGTGCCGACCACCCAAGATTGAACACACATTTGTAAACAGAACATTACCAAACACAATAAATAATCGTAATAAAATACTTACGTATTTTATTACGATTATTACGTATTTTTTATTACGTAAAGGTCGTAATAAAATACTGCTAATGCTTTTGCTTCTATCGTAAGCAAACTTGTTTTTTGTTTTATTTTCTATCCAAACAGATGACAGCCGTTCCATCTCTTCCAATTCTTTGTGTCTTAATCTAATGGATTTTAATTACACTTTTAGTTGTTCCTGCTATCAAAGTTGTTTTTATTTTCTCCGCATTCTTTGTAATTCTCGGCGTTGCCTCATTTAGGTCTGTAGCACGTGCAATATCACATGGTCTTTCATTTCGCTCAATGCGTTTCATGATTTCATATTTTTTTCTCTATCGATAGAGGCGGACTGGCCATAAACCTTACCTTACGGGATGGCGGGCAAAAACAAAACGAAATATACCCAAAATTTTCGGAAGGAATGGTTAGCTTTTCCACAATTCAAAGACTGGTTAGTAGAGATTCCAGGACATCCAACTCGAGCAAGATGTAAATATTGCAAGTCTGATTTTACTGCTAAAATTTCGGACATTAAAAGTCATTTAAAAATTTTCAAACCTATTAAGTCAGCAGAACCATTTTCACCCAATAGATCAGGCAACCAATCTAAATTAAATTTTCCCACCAAGAATTTACAAACAGCGGAAGCTGAAGCAAAGTTAAGTTTGTTTGTTTGTGCTCACTCGTCAATACTGGCAATAGACCACCTTGGTGAATTATGTAAGAATGCATTCCAAGATCAAACAGCCAAAACTTTAAAAATTCATCGAACAAAATGCAGCGGCATTATAAAATATATCCTACACCCCCACTTTCAGAAAGATTTATTGAAGTCAGTGCTCAATGGCTTTTCAAACTATAGTTTGTTACTAGATGAATCAAACGATATTAGTGTAACAAAACTATTAGGTATTGCAATTGTGTATTATGATGAGCAATTCGATAAAAGAGTTTCTACATTCTTAGCTCTTGTAGAATTAGATAAGTGTAACGCTGAAAATATTTCAAATTCAATTAAAATAACGCTGGGAAATTTTAAACTTACTTTAAATAATCTTGTGGGCATTGGGACAGATAATGCTAGCGTTATGATTGGAGTTAATAACAGCGTTTATACACATTTGAAGTCCGATGTACCGAACTTGATATTAATTAAATGTGTATGTCATTCTTTGCAATTAGCAGTATCTCATGCAACCCGCGAAACATTCCCTAGAAGTCTAGAATTCATGATAGTTGAAACTTATAATTGGTTTAGTAAATCCACCAGCCGACAAAATCAATTCAAATATTTATACAGTGCCATAAACGATGGTGCAGATCCGAAAAAGATAGTTCATTCGTGTCAAACAAGGTGGTTATCCATTGAAATTGCTATAACAAGAATTTTAGAACAGTATATTGAATTAAAAGCCCATTTTGAAATAACTCGTTTGACTGACAAATGTTATACTGCAGAACTTCTTTATTCAATGTTTAAAGATGAAAGTAATTTAGCGTATCTTTTATTTTTAAAACCTATCTTATCTGAAGTACAAAGAGTAAACAAATCTTTTGAATCAAATACTGCCGATCCTACATTATTACTACATGATTTAAACACGCTATTGTCGATGATTGCCAATAAAATGTTTTTACCAAATACACATATTGAAAGGATAGAAGAGGACATTAATAATTATTTAGACCCTAAGCCATACCAATTTGAAAGAAAAATAAATGAATTAATAATGAATAAACTTATCACAACAACAGATGAAATGGCAATAAGAGAGAGATGCCGTAATTTCTTGATTGATTTGTATCAACAATTCTTCTGGACAACATAAAAGAATTAGAAAAATATCATTAATCTCAGTTAACAATATGTTAAAGCAAAATTTTCTGTTAAATTTATTACAAAAACTTAAAATTGTCTGAAGTAGAAATTGAAAAAATTGAGCAACGGTATATAAACATTACTCTCGTTAAATGGGAAAACATCAACATTACAATGAAGTTTTGGTCAGAAGTTTCGAAATATCGAGATGCAAGCGGTAAAAATCCATTTAAAGAAATTAGCGAATTTGCATTGGGTATTTTAATTTTGCCATTATCCAATGCAGATGTGGAAAGAATATTCAGCAACTTAAATCTAGTAAAAAACAAAACACGCAACAGAATGAGTGTTGGCACGGTTAATGCAATCTTATCAGTACGATACGGGCTCAAAATAGTTGAAAAGTGTTGTAAAAATTATGTTTTACCTGAAGAAGTGCTTCGCAAAATAGGTACACAAGAAGCATATGATGAGGCGGTATTGAATTTCGAAATTAATTTAGATTTTTAGATATTGATTTTATATTAAAAACAGAAAAATAAATAACTATTTATATATACTATTTGTTTGTTTGTTTTTATTCACTACCAAGTACAAACAAATGAAAATTTAAAAAATTTGGCGGGTCAAGTGCTAAAAATAGCGGATTTTGAGTATGCGGCTAGCGGGAAATATTATTAAGAGTTGGCAACACTGGTCCTGAGCACAGCCATTTGACCTATAACAGATTCCAACTCTCATTTCTGTTTTGCCAGAGCTTATGTGACATCAAACTGACTCGCCATTACACTGGCCACCTACATCAACCGGATGCGCTCCCATAGATTCTATGTGCATCCTAAGTGCAAAACTCCTGCTTCCCCCCCCCTCTCCTTTCTTTGCGGTCTGCGCGGTAGCACAGTGGTTATAAAGGCCTGGGTTCGAATTCCGTCAATGACATGAGGAACGTATATGGGCTTTTTTCACTCGGTGGCTGAGCTAGTCGGTTTGAGGCGTTTTCCTCCTGAAAGTCAGGTTCTTCGTTGAACAAAACAGGCAAACCGACCAGAAAGAACACGCAATTCATGGACATAATTCACATGGGTAGATCAGGTAATTCTCGGCCCTAATACGCAGTACGTATATATATATATATATATATAAAACCCTTGCTTCATCTCTGTCTGGAATGTTTATAATGATTGGACTTCCATTAACCAGAGAACCATAGTTTTCAACACCTCAAATACGAATATAAAATCCTCAACTTATTCTCCTCTGCAGGACCTGAATAGACTCTCATCAAAATTGTTAAATGGACTGCATTTTGCTGCTCCACAGAAGAAGATTTTTCACCTGAAATTCTTTTTAACCTTACCACCTTTTTCTACTACTGAACTTGCACTGTTTGTTCAAAATGCCTTTATCAGAGCTTCACTCCTGTCTTCTGGAATTAATAATTACTTAATTTCGCTTAATTCTTGTTTACACAATGGTGATCAAAAACAAGAATAAAGAATCTAGATTGTCATTTCAGTTCAGATCAATAAGCTGGATTCGTTGATCTGAGCTTAAATACGTAAATAAATCCTTAAATACACTAAATGCTGTCATACGCCTTTAACATCATAGGTAATGTTATGAAGTAAATTTTTTTTCTTCTTCAATACAAAAATCTTCAATATATTCCTTGATTTGACTCTTGGTAATTACTGATTTTTTCTTGTCTGTTCAATCGTGCTTTCTTATATCACACAGAAAGACCTTTTATTTACAATTTCAGATCAAAGGCAGAAAGACTTTTTTCACGATGTCATAACCTCATCTTCACTTCTTCAGGATGAATGTTATTAAAGCAGCAAGCTAGTCAAGTAGCTAATAACTATTTCCACATGTGTCGTGCAGTAATTCTATCTATATCTGTGGTGTGATCCATTTTATCTCTGTTTCACTTTCCTTCCCTTCGACTTCTTGTTTATGATAAAAATTCCTGACCTTATTGGTTAAATCAAGGCGAAGAAATTTCGTAATAGAACTACTCAGCATTATCATTATTTGTGCTATTTACACCATGTCAGAGGATGTAAACTTTGGTGGACCCCATGGGGTCCGTAGTGTGACAGAAAAAGTTTGCGTGTCTACCAAAAGGGATAAAGAAATTATCTTTGAAGCTTTTTCGTTGTATAGAAATTATCTTCGTGAAGTGGTCTGGCGTCACAAAGCTGAATTCCCATTTGTCATTCACATAAATATTCACTGTAATGTTCTTTTCGTTGCATGCCTTAACATGTGCTATCGTTTCTGGGGTTTAACAATATTGGCATTGACAGTCACTATTCAAAGTTGCATCTGCTATATCACGCCGTCGTGGTAGCACAGTTGGTACAGTCACCGTCTTCCCCCACCGGTAGAAAAGATCCGAGTTCAAATCCCGTTAATGATGCGAGGAATGTTTATGGATCTTTTTCACAACGTGACTGAGTTAGTCAGTCTCAGGTGATGGTAGCATGGTTTTTCTTCCCAGAAACTGGGGTTTTTTCGTCCAGCAAACCGATTACAGAATACACGCAATTTACAGACAAATTATATACGGCGCAATATGGCCTAAGTTGCTGATGTGCCTAAAACTCTACACTACACTCACCAGCAGATCGCTGTGCACCAGTGTTGGACCACAGCGTGTCATTTGGTTTCAGTGTTTGGAATTAGTTGTTTATAATCGAAAATTAGATGTATATCATCTGGTAGACTAATTCTAATTGATATTCTTATTGACGCACTGATGTTCTAATTCAAATTTGGTCTTTGGATGAAATTTGTAATAAACTAAAAATTAGCCATAGAATTATGTTAGAAACAAAAAACAGTTTTCATAATGATTTCGATCACTGTCCTTCCACACCGTGTGGAAAAGGCCCGAGTTCGATTGATGTCTCGACGGGAAGAAATTTTATTGACTATAGAGTGTGACCATGATTAGTCGATCAAGTGCAGGTTGGTTTATTTCCCGAAAACTAGGTTTTTTCTTCCAGTTGAATATCAAGCTGTTAGATGAGCATTTGCTGTTACAGACTCAGTATACTGATGCCTCATAGTCTTAGTTACTTTATCGCTCAAATACACATCATATTAAAAAGATATGGTGTTCTAAATGGATCTGTAACAACTGGAGTTATTCTGATGAACGCTGTAAAGCATCTAAAGTTTAAATACAAAAGTAGAACGTTCTCACTAACTCTTCTTGATTTTCAAATAGTTGGACTACTTAAAGACACATTTTAGGCGCCGCACGACGAAAAGTTCAATATGAGGTGTATATATCCTATACTTTCTGCCAAACACATTCTTTTTGATGGGAAGATGATAAGTGTGAAGATACAAGAAGCAATCCAATTGATAAATATTTGCATGTTTCTGAATAAATTGTTTGAAGTTAAACTAAATTCACTTCATTTATTGACTGTACACTATTACAGAGTCATGTTTTGCTCTGACTTGGATATATATAATTTTAAGCAACTTCCTGCTGTTTATCAGCCTTTTTTCCCCTTGTAGGTAACACAGTTGGTAGAGTTGCCCTCCTCTCTAAACGGGTGGAAAAAACCTAAGCTCAAATCTCGTCAATGACGCAAGGAATTTTTATGGACCTTTTTCACAACATGGCTCAGTTAGTTGGTCCCAGGCGAGAGTAGCACGCTCTTTTTCTCCCGGAAAATCCATTTTTCATCCAGCAAAGAGGCAAATCGACCACAGAATACACGCTATTTACAGACATAATATATACGGCACAATATGGTCTAAGTCGCTGATGTTCTAAAACCCTATAACAACAGTAGTAGCCTTTTAATGAATATCGTTCTTCGTTTTCAGATCTGAAATGTCCGTTTAGAAAAGTTAAAGGCGTCCAAATTGCACTTTATTAGGTATACTATCAAAAAGCGAATAGGCTCCCTTCAGCCCTCAGAACAGCCTGAATTGTTGCGTGGATTCAATGAAGTGTCGAAAGTGTGCCACAGGGATGCTGCTCCATGATTCGTTTGCTTCCCACAGTTGTTGCAAATTGGATAGTTGAAAGAGCTCTTTGCACCTCGTTCGATAGGTGTTCAACTCAGTTGATATCAGGTGACTGGAGAGTCCATCGCAATAGACCGAATATACTGTTGTGTTCCTGGTATTAGTTCTATACAGTTCTGTCCTTATGCATGACGCATTACTTTGTTGGAAGAACCAATTCGCAGATGCTCCTAAAACCCACTGCGGAAATACACCTGGTCGGAAACAATTTCTACATAACAAGTGGCATGCAAATGTTATTCCACTGGTTTCTCAAGCCCCGATGTGCACTACGAAAACCATTACACCGCTACCATAGCCTGCGTTGTTGACATCTAGCAGGATGGGTCCATAGACTCAAGCTTTTTTGGACATATTATAGCCATACGATCCATGAAATAGCGGGACCAGAAATTTGTTAGACGAGGCAACATTTTTCTAATCCTCCATTGTCCATAGTTAGTGTTCCTGAACCCACTGTAACCATACCATCTTGTTTCTTGTTGACACGAGTGCAACTCGTCGGCTGCAATATCCCATCGGTGACAAGGTACAACGAGTTTTGCGTTCTGAAATGGCCTTTTGGTTAACGCTATTATACCGGGTTGTTATTTCTCTGATTGTAGCCTTTCCATTGTCTTGCGTAAGTCTCGTCAGCCTCAGTTGGTCTCTCGCATCAAAGATGTGTTCCGATCACACGATCGCCGTTAGCTGGATGTTATTTGCTTATTGGACCATGTAGATAGGTATATTATCTTATATATATTGGACCAATCTGGATACACCTGAGACACAGTCCTACGTGAAAACCCCAGTAGGGTTGCAGTTCCCAAGATGCTCATACCGTCGCGTCTGCCACCGGCCAGAACACAGCGTTTAAAGTCACTGAAATCTTTCGTCTTGCTCATTTTCATCTGCTTTATATCATATAGTAGAACAAGTGATGTTGTCATTATTAGCCATATGGCGCAAGGAAGCCTGAGGCTTATGCTGTGCCAACCAAAAAAAAAAAAAAAATTCCCGAGTTACCCTGAGAGAGAGGAATCACCAAGAAAGAGAAGAATGATGATATCAGCTCAGGACCCTGGGTGTGCCAAGCCCATACTCACCAGATGTGAGCCCCTGGGGTGATTGTTATTGAAGAAGCGCTCAATTTCACGAAAAGGATAGTTGTATCTAATAGCCACTCAATGTATAATTAATAATGCTGACAAACATTTTTTTGTCTTTCTCAGAAACAGTATTTGTATGTTAGGTCAGTTAACTGAAAGATTTTTTTTTTTTTTTTAACGGCGACAAATTAGTAATAGTATTCGCCCTGTAGTGCAAGGAAGCCACAGCCTTTTGCTGCACTAGCAAAAAAACAACTGAATTAGCGTTTACAGGTAGACGGAATTCAGTATCAGAAGAAAATCCCCGGAACATAATCTTCATAAATGTTGACCTTACTCTCCTCGGACCGATTCCGATTACTGATAAGCTACTGATGTCATAACAGTTGCTTCATTTGAGATTTATTGTACTGTACTTTAAAATGCTGTACTGTACTTTAAAATGCTGTCTCACAACGATATGTGATGGTTAAGATAACCACCCTGGGATTTGTGAACCATAGGTTACGAAATAATTTACCAAATGGTTAGATATTTCATTAAATCGCAAGTAAATGATGAGTTTAGGCTGAAAGCAGTTAGCCAGGACTTTGTGATGCCTGTACCTCAGTGCTCCCTTCGATGACGTGAGGAATTTTAATGGTCCTTTTTCACAACGTGGCTGAGTTAGTCGCTCTCAGACGAGGGTAGCATGGTTTTTCCTCCTGGAAACGCGGGTTTTTTTCCCATCGAACAGAAAATCGACCTCAGAACACACACAATTTATAGACAATAAACACGGAGCAATATGACCTTAATCGCTGATGCTCCTAAAACTCAACTACAACAACATCCATACTCACTAAAGGGCCATGTGGTAGCACATAGTGTGGTGCACAATAAACACGGAGCAATATGACCTTAATCGCTGATGCTCCTAAAACTCAACTACAACAACATCCATACTCACTAAAGGGCCATGTGGTAGCACATAGTGTGGTGCACAATAAACACGGAGCAATATGACCTTAATCGCTGATGCTCCTAAAACTCAACTACAACAACATCCATACTCACTAAAGGGCCATGTGGTAGCACAGTTAGCATAATCACCGTCCTCTCCACATGGTGGAAAAGACCTGAGTTCAAATTCCCGTCAGTTCAAAATACCAACAGAAATTCCCGCGAGGAATTTCTGTGGGTATTTTTCACAATGTGGCTGAGTTAGTTGATCTCAGGAGAGGGTAGAATATTTCCCCCCAAAAAAATCGGGTTTTTGGCCAGCAAACAGTAAATCGACCATAGAACCACACACGGAATTTAGACCTATTATATACCGCGCAATATGTCTTAAGTTGTTGATGCGCCTAAAATCCTACAACCAACTCACTAAAGGATAGTTATTTTATTTATTTATTTTTTCCCTTTCAGATTTAGTTTGGCTGCTTTATTGTCAGACCTCATAAATATTTGATGGTGTCAATCTAGAAAACTCAGTAACTAATTTTAGGCAACTTCCAGCAAATTCACAAAGACGAGCAGCGGTGTCGCTCTCCTCCCCCACCCAACCACCCAAGGGATAAAATGATGGCTATCATTACGGTTTATAGAAATGGGTTAAAAAAATTACTGAAATCTCATTTCTGGAAAAAGAAAGGGATTAAAAGAGGATAAACAGATTTTTCTGGTAATGTTTCAAATGCATCAATGGAGAGCGAATCTTTCACGTATTTCTTCAAGAGTTACGGTTAATTAGCGAATAAAAACTTCATGGAAATACTAATTTTTCATTGAATAATTAAAAGGTCGGGAATCCATTCATTATAGAATCTTTTCTGTAACGAATACAAAAAAGGGAACCAATGGAAAAGAGGAAAGTGCAAGCACTTTCTCTTTTCTGTTGCCTCCTAAGACTCTCTAAAAGAGCAAATAACGAGGAGATTTTTTTTTGAAATATCATTACTTTCCCATCTTTCATCTAAACAAGTTCGCCTTTATTTCAGTATTCATTCTTTAATTTTTCTTCCTGGCCTTTTCTTCCTTTTTTTTTTTTTTTGGCTTTTCATTGTGCTGTCACATAAATCAATGCAAAAATCCAAAGTGGCTTCAAAGGGTCCCCTTTACCTTGTTGTAATTTAGATATTGGAATGAAGTTTTACACTGCACCATTGAAAATTTCTTTCCAAGACGGGAATCCTGTATACTAGAGGAAGAGAGGGATTCTTTTTCGTATTTTCAGCCATCGCAAGTAGCACAGTTGATATAATCACCGTCCTCCCCACACCAGGTGGAAAAGACCTGAGTTCGAATTCCATCAATGACACGAGAAATTTTTTATGGACTTTTTCACAACGTGGCTGAGTTAGTCGATCGCAGGCGAGGGTAGTATAGTCCCCCCCCTCGGAAACTTGGGTTTTTCGTCAAGCAAACAGTAAATCGACCACGGAACACACCAAATTTGCAGACATATTATATTCGGCGTAATATGTCCTAAGTTCCTCATGCGCCTAAACTCTACAACAACCAACCAATCATATTTTTATCAGCTTGGCATCGCATTCCTAAACTGATTACTAAAGGCGTGATCCTAAATCACATATCATTAATTTATTCATAGCTATAAATAAAGAATCAGAGAACTCTTTAAATCCCAGGCTATTTATTTGAAGACGGGAGAAAGAGGATTATATTGGACTAAAGAAAAGCCAGTGTTTACACCTAAATCAGTCTCTTTGTGAATACACAAACCAGCCTCGAGGTGTTGATGATTTTCTGCTAAACAGGTGACCTCCATACTTCAGGATAATAGATAAGAGGATAACACCAACTTATCTTTCGAAAGGAAGTCTGTTGGAAGGTAAGAGACTCTCGGAAGCAACTGGTAGTCCACACTGCAAGTCAGACTAGGCAAGAGCCCGACAGACATGTAAACCAAATAGCGTAACTCAGTAGTTACTGATAAATGATTGCGTGCAGTCCATCTGCTGATGGTTCGAAGGTCAAGGCCATATAATTGATATCCAATAACTATCAAAAATCCTACGTCACTGCTATCGACGATGATTTTTGAGATAGAGGTACAGGAAATTGTGGAAATACGCGAAGCAATCCAAAAAGTTAGTTTTTCAGGGACAAACTAAAATATTGAAACTGACAGAGTTTAATCCCATGAAGATCGAATAAATGGGACAAAAAAAAATTCTAATCGACCCCAAAAATAAGAAAAGATGAAGTCCTTTAAGTGCAGCATCTTCAGTCCTTTGAGGTTTTGCATCTTAGGGTTTGAAAGACAGGTGATCTTGTTGATAGCATACGAGTCGAGACCTCTGAACATCATGGGTTCGAACCTGCAGCATGTCGTTACAAATACATGTTATGGATATGTGAAAACAACTGCTTCTGTAGATATCATGTAGATAAAAAAAACGTGTAGCTATGTTTTATAAAAGGTTGAAGCTACATAACGTACCAATGTCATAACCGTTGATTAGCAATGCATTACGGATGATGAAACTTTGGTGATTGGAGAGGCAGACTGGAATGTCTTAAATAACATGTCTGCGCGAGTTAACTATTGGGAGTTAGTAGTATGAGTTTTAGAATTTATTTATTTTATATATAAAGAGAAAAAATATATTTACAATTCTACATCACGTAATGTGATGTTTAAACGATATTTACATTAGTGGTACTTACACTGACAAGAACTGGTTTGTTGAAGCATGGTGAGACTTCAACTGCCCAGACAAAATTAATAGATTTTTCCACCAGTCACAACCAGTGTTGCCATTTTAGCGGTTTTCCCGCTAGATTTAGCGGAATTGCTTCAGGTTTAGCGGAAAAAAATATGAAATAGCGGATAGCGGATTTTTTAGCGGGAAGAGTATAAATGTTTAGCATTTTATATAATTTGGCAATCCAAATTACAATTTTATGTAATTTGGCAATGTAACATTTAAATTAAGAAATATTCATTTAAGAAATATTAAATTAATTGTTCAATTGATTATTTAATTAATAATAAAAATAATTCATAATTGAAATAGTAGGGATATCATATTTCATAGTTTTTTTTTTTTAAAAGCGAAGAATCGGTTTTATATTATTCTGGATTTCCCTGAGGAGAACCCCAACAATTTTACGTAGTTACGCTCGCGGTCAAACGACCTGATCATTGGGTCATAGCTTTAAATTGTTGGATCAAATCTAAAAATGTGGAAAAAATTCTAATGACGCCTTTTTTTGAAACCGCGAAGGAATGGCATTGGATAATTTTTCTTCGTCGTATTTGTTTGGCTTCCAAGAAATGCGATCCGAATTACCGACATCTCTTTCAACGTTTCTAATAACCACAGAGCAATAAGTAATAAGAGTAATAAGTAATAATTATTTCTAATAACCACAGTGTAATAATATCTTAGTATAGTCAGTCCTCGTATAGCACGATAGTTGTATTCCTAGAAACCCTCGTGCAATATAAACAACAGGCCCTATGGGAAAAATTGGGTTAGGTGCCGACCACCCAAGATTGAACACACATTTGTAAACAGAACATTACCAAACACAATAAATAATCGTAATAAAATACTTACGTATTTTATTACGATTATTACGTATTTTTTATTACGTAAAGGTCGTAATAAAATACTGCTAATGCTTTTGCTTCTATCGTAAGCAAACTTGTTTTTTGTTTTATTTTCTATCCAAACAGATGACAGCCGTTCCATCTCTTCCAATTCTTTGTGTCTTAATCTAATGGATTTTAATTACACTTTTAGTTGTTCCTGCTATCAAAGTTGTTTTTATTTTCTCCGCATTCTTTGTAATTCTCGGCGTTGCCTCATTTAGGTCTGTAGCACGTGCAATATCACATGGTCTTTCATTTCGCTCAATGCGTTTCATGATTTCATATTTTTTTCTCTATCGATAGAGGCGGACTGGCCATAAACCTTACCTTACGGGATGGCGGGCAAAAACAAAACGAAATATACCCAAAATTTTCGGAAGGAATGGTTAGCTTTTCCACAATTCAAAGACTGGTTAGTAGAGATTCCAGGACATCCAACTCGAGCAAGATGTAAATATTGCAAGTCTGATTTTACTGCTAAAATTTCGGACATTAAAAGTCATTTAAAAATTTTCAAACCTATTAAGTCAGCAGAACCATTTTCACCCAATAGATCAGGCAACCAATCTAAATTAAATTTTCCCACCAAGAATTTACAAACAGCGGAAGCTGAAGCAAAGTTAAGTTTGTTTGTTTGTGCTCACTCGTCAATACTGGCAATAGACCACCTTGGTGAATTATGTAAGAATGCATTCCAAGATCAAACAGCCAAAACTTTAAAAATTCATCGAACAAAATGCAGCGGCATTATAAAATATATCCTACACCCCCACTTTCAGAAAGATTTATTGAAGTCAGTGCTCAATGGCTTTTCAAACTATAGTTTGTTACTAGATGAATCAAACGATATTAGTGTAACAAAACTATTAGGTATTGCAATTGTGTATTATGATGAGCAATTCGATAAAAGAGTTTCTACATTCTTAGCTCTTGTAGAATTAGATAAGTGTAACGCTGAAAATATTTCAAATTCAATTAAAATAACGCTGGGAAATTTTAAACTTACTTTAAATAATCTTGTGGGCATTGGGACAGATAATGCTAGCGTTATGATTGGAGTTAATAACAGCGTTTATACACATTTGAAGTCCGATGTACCGAACTTGATATTAATTAAATGTGTATGTCATTCTTTGCAATTAGCAGTATCTCATGCAACCCGCGAAACATTCCCTAGAAGTCTAGAATTCATGATAGTTGAAACTTATAATTGGTTTAGTAAATCCACCAGCCGACAAAATCAATTCAAATATTTATACAGTGCCATAAACGATGGTGCAGATCCGAAAAAGATAGTTCATTCGTGTCAAACAAGGTGGTTATCCATTGAAATTGCTATAACAAGAATTTTAGAACAGTATATTGAATTAAAAGCCCATTTTGAAATAACTCGTTTGACTGACAAATGTTATACTGCAGAACTTCTTTATTCAATGTTTAAAGATGAAAGTAATTTAGCGTATCTTTTATTTTTAAAACCTATCTTATCTGAAGTACAAAGAGTAAACAAATCTTTTGAATCAAATACTGCCGATCCTACATTATTACTACATGATTTAAACACGCTATTGTCGATGATTGCCAATAAAATGTTTTTACCAAATACACATATTGAAAGGATAGAAGAGGACATTAATAATTATTTAGACCCTAAGCCATACCAATTTGAAAGAAAAATAAATGAATTAATAATGAATAAACTTATCACAACAACAGATGAAATGGCAATAAGAGAGAGATGCCGTAATTTCTTGATTGATTTGTATCAACAATTCTTCTGGACAACATAAAAGAATTAGAAAAATATCATTAATCTCAGTTAACAATATGTTAAAGCAAAATTTTCTGTTAAATTTATTACAAAAACTTAAAATTGTCTGAAGTAGAAATTGAAAAAATTGAGCAACGGTATATAAACATTACTCTCGTTAAATGGGAAAACATCAACATTACAATGAAGTTTTGGTCAGAAGTTTCGAAATATCGAGATGCAAGCGGTAAAAATCCATTTAAAGAAATTAGCGAATTTGCATTGGGTATTTTAATTTTGCCATTATCCAATGCAGATGTGGAAAGAATATTCAGCAACTTAAATCTAGTAAAAAACAAAACACGCAACAGAATGAGTGTTGGCACGGTTAATGCAATCTTATCAGTACGATACGGGCTCAAAATAGTTGAAAAGTGTTGTAAAAATTATGTTTTACCTGAAGAAGTGCTTCGCAAAATAGGTACACAAGAAGCATATGATGAGGCGGTATTGAATTTCGAAATTAATTTAGATTTTTAGATATTGATTTTATATTAAAAACAGAAAAATAAATAACTATTTATATATACTATTTGTTTGTTTGTTTTTATTCACTACCAAGTACAAACAAATGAAAATTTAAAAAATTTGGCGGGTCAAGTGCTAAAAATAGCGGATTTTGAGTATGCGGCTAGCGGGAAATATTATTAAGAGTTGGCAACACTGGTCACAACAATAAACTCATCGGGTGGCATTAGAATCAAGCCTATTGGCTTGGTACTAACGCCATCTATTGGCTTGGTACTAACGCCGCCTATTGGCTTGGTACTAACGCCACCTATTGGCTTGGTCCAATTACGATAACAAGATCAAGAGAAAAATGAAACCAATTAGCCAATTTAAACTGCTGAAGATTAAAAGAATAATAAATTAAAGGTTTAATATATTGGTGACATAATAGTCTCTTATTTGCAGCACAGCAATAAAAAAAAAAGTCTTAAGAAATCAAAATTTCGTAGTTCACTATATGATGATGCATTCGTCAGCTATCTCTTGGCTGCTATAGCAACTAAGGCCGGCGGGAAATTTGTAGTGTTACAATTGATACAGGTCTCCTCTCCGTCATCATCATCAGCCATTTTCAATCCACTGCAAGATGAAGGCCCCTCCAGCAACTTTCCAGTTCCTTCTGTTTTGTGCAATGGCCATCCATTTACTACCCACAAACTCATGAATTTCATCTGTCCATCTACGTCGTTATCTTCCAGGTTTTCTTCTAGCTCCTCTTGGGTACCATTCTGTTATTTTCTTAGTCCATCTATCATCATATCTTCGAGCTATGTGTCCTGCCCAAGACCATTTTAGTTCTTTAGTTTTGATAAGAATGTCCTTTACTTGAGTTTGCTGCCTAATCCATGTGTTTATCTTCTTATCTAAATCTGATTCCCAATCTAATTCGTTCCATTTTTCGCTGTGTAGTTCTCAGCTTCTCTTCCATTCTTTTGGTGAGTGCCCAAGTTTCACTTCCATAAGTCATGGTGGGTAGTATACATTGGTTCATTATTTTACGTTTTAGGCAAATTGGGATATTGCTCCTTTACCGTACTGATAATTAATTGTTATTATTATTATTATTATTTGTTCTTAATTTTTGACGTCTGGAGAGACATAGGCCACTTGAATATTTCAAAAGTTGTATGTATATTTAGTGTGCATTGAGCGCCAAAACAGCTAAGGCTATGAGGTGTTAGTATATTGTATCGGTAAATTGCGTGTATTGTATTGTTTAAATGCCTTTTTTGCGGGATGAAGAACCAAGTTTACAGGAGAAAAGCTATTGATTTCACGCCACAGACCGACCACGGACAAACTAGGCCACAATGTGAGGAAAAAATGACTTAAGGAATTTTTGAGCTTTTTTCAGAACACAGTTGAGTTAGTTCGCCTGAGATGAGGACTGCATGTTTTTTTCTCCCGAAAACTCGGGTTTTTGTCCCGCAAACCTATCGAACAATATACACAATTTACAGATACAATATACTGACCCCTCGTAGCTTTAGTTGCTTTGGCTCTTAACCCACACATAATTTGTGTAGGGGAACCAAAATGAAAAGAGAAAAATGAGAAAGTTGCATAAAAAATAAATTGTTGCATCAGGCCTCAGCC
Source organism: Mastigoproctus giganteus (assembly GCF_048544385.1). Taxonomy (NCBI): domain Eukaryota; kingdom Metazoa; phylum Arthropoda; class Arachnida; order Uropygi; family Thelyphonidae; genus Mastigoproctus; species Mastigoproctus giganteus. The sequence goes on from NC_143586.1 coordinate 57,466,140, forward strand.
AGTGACGATATGCCACTGGCAGTGAAGCTATCCACTTGTTCTCCATGAGGGTCCCGTACAAATGTAAACCTTCTCATTAAGTTTAGCCATCCTATCCCACTGTGAAAGTAAGTCTAATTCCGATCATAAAAGTCCGGTTAGGCTTACTTTCGCAGTAGGATTTCTTAAGTTTTAGAATATTAGAATTCATTTTATTCCTTCTGTTTAATCAGAAAGGTCCACATTTACTTGTACCATCGAAACCCAGACGGTTTCGATGGTAAAGCAATCGTATAAGGATGTATTGCATTGACTGGGTGTCTAACTGCCAACGATGAGATGGCAAAACCATCAAAACGACTATATACGTTGTTGCACCGTATCACTAAAGGCAGTTATACTCTTTAAACGGATAGTGCATGTTTATTTTTAACTTAATACCAGGAAAACTTGTTGCAACAGCATTTAATTAACCGAGAGATTCAATCCACTCCGAGGATTTTGATTCCTCTTTTACAGCACCATGTTGATTAACTGATTTACATGCTGATTTACATTCAGAATTAGAGGAATTGCAGCTGAGTTTGATCTGGATTCATCTGCTCAACGATTTCATTTTTCTCCCCAGTACATGTACCTTTGTAAACGCAACTGACAAACGTCACATGCCAGTTTTCCCCCACCTTTGTTAAACTGCTCCTCAAGCTTTTACAGTGAGATTAAATCCTCTGGTACCATCCATTTCCTTTATGATTCAATCCAGAATGGAATTCGATGTCCACTGAAAAAGTGAATATTATACGAACACTACCTATAACCATATTAGAATAAGTAATATTCCAAACGGATGTTAACCATCTAACTAAAATAATACATTAAATTATACCCCCAAACTGGACTGAAAACATTTGTGTTTAAATCAAACTTTAAATAAAGATAATACAATAGAGAATGAGAGAAATGAAATTTTATCTACTCTAGACAAATAACATTCATTCATTCATTCACAGTTCAAAACGTAATTCAGTTGACCTACCTTCTAGCCTTTGACCGTAGCCTTTAGTGAAGTACATGAATGCTTTTGCCGCTCTTTCTGGCGTTTTCAGGAGGCCCTGTCGCTCCGGGTTCTCTCCGATCCCCATCAGCAACATCCGATAGGCTCGAGACAGTTCGACCACTTGAGATGGATTCGAATCACCGTCGATTCCATCAAAATCTCGATCGTAGCGGTCGTTCGGCCGATGCGGGTGCCCATTCACCAACGTCTTAACGGGGTGAATGGCAGAAATATCGCCGTTGACACCGTTCACGTGTTTCGTCAGGACCATCATGGATTTCTGTTCAGACATTGTGTGTGTGTTTGTGTGAACAACGTGCTTGTACGGCGGCGGTCTGGCTTCGCTCTCCGTCAATGTACCTTATTATCTTGCCGCAAGGTTAGTGTCGCAACACTGCACCTAGGAGGCGCTCCAGTCACTCTCTCTCTCTCTCTCTCTCTCTCTCTCTGTGATTATAGCTCAGTAGGAGCACGCGGCAGAGACACGAGGAATTAATGGCAAAATCGCACAGCTGATAGCTACGCAAGTTTCCGAGTTTTGACGTTCGTCCAACAGTTGCCGCTAAATGCTCAACCCATCGCAGAAAGAGGAAAAAAAAAAAAATAAATAAAGAGGAACTTATCGCTGCGAAAATTCGACCTTCTCTTGATTGATGATAAGTGCTAGCGTGGGCGTTTGGAACGGGATGGTCTGTAAAGTTTAAGCTGGTTTTGAAATAAAAACAGTGATTGTACTTTGGGAATAAGCATTTGGATGTTTCCTACGAAGGTGTGGATAAATATTACAGGGATAAATGTTTATGAAAAGGGAACTCGGAATTTAAAAAGAAATCAAGAGAAGAGCATTTGAAATGGCATTTACTGATAGTTGGTTGATACAGAACAAAATAATAAAATTCACAATTCATAAATCTCGTAACCCAAAAGAGGAAAGTGTAAATTAAAATGTTAAAATGAGTTAGAGGTGAGAAGGGGTGGTCGCTTTTATGAATGATAACGCAACGTTGAATATTTCCTTAATTAATAATGGAGTGCGTCAAAGCTGATGTTGCAAAGTTTTACGGAAGTTCAGAAAATTAAAAAATTGCACTATGTAATTTGTAAGCAGCTCCTAATGTTCTTTCTGACAGAAATTTTATGGGGTTTTTTTTAAAAGCGGTTGTCGGGTTAGTTTGGAGCGGATTGCATTGTTTTCGACTTTAGGAAATGCTGTTGTTGTTTATTAATTAAGGGTTTTAAGACACAAGGGCGTCAATGGCCAAGATGTGTCCTTCTAAGTTTTTAATGTAAATCGAATATTTTTTTAGATTTGTTTATCAAATTGGATTTGCCGAATAAAATTAAACGGTTCTATCGTTTAATATCTAGGTTCGTAGAATTACCTAAATCTGTTGAAGGGTAAGTGGATTCTGGTTAGTGCATAAACTCTGAAAACAAAGGAATCTGGAATTTCTGAATCGAGGGCATACCAAAAGAATGTGTCTTACTGAAAGCTGAACTTGGTATTGAACACAGAGTGGGGGATTTTTATTTGCTAATAGATGAAAATGCGTAAGATGAGTATGGCCAATTCGTAGTCCGGCAAGCATTACTTCTCTGAGACTTCCTCTGATGCTGGAGTGCCATAATTGTGGATTAGGTTTTATTTCTCTTAATGCAAGCTGGATAGCATATCCAGCTTGCATTAAGTGAAAGAAAGTATGCTGCACTCAACTGGAAGGGATTTTGAGATTACATGCGAAGGGAATACAACTGCTGCCCCTACATGTGATTGGGATTTAGAGTCATCCGTATAGACTATGAGTTTCCCAGTGTGTTCCGAAGTATAGTTGGCATGTAACTGTCGGATATTAAGTGGTGGAATGGTATTTTTTGACTACTGAGTGAAGTATAGATCAATGTCTATATCATATCTATTCCATGGAGGCAAAGGCATATTTCTACTTTCCGCGATTTTATTGATATTGATTTTCCACTTCTGTATTACTTCTTGAAGACGTATCCCAGCAGGCCTAGGTTTATTAGGCTTGGATTCGTAGAGTGTTGACCAAAGAGGTTTGTTGAGGTACACCCAACAGGGGTGAGTTGGAAAGTTTCTTATTTTGGCAGCGTATTGGTAGAGTAGGCGTTGTATTCTAAGATAAAGCGGAGGGTCATGTACTTCTATGTAAAAGCTGTGTACTTGCGAGGTTATGTAGGCACCTAGTGCAGATCGCAGGGCACTGTGTCGGATGGTGTTCAGAAACCGTAAGATGCTGTTTTTAGCCGAAGCATATACTATAACTCCGTAATGTAATCGTGACCGGATTAGAGCACGATATAAATTCAACATTGACTGCCTGTCAGCACCCCAAGAAGTTGAGGATACTGCACGAAGGTCGTTTAATTTCTGAAGGCACGTAGTTCGCAGGTAGGTTATATGCTTATGAAAATTAAGTTTGGTGTCTAAAATCAAACCCAAAAGTCCTACGGAGTCTGTCATTGGTATTTCTCAGCCTTTCAGTTTTAATAGAGATTCCGGATGAAGCAATCGTAATTTACAGAAGTGTACTGCTGCTGTTTTCCCCTCGGTTAATTGATAGCCGTTACATTTTGTCCAAGTTTCAATTTTGGTTTTTGCTAACTGTAGTTGTCTTTCAATGGTAGCCTTGTTTTATGATTGACAGGAAATAGCAAGATCGTCTGCATACATATAAATTTCTACCATAGCTGAGATGTCTCGAGTAATGCTACTGATACGTAATGCAAAAAGTATGGCACTTAAAATCGATCCCCGAGGTATTCCTCCTTCTTGCGTGTGAATTTTGGACAGCTGATTCTGGAATCTTACTAGAAAGGTCCTGAGATGAAGAAAATTCTGAATTAATCTAGGCAGGTAACCTCTCAGTCCAAGTTTGTATAAGTCTTGGAGGATTCCATATCTCCAGGTTGTATCGAATGCTTTGGTAATATCGAAAGTTATCATTACCATGTGCTGTTTTTTGACAAAAGCGTTTCGAATTGAGCTTCGACTTTGATGTGGACATCAATTGTAGACCTGTTACGGCGGAAACCAAATTGGTGGTGTGTTATAGCATCTTGATCTTCAATAATCCGGACAAGTCTCCTGTGAACCATCTTTTCTAGTATATTTCCTAAACAGCTGGTCAATGATATAGGACGATAACTGTTGGGGGAGGAAGCATCTTTCCCCGGTTTTGCTATGGCTGTCACTATTGACTGATGCCATGTATCAGGTAAACATTCTCTTCAAAGATTCTGTTATAAAATTTCAGTAGTGTAGATTTTGAATTTGAGTTTAGGTGGCGAAGCATTATGTAGAAAATGCCATCTGGCCCTCAGGAAATGCAAAACAGGCAGACAGATCATAGAATACAATATACTTAACTTTATGGCTTTAATTGCCTCGACCTCAATACTGAGAAATCCGTAAAAGCCAATTTTTATCGTCATGAGAAGTGGCTTTTAAGGTTTTGCATGTTATGCGTATGCATTAATGGTGGTTGTTGTTGTATGACGGACAAAGCCAAGAGAAAACGATTCCTAACACAGAGACTGCGACCTAACTATCTCAGTACCAAACTGAACCCCAGTTCGATTTCGGCTGATGTTTTGACATGATCCTTACTAATACAGTAGAACGTCGATTATCCGAACTAATTGGGACCAAGGTTGGTTCGGTTAATCAGACATACATGCGAATACCCAGTTTATACGAAACAGGGTATAATTAGGCCTACAATTAAATTATTGTACGCAAGGTTATTACTACTGTATTTTGAAATATGAAGTATTATAAAAATTTTTTTTAGGAAATGGTTTGTAAATAATAACCAAAACGGTTTGATTATTCTTGTATATTATATTTATTTTGAACTTAACTAATTGTTTTACGTGGTTTCAACTATAAATCACACTTTTTTTACATAAGCAGAAATAAACAAACTCAAGTAATTGCACACAAATAAGAGTATAATGAATCGTGGGAAGGTTTATTTTTTTAAAAAAATTAATCTTAAATTTTTCTTTGAACCATGCGAGATTGTCTTTTTTCGCGGCGAGGTCTGTCATCCTCTTTAATAGCAGTGTCTCCGCAGGACTGCATTCAGACTGTTGCTCACACCATGCCATTGCAGTTTCTAGCGCAGTGAAGGCCTCCGCGTGAGTGGGCCTATTTCCCGCTTCCTCTTCTTCGTCATCAGAATCCTCTTGGTTAAAGTTAGCATGTTCTTCATCCTGGACTAATGCAACAATTTCTTCTTCAGTTAAAATATGATGATCAGGATCATCAGCATCGTTGTTTAACCATGCCTCTGCATCATCTTTCCCACACTCGGAAAACATGGGAATCCCTTGAAATAAAATTACAATCTCACCTATGTCTTCATTCAAATCTTGCACATGTGGTCACACATGTGCAAGATTTGAGGTGCAGCACCCCAAAGTTTATGCCATGCCTTTTTCAAATTTCCCTCCGACATGTTTCAGGCATCTACTAACATGTAGCAACAATCCTTAATATTGAGATTCTTTGAAAACTCAACCACGCTCTCTTCATCTCCCTCTGGTAGCAGCAAGCGACACAAGACTTGTTTTTTGTGCATCTTTTTTAGTTTTCCTGTAACACCTTGATCGATTGGCTGCAGAAGGGCTGTAACATTTGGCGGTAAAAAAAAATATGCAATGAAGTTCATGTCAATTGAATTCAGTTTTCCAAGAGGAGGATGTGATGGTGCATTTTCGATAATAAGCGAAACTTTACCAGCTTTACCCTCATTTTCTCGATGCCTTTTCACACTTGGAATAAAATCTTGGCTAAGCCAATCCAAAAAAATGTTGGAATTCATCCAAGCATCTTGGATTCTTGCATTTTCCAGTCACCAACAATGGTAAAACATTCTGTCCATTTGCATTTGAAACCAGGAGCAGCCATTTCACGTCGCGATGCAAATGATTTAAGAGGGAGTGACTTCCAATTAAGACCATTTTCATCTGCATTGTAAACATGTACTATGAAATGAAAGAAAAACCACAATTTTTACGAATACATTTAAGAAACGTCTTAAAATGCTCTTGACTTCTTTCCTTCATTTTGTTTGTGATTTTATTGTTTTGTTGGAAATTCATTCCAGATTCTATGAATATATTAATAATAGCATTTATTTATTTTTTTATTATAATGAACACATGCGCATTTAATGAACTGAATGAAATTAGGAAATTTCTCCTTCGTTAAAGTAATGGGCACCCAACCTTTTTTCGCTAGGGACCAAAACAGATAAAGCAGTTGAGGACGCTGGCCTCAAGACCAGTTCCTACCACTAATTATGCATTTTTCGAAATAGAATTTAATTAATTAATTTTTTTTGTTTGTTATTTACATCTTTTTAATATTTAAATACGAAAATCAATTATTATTTCATAATACCAGTCATTACTGTTATTACATGGTTGTTATAATAATATCGCTAAATTCAGAAGATATATAAAAAATGAGAAAGAAATATTGAACAGTTATTCATATACGCAGCGCGTATAATTGCTGGTTCTATTGATCTGATTTTAATGAAATTTAGAATAGCTCCACTCAGGTTGCCGACAAAGTGGATAGGTATTTTGCAAATATATATTCACACATGAGAAATTCTTTAGGAAAGGGAATGCCAGAAGGTGTTAAATGATATTGCGATAACTGAAAGGAAAGTGGAAGAGAAATTCTTGAACATAATATAAAGAAGGAACCTGGAGTGGGTGGGATCTGTCCAATTATTACGGGAGGCAGCAAATGTGGTAAGCAAACCGTTGGCCATAATTATTAAAGCATCCTTGGATTCAGGGGAGGTCCCTATTGACTGGAGATGTGCCCAATTCACAAAGGTGTATCAAAAAGTGATACGAGTAATTAAACCTGTTAACTTAACGTCTTTTCCAGCGATAATAATGGAGTCATTGGTTAAAGAAGTAATACAAGAGCATATCTAGACAGGAATGCAATTATTCTGCAGTCACAGCATGGATTTCTTAAAGGACCGTCTTGCCTGACCAATATGATTTGTTACTATGATGAAGTAACAAAGGAACAGGATATAAAAAATAATTTTGATATCATATACTTGGATTTCAGGAAAGCTTTTGGTACTGTTGCATATTCTGTACAAACTGGAGCAATGTGGCATTAAGAGCAAGTTACTTCTATATACAATCTTTGTATAATGGGATGGTTGAATGGAAGAAGACAGAGAGTGGTTATCAATGGGCACTGCTCTTCGTGGAATAATGTTATTCGTACAGTCTCCCAGGGTTCAGTGCTGGGCACGTTGTTGTTTTCAATATTTATTAATAATATTGATGAAGATATATCAGGCTTAATATCAAAGTTTGCAGATGATACAAAGGTTGGCAGGGTAGTTAACGACAGTAATGATGGTATGCTACTGCAACAAGATTAGAAAAATTAGGTCGATGGGCTGAGAAATGGCAGTTGAGTTTAACATTGACAAATGCAAGGTACTGCATATGGGTAGCAGTAATTCCAGGTTAACTTACCAACTCTGTGGTACTACACTCAGAGTAGTTGAAAATGAAAAAGACTTGGGGATAATTGTGTAGTCAGATATGAACTTCTCTGAGCAGTGCAGACACGCTGCCAGAACAGTTTATGGGGTTTTGTCAATAATATGCAGGAACCTTGCTTGCAGGGATAAGGAAGTGATTATCCTTTTGTACAAGGCCATAGATAGGCCGGATCTTGAGTATTGTATGCAGATTTGAAGACCTCATTTTAGGGAAGATGTAGAACTGCTGGAACGGGTGTAGTGAAGGGCAACGAGATTGGTGAAGTAAACGAAAGGTGCTCTTACCAGGAAATTCTTCAATTCTGCAAATTGCAGCGTCTGGAGACTAGGTACCTGTGAAAAGATCTTATTGAGGTGTTTATGGCCTTGAATGGGTTTAGTAAGCTCAGTGTTCACGGCATCCTTCCTCTTGCTGAGAGGAAGAATGCCGAGAGAGAGGACATAAATTTAAATTCAGGAAGGATGGTTGCAGGAATGATGCGAGAAAGTTTGCCTTTGGCCAGCGGATGGTTGATTCTTGGAACAAACTTCCATTTGTTATGTGGAAGCGGGTAATTGGAATAAATTCATGAAAGAACTAGACAAATTCTTGGAGGGGATTGACTGGCGAGGTGGGTAGGGTTTTTTTTTTTTTTTTTGGCTGATGCTATATAAGCTTGCTTTCTTTCTTGCATCATTTGTCACTACTAATACTGGCACATCCACAATGAAAGCAACGCGGAGATGGGGAAACCCCTAGTGCCGTTAGACACTGAAAACACTTTGCACTTTATTAATATTGTCTGCGCGCCCTTCCCCCAGTATGGACGTTCCAGCAGGAACATCACGACTGACGTGCACAGTTATGCGGTGGCTATTGGCTTCAAACCACACTCCCTTGTGTGGTCCTATCCTTCTCCTCTCCCTGGCGGGGGGAGTGGGTGGCCTATCCCTCCCCCCGCACCTCCTCATTCTTCGCCTGGTGGGGCATGGGCATACCCCACTAATCGCCTGGGTTGTCTTCTCTATCAACGCCATATTTCTGTCTCTCCCCCCTTACTCTACCTATACACCAGCGTATGCCCCACACATCTGAATTTAACTACGCAAAATTGGAATTGCGCTCATTAACGTTTTGGCTTATCAAATTCCAGCGTCTCCCCAAGAATATACTGTATATATATATTTTTTTTTTCGGTCCTAACCACTGTAATCTCAGGAAATTAGGTGGCAGGATCTGGCAGAGTACCATATAAAAATACTGGTGTACCTGACTTGCCTCCATGGCCCTTAGTGTGGACAACGGTGGGTCCCATTAGGGGCCCAATGGCTAAAAGGTCAGAAGAACAACGGTACATGCCATTACACTTACAATATACATGCATTTTTAAATCTGTGGTCTTTACAGCGTACAGTAACACACGACAATGTATACTACGCGGAGATGGGGTGCTGTTAGACCCTAAACACACTTTACTGTCTACGCGGGTCCTCCCCACACCGGGTGGAAAAGGCCCGGGTTCGAATACCGTCGATGACGCGAGTAACCTTAATGGGCTTTTTTTCACTCCGTGGCTGAGTTAGTCGGTCTCAGGCGTAGATGGCAAGGTGCCCCCCTCCACAAACTGGGGTTTTTCGTCCAGCAAAACAGACAAATCGACCATAGAACACACGCAAATTACAGACAATATACTCAGAGCAATATGGCCTTAGTTGCCGATGCTCCTAATACAACAAGAACTATTTGAATTGTAAATTATATTTTGTGACACGCTATTTTAAACATGGGGGATGCATAACACCTCAAGGCTGCTTTTATGGCTGCGCATCGCACAATATGAGTGAGCCGCCCATGGCACGGGGGCCACGGGTTTAACACCTCTGGTTAAAGCCTTTCCTCAGTTTATCAAGCTAAGGTTTCTTTTCGTAATAAAATGAATAGTTTTATTAGAGTATCGAACCCATTCAAAACATGTCCAATTGAATACGCATTAACGCTTCTACAAATACAAGATGCCCAAACATTCTTTGAAACTTTGGCAGTATCATCAATGTCAGCGAAGCACTGTACTCAACCGATGGCTGTATCAGATCTTCCGCAAAACTTTGGTACTTCCACAGAATCAAAAAGCGAAAGACCCAACCTGCAGGTTAAACAATTTACAATGTTATGAGATTTCCTTTATACTTTTCTGAAATGCCCACCTATTGAATGTACCTCCACAATAACTATGTAAATTTAAACAGTCACCCGTACGTCACACCAGTTTAAACGCCCAGTTAATTATTTAAATATATAATAAATAACCTAAAATATAATTACAGTACTTATTTTCCTATTGAATTGATATGGAAATAATCCGTTAGATGGTTTTTAACAACTGGATTATTATTATTATTTTCAGGAAACTTCCCTGTAAGAAATCTATTAATCGAATGCAGTTTCATAAGAGTGAGAGGAAAAGGAGACACAATGACGTCTCTCATTGTGATAAATAATAATAAGAATGAATAAACTATTTTTCATGAATTACTGATTGCCTAATGTAGTAGTAACTATGTGGAAAATCCTAGTAATTCTTGCTGGCTGGTTAAAGCGTGATGAAGCATTTCTAGGAATGAAAATTATTCTTTCACCCCTAAAGACTTCTATGAAAAACAATCAGGGAAAACCTATACTGACTAAAAAATTACTAATTGAAGGTAAAAGAATGTTATTTCCTTTAAAGTTATTTCTGTTTTCGTATTCTATAAATGTATGCTTTTCCCCACCTAAACATTTGATTTTGCAAACACCTTTAGTTTTCCATCCTTTCTTCGTCTTATTATATTTTTTGTGTCCAAGTATCCCACTTATATTTTTTTTCCTCTTCGATATATCCGCTGGCTTCTCTCACTCCACTTGACGATATTCCAGTATTCTACGAAGGTTGTTCAATCAAAAACACGCTTAATGGTTTTAAAAATTTTATTTTTCAAAAATTTAAAAGAAAGACACCTTCAACAGAGCCTAAATAATATATGTATTTGTATTATCTTGAAGCAAGATCATTCCTTCTGTCTAATGTTAGCCGCTTGCATTTCACACCGGGGCGCTGGCAGTTTAGAGTGTTCAATTCCCAAAGCCCTCGTGTGTAGCACAGTTGGTAAAATCGCCGTCCTCCCCACACCGGGTGGAAAAGACCTGAGTCTGAGTCCCGTCGATGACGTGGGGAATTTTTATGGGCTTTTTTCACAACATGGCAGAATTAGTCGGTCTCAGGCTTCGGTAGCATGGTTTTTGGTCCTGGAAAACTACAACAGAATACACGCAATTTACAGGCAGTATACACGGAGCAATACGGTCTTAGTTGCTGATGCTCCTAAAAACTCAACAACAACAGTTCCCCAAGTTTCAGCATACCTTTCGTTGGGATCACTTTCTGCCAAAATCTCCCGAGTGATTTTTTTAAATATTGTAGCCTTTCCTCTAGAGCTGATCTGTTATTATGGAAATCAAATTAAAACTAGACCTGAATGAAAAAAGAAAATCTTTAATGAATCTTTATTATATTATAGTATATTATCATATTAATATCAATTCATATCAACGTCAATCTTTAGTATATTATCATCATATACTGTACAATTCAAGTACCTTCTTGTCTGAGTAATGAAATCTTAGCCTGTAAACTCCCTTTAACAACATAGAGGCATGTGGTCTGACTCTTTGTGTTTTTGACTACTGCTGCCTTTTTCTCCTCGGTTGACTTCCATCTCCGAAGTTCCCTTCTTGGTGCGAGCATTAACAGGATTCAGTCATCTTGGAATATTTGAATAATTGTCTTCCGAACTGCCTTTTGTACGGTGGTGTATGCGCCAAAGCAACTAAGGGAATGAAGAGTCAATATTTTATATCGTAATTGCATGTATCCTTCGGTCGGTTTGCTGTTTTGCTGGAGTCAAAAATACCAGTTTCCGGAATTAAAAACTATGCCATTCTTGCCTAAGACCGACTAACTCAGCCAACTTGTGATGAAAGCCCTAAAAATGTTTCCCATCATTGACGAGATTCGAACTCAAGCCTATTCCACAAGGTGTGGAAGGACAGTGATTATATCCACTTCGCAACCCCCGAGGGCCCTTTTGTATTGTAGCATCTACTTGTCGCGTGCCAATGATCCTACCTTGTTTGCAGCTGTTTTCCTTTGCTTTACTCATTATTAGCTAATAGAATGCCCTAGTGGTCCTCAACAATCTTTATCGAGGTATCTTGTACACGTTAAAGGCCATATGACTGCAATCATTGCCTAGACTGACATAAGTACTCTGTAAAGCACAAGATTTCATTGGTTCTAATAAAATAGCTAAGTAGTGTAGCACTGATAACTAAATATTTTACTGTATACGCTTGAAGACCATTAGGATTCCGTAGTGCTTGAATTCTTAACGGTATACTGGTTAATAAATGTACCACTTAGTCCCACCTCGACCTTGTTCCGTCTGTTGAACAAGGCCACACTAAACGATTTACCGTAAAAGTTCAAGTAAAGAACTTGTTCAGTAAAGAATCCGACAAGCTCAACTAGTTTTCTCTGCCTGAGGCATAGTTCTTACTTGCATGGTAATGAAATAAAACAAAATCGCCCCTTGCTGCTGTACAGTAAGCGAGTAAATTTCTCTCTATGCATGATTATTCATCGTTCTTTCTACTGACCGAGAAGACACCTCGCTTCTAATTGCATAACTAAAAATAAAATATTGTTTTTTTTTTGTTTATTAGCGCATTACGTAACCTGAATTTTTTACAGCCTTCTCTCTGTATTTCAGCCACCCACCCATTTTTGTAGTATTCCTTCACGATGAAAACTTTCTGTTGCTTTTCGTAAGACACCACGATGTTTGGAGTTCAGTCCCAAAATGGTGCATAGTTCCAAAGTTGTCGACATTAATACAAACTATTGTATATATCTGAATAACAAATGATTCTTGTATACTAATAAAGTTTTAGGGCTATAAGCCTCACACTCCAGTCCCTCATATATGCCCATAGTCGAACTTAAAACAAAGCAGTTTGGTTGTTGGACAGCATTTTACATTATTCACCATGAGTCATGTGTATTACTATCATTCCTGATGCTTTTATGGTTGGTTGAGAGAATGACAAACAGACAATTTCAAACTCATTTTGGTGTTTTATCTAATAGTCGTATAGCACTCATAGATCGTTCCTACATGAAGACTTAATTACATATTATGTTGTAATAATCGAAACGAAACTGGTTATTAAAATAGCTGAACATCGTAAACCCAAGGAAACTTTAGCTGAAATTTCTGATGCATCATCATTGAAATTTGATTTCAACGATGATGCGTTAGGAGATACTGTAATGATTGTTTGTTTGTTTCGGGATTTATTGGGCGCATCGGCAACTAAGACCATAGTGCGCCACACTGTAATGATGAAATCTTTCATTTCGAAGAATGTTCTCTGCATTAATAATGACAGCACATAGGCTGCTTATCATTTAAATTGCAACCTTGTGTCATTGAGAGGACTCGAAGACAGGCCTTGGTAGTCATCTTCGCGGTACTCCTTTCTATGATAAAAATAATGTTGATATTTTTCTACTGATACATGATTAAAGCTCGATAATTGGCTGGAACACTATTTTAGCCTTACCCTTCAAAAAATCCTGAAACTGCCACTGGTTAGCAGACGAACAAAATGATGAGCGAATGACCATCTAAGAGCGTGCAATGTTTTTAACACGCGTAAGGTGGCAATATGTACAGCTGGCTGACTTTGAAAGGGTCATTTAAGGGTCATCATTGGGTTGTCATTAAATGGATAGTCGAAATGGCAAATCGCTGTTCTGTGGGACATGATGCCCAACTGACTGAACGCTATTGGCAACAGTGGCTACAGGAAGGTACATCTGATGACACTAAAGCTCTTTCTTAACAACGAATCACGTTTCTGTTTGAGATACAGTGACGGCCGTATACTGATCGACTGAAGACACACTAGGATAGAAGTAATCGAGCCTGTATCTGGAAGCAGCATTCATGATACATGAGTACATGATACATAAGTCAATATGGAAAATTATTATTTTTAATAATAAAACGTCTATACGATACTACTGATGAGTATGATGAAATGGAATTTCGATCCACGCGGAAATAGTGAAGAAAAGTGGGAGTTCAAAGTAGTTAAAAAAAAAAAAAAAAAAAGAAGAAAGCAAGCCACGGAGAAAAAGGTCTGCTAGAAACAGGAAAGAGTGGGGAAGGGAACTGGCCCAAGGGGGGGAAGTCATGGAGATAGATGCTCCCATGGGAGTGCCGTATGAAGCCCACATGGCAAGTATCAATCCTAATCCCAGAAGGGGTTAGCATGGCATCATAAAAATCCCATGACGGATAGCTCATCGTCAGCAGATCCTAGTCGGGAGAGATGGCCTGAGTTTGCATTTTGTCAAGGTTTGCACTTAAATCTCACCTGGATGAGAAGGAAGTATACAGGTCAGCAAGTAGAAGAGAATGTGGTATCGCAATCGACGACCGGTTCCTGTTTTTCCCCTGTCGGCAAAAGACAAGGAAGTGCAGTTACAATGGCTAAGGAATGCCACCGCTGAACAGCGGAGGATCGGAGGAATTCCTGGCCTGACGAATCCAGGTTCCTCCTGTTTCACGCTAATGAGAGGACCACACTATGGCGAAAAGCATGAGCCCACAGATCCATTCTGAGGTCTGGTGGTTGCAGTGTAATGATGTGGGGAGTGCTTTCGAGATGCACGCTGGGCCTCTTGAATCAAGAGGCCCGGCTAAAGCTCCTTCAGCAGCCCAAACAAAGTTCAAGTGAGTATGGGCTTGGCACACCCAGGGTCGTGAGCTGGATATCATCATTCTTCTCTTTCTTGGTGATTCCCTTCTACTTTTGACTCTCTCTCTCTCTCTCTCTCTCTCTCTCTCTCTTAGGGTTACTCGGGAACTTTTTTTTTTTCTGGTGCAGCATAAGCCTCATAAGCCTCAGGCTTCCTTGCATCACATGGATATTAATAATAATAATAATAATAATAATAATAATAAGAAGAAGAAGAAGAAGAAGAAGAAAAGATGGATTCTGAGGGCTATGAGGGACGCTGTTTGAATGCAACGTAAGCAGAGATATTAGTGTGCCCAATAGTTAGCATAACTGCGGCAGTTATTTCTTGTTTGAACATTATTTTTCATTGTCCGGAAAATTCCGAACAGTAATCAAAATCCCTCCTGGACGTCCTTAAAAAGAGGATATGTCGAAAAACCGGACGTCTGGTAACTCTACTCTTGATACCAATGGAGCAACACTGGATGCCACAGGTTTTCAGGAAATTTCTTCTGACCTGGCACATCCCTTCATGGCTACAGTGTATCCATCTACGAATATGTTCTTCGAAGATAATGCGCTATACCACACGACCATAACTACAGAACTGGTTCGAAAAACACGAAAGTGAATTCAGCCTATGTGGTGGCCTTCTCAGTCACTAAATCTCAATCAAACTGAGCACCTGTGAGATGAGGTTGAACGACCTCTTCAAAGTAGGGAACCGCAACCACTCAATTTGCAATTGTTGGGAGCAATTCAATCAATATGCGTGAGGTTGCTGGAACAAATTTACAATATGCGTTGATTGCTGGAACAAACTTCCATCTGTCGTTGTAGAAGTTGATAGCTTAAATAAATTCAAGGCAAAACTAGACAAATATTTGGATCGAGTGGATGAGTGAAATTAGATTTTTTTTTGGCTGATGCTATATAAGCTTGCTTTCTTGCATCATGTGCCTTTACCAATGCTAATGCTAATATGACCCAGCATCACCATGGAACGCTTTCGACACCTCGTTGAATCCTTGCCATGCCGAATCCAGGGCCCGACCAGGACTAAAAGAATTTATTAGTTATTAGGTAGGTGCACTAAATAAAGTGGCCACTCAGTGTACATATGAACTGTGGCAACACAGAAAGAAAGTTGGAAAGTCAAAAGGCAATAACTGGAATCAGTTTACTTACAGTTCTGAGTGCAGAAAACCACAAAAATCAAGATGCGATTGCCACTGATGTGGAACTCGCTTGGGCAGTTATGGAAGTAATTATTTCATTTGAAGGCTCCCTCAATGATCGATGAGACACAGTAGTCACCCTAGGCAACGCTTGGCTTCCCATACCGACGTACGCTTTTTAACCATTTCCCACAATAATCGCGCAGTCAGGCAGGTCTAATTAATCGCGTAGGCCTACCCCGACCCTCCCTCCACTTTCCCTCCTGTCTCATCACACATCACGAAGGTGAGAATCGTATAACTAGGGAATCCGAAGCATTTTCTCTACCACACTGCGTTACTTTAGCTACCTAACGACCTTTCCTTGAGCTTCTAATGACATCCTTACTGTCAGCTTTTAAGACATTTTGTGGCGTTGCTAAGGTAACTCGCCCTTTCACCCGAGAGCAGTTTTCGTCTCGGTGATCGTAGAGCTGTGGCACGCCTTTGATGAACGACGCAAGTTGCCAGGTAGAGAAGACGATGGAATGCAGGGGGTGGTTGCTGTCACGGGAGAATGAAAGGGGTGGGGGAAGGAGCTCTAAGATGCAGAGAGAGTGAACACGAAGGGAGAAAAAAATGTTGAACTTCATTAACAAAAAGATTCAGTAGGCAAAATTACTGACTTCATACAGGATGAAGATAAAAAACGTATATTAAGAAAAGCAAAATGAATAAGTCTCGTTTTTGTTCAGGAATGTAAGCAAATCACATGACCAACATTCCCGAAGCTTTTACTGTCACCAAAGGAATATGAAACATTCATGTTCTTGTTATTTGGAATCGACTACTCAGGCCATAAAGCATCACGTCTTATGCTATTGAGGTCTTTTAGAATTTTTCCAGTCGGAGATTCGAGTAATTTTTAAAGGCTCTTTATCCAAACCTTTCCAAACGAGCGACAATTGATGAAAAACCACTATAAGTTGATTTGAATTTATTCCAGTGTAATTAAGAATACGAACAGCCAGTATATAGTATGTAAATCGCTTACATCGTGTTGTTGGATTGATTGTTGTAATGGATGAAAAGCGCCCTTGTTTTCCAGGTGTGAAGAACCATGCAGCTCTATATAGAGACTGGCGTTCCCTTTAAAGTTCCCCTCGTTGAAATGGGAGTCAAAGCCAAACCTTTTGAATTTTCAAAATATTCTTCTAAATTCTACTTACAGTAGACCTGTTGCGTAAATATTTTGAAACTTCGTTTGGAAATTACACTGCCATACTGTTAATATCTGAACATCTGCATATCTACAAATAACCTTCATTTAAAGGAATACTAATAACTTTTGCTTGCTGAAACTTTTAACCTTTATGGCAGCCTCTATTCTTAGTGGAACACTTTCCACCAGTTTTTGTAGATGGCCTCCGATACTTTTTGATATTCGGTCTTCAATGCGGTGACCAGTTCAGCTCTGTTTTTTTGGACAATTTCTCTCACACGCACCCGAAGTTCCAATTCTATCCACAGGTTCTCTATAGCTTTGAGGTCAGCACTGGGTTAGCAACTTAAAACTTTTCGATGGTCATGTCCTGAAACCAGTTCTTCACAACGCGAGCAGTATGACATGGAGGGTTGTCCTGCTGATATAGGTATGTGCCTTCCCCGACGTGCTGCCACAACGTAGGTAAAGCATTATTGTTCAGGACGTATAAAGAGACACCAAAATTCACGGTTTGGTCCAAAACAACTAATGGTCTCAGGCCCAACCATGAAAAACAGCCCAAAACCATCATGCTGCCTCTGCCAAACTGCACTGTGGCGATGATACAATCCCGGCAGGGAGCTTTCTTTGCACATCTGGCACACCCAGGTACGATCGTCAGATTGGTAGACCGTAGACCATGACTCATCGCTGTAATGAACAGTTTTCAATTGATCTACAGTTCAAACACGGCGGCCTTGCACCAAGCTAGACGGCGTCTGTCATTTGTTCGGGGTGATTAGTGGCTTGTGGACGGCTGCATGAGAGCGGTAACCCATATCATGCGACGTCCTGCGCACTGTACTGGTGCTGACGTGTGCCCCAATTGTCTCATTGAGGGGTTTGTGATACTGCAACAACTTCGACCTGAGTTTCGAGTGGACGATTCTTTGCGGAGCTTTCCTGCCACGCCCTCTCAACTTTGGAGTTTTTCCGGATCTTTTCGTGACGGTTTCCCGCCAAGGTCAAACCTACTACACGGTTTGCCTTCTGTCTTCCCCTCGGTTTGTGGTCAGCCCTGAAGCAAAAGGTTAAATTTAGATTGTGCTCACGGGGGTTGGAAAAATAATACACTGTTTATTGCTATACAGCTTAGATTATCAGAACAGTTTTCTTCAGTTACAAACACACTTGTGATTAAATTCTCATTTTCGTAAAAAACTGACTGCTTCTCCCCAAAATTATCTGGGTAACTATCGAAATCAATATGAGTGAGAAAGAAGTTCAAAATCTTGAAAATGAACGCGTAAGCTACTCTACACGATCCAGGAGCGAAGCTCCCTCTGCTGCGGAAGAGATAAACAAGCCCTCCAAGGATAATTTCAAGAAAAAGGAGAGAAGTAGAATGATATCGGCTACAGATTCTCTAACACCTAAAGACACAACTGTAGAGGGCGGAAATGAGTCCTGCAGCGATTCAGAATGCGAAGAACCTAAAAGTCAAGTGCCTAAGCGTCAAGATCCCCCACTAACGGGTTCGCCGATTGATCAGATCAGGACAATCAGAGTGTCCTTAGAGAAATATAGGGCAAAGCAATCGAGCAGGATCACTGCTGCCATCAGGTCTGATTTAATTGGTATCTTCAGCAAAATGGAGACAGTGGTTTTAAACCTCCATGTAGAACATGAAAGATTAGAAGCCAAAATTGACGTCCTTACACAGGAGCGAGGAAATCAAATGCAACAACGCCCCCGCTCCTTCTCAGAAGCGTTGAGGAATGGTGCAACACAACCAACCACCAGTTTACCTGAAAAATTACAAGATAAAAGGATAACCAAGAAGCCTGAGTCGCATGTAATCATAATTAAACCAGCTGAAGATGCACAACTGGAAACTAGCGATGCAGTTAAAGACGCCTTAACAAAAAATATGAAGAACCAGATGAAAACCATCAGAATTAAGAGCATCAGGAAAACCAGACACCCCGGTGTCATAATTGAAACTGGTACCAGGGAGGAGGCATTAACCATCTTAAATAACACAGAAATGACCAACTATGGATTAAGAGCTGAAACCCCCCAAAAAAATGGGCCGTCGATTATACTTTTCGATATAGACCAGAATTTGACCCCAGAGGAACTCAAAGAAGAGATCTACCATAAAAACTTGAGTATGTATCTACTGGACGAGACTGCGGCAGAAGACATCAAACCAAAATACAGAGCTAAAACGAAATCACCGACAAGGGTTAATTGGATAATTGAACTATCCCCAAGAGTGTGGCAGCTTGTTGAAACCCAAAATAGAATTTATATTGGCTGGGGCAGCCATAGGTTTAAAGAGCACATATCGGTTCCTAAGTGCTATAGGTGTCTCCGCTTTGGACATACGTCCCATACCTGCAACCAGCGTGAGACCACCTGCGGCCACTGTGCTCAAAAGGGCCATGATTTTAAGAACTGCCCCAACAAAGAACAGTCTCCAACCTGCGCAAACTGTAAGGCAGCTAGGGCACCACACGATAATTCGATTCGTGACACAAACTGCCCAGTATACAAAAAAGTGAAGAGCCTTTACCAAATGAGAGTAAATTATGGATAGATGCCCCACAAGAAACAGACGACAAGAGATCAAGTTACTGCAACTAAATGCGCAGAGAGCGAGAGTAGTCGCAGACCAGCTAAAGATCAAAGCTGAGGAAAATCAAATTGACGCCATGATGTTGCAGGAACCCTACGTTCACTCTGGGAATGTCGTGGGATATCCCACTTCATATAAAATCATTCACTGCACGGAAGACCATCCATGGGTTGCTGTTGTTGTGAGGAGTCCAGAAATAACAGTGACTAAAATCGCGCCATTATGCACCTCCATCAGCGCCTGTGCGCAGATCATGACATCTCTCGGGTCCCTATATCTTCTCTCACTATATTCTCACCCTGGTGAGGATATTACTACTGCAATCGCCATCATTCAGGAAGCACTCCATCTCCTCCCAGGTGGGCGGCTGCTGATAGGCATGGATGCTAACTGTCGCTCAGCACTCTGGCACAGCCCAACTCCAGACAGAACACCAACCAGAAATGGTACAAAACTTGAAGATTACATAATTTCGTCTGGTCTGCGGATCCTGAATCGTCCAGGTCACCTCTCTACCTTCAGCAGTTCCCTCTGGGAGAGCACAATTGATGTCACTATAGCAACACCTGACATTCAAAGTAAACTGATCAACTGGGCTGTTCAAGAGTCATGGACAACGTCAGATCACAGAGCAATCACCTTCTCTCTCGTTCGTTCTGTGGAACGTGCACCACCAATTCCTAGAGACATAGTGAGATACAACACCAAAAAAGCAGATTGGGGCCGATTCCAAGAGGAATTGGTCAAGTTTCTTCCAGAAGACGTTCCACTACCTACTACACTCACACCAGAAGAAAGCGTTACCAAGGTAACAGCTGCCATCAGGAGTGCCTGTGATGCTTCCATCCCACGTAGAAGACAATACAGGTACGCAGTTCCCTGGTGGAATACAAATTTGCGAGATCTGAGAATAAGAGTCCACCTAGCCAAGAAGACATTTCAACGAGCCCGTGTACACCTCCCCCCGAGAGAAGTAGCTGCAGCACGGGATTCTTACCGTGTGATAAGAAATGCATATTCCAAAGAAATACGCAGATGTAAGAAGGAGTCATGGCAAACTCTAGTTTCCACAGTGGGAAATGGCGATCAATGGGGCATTGTGTTTAGGATCATTACAAACAGGCTACCTAGAGGTGAAGTTTTGGAAACCACACTCAGGCCGGATGGAACCTCGACATACTCTTGGTCTGATTCTCTCAACAACATACTGGACAACATCTACCCAACTGATGACTTGGCACCGACACTGGAGCAACAAGAAATCATTGACAGGAACAGGGCATACATATCAAATACTAGTGAACCCGTCTTCACATCCCTGGAAATAAATTTGGCCCTGGCCAAAACGAAGGAGGGTAAAACCCCAGGTTTGGATTTGCTGGAAGTTGATGTAGTAAAAAAGTTCGCAGAACACTATCCTATAACTATCTTAAGTTTATTTAATAGATGCCTAGCTGAAGGAACATTTCCTGACTTCTGGAAAATTTCAACACTCAAGTTAATCCTAAAACACCCGAAAAAATCACCTCAAGTACCGACTTCTTACAGACCAATAGCCCTGCTTCCTGTTTTGGCCAAACTCCAAGAACGCCTTTTGCTCTCCCGTCTCACCGACTACTAGAAAAAGCAACAATTACCATCTCCGCATCAATTTGGTTTTAAAACAGGTTGCAGTACAGAAGATGCTATCCACAGATTAATCTCTCTAGCTACCCAGACAGAATCTAAATACTCTCTAGCCATAATGGTGGACTTTGCGGGGGCCTTTGATCGACTATGGTGGCCCAGCATACTTTAAAGACTTCGGCAGGCCAAGGTGTCCAGCAGTCTATATAATAGTATAAAGTCCTACCTCAGCAATAGAACAGTGCAGGTAACCAACAAATACCAAACAGTCACCAGGAATATACTGCGAGGCTGTCCTCAGGGCTCTGTTCTTGGGCCATTTCTTTGGTCCATTGTCTTGGACGAGTTCCTGGGGATGGACCTCAGCGAGGTCAAGCCCCTGGCCTTTGCTGATGACCTCGTACTGGTTGTTCATTCTGATACAAGAGCCACATTGGAAGTACAAGCCAACTTTGCACTGGGAAAACTTCAAGACTGGGCTGCCATGCACAAATTAACAATCTCCAGTGAAAAAACAAAATCAATCCTTTTAAAAGGAAAGCTCCAAATCCGACGGCCACCAGTGATGAAAGTTAACAACACCCCAATCCGTCTCTACACAGAAATCAAGTATCTGGGCCTGTATCTAGACGCCAACTTATCCTTCCATCCCCACTTAAAATACCTGTCAGCTAAAATCCGAAAATACACTGCAATGATAAGGAGGATTAGTAGAGCGGATTGGGGCCTAAAGAATAAAGCTCTATCATTAATATATAAGGCAGTATATGTCCCGATTGTGTGCTATGGAGCCTCCATCTGGTGTGAAAAGGCAATCCTGGAAAGGAACAAGCGCAAGCTTGATTCCATTCAAAGATTTATGTTATTATCAGTCACCAGAGCGTGCTGTACTGTCAGCACCCCTGCATTACAAGTCATTGCAGGATATTTACCTCTCTATCTGGAAGTTGTCAAGAGGGGTCTCTTCCAGCGCCTGAAGAAGGGAATCCCTACACAATTCTTAAACCTGCAATTGAACCATGCAAATGACCCTAAGAAGGAAAGAAGAAAAATTGCAGACCACCTACAAAACCTCTGGCAAGAAACATGGGACACAACGCCGAAAGGAGCAATCACGAAAAGGTTTATTCCCTCAATAAGTAGGACTTCCCCAAAGCCTCCTCCCTGGTACTCGCCTGGATTGCAAGTAACCTTCCTGCTTACAGGCCATGGACCGTTCCAGCAAAAATTAACAGCCATGGGTATAGAAAACAACCCATATTGTCACTGTGGTGAAGAGGAGTCCTGGGAACACGTTATGTACGAGTGTCTCACTTACGACAACGCCAGACTTCAATTCCTCACAGAGATTCAAGGAAACCCCCGCAATCAGGAGTCAACTTTACTTCAAGAAGAGGCCACTTACCTAGCCTTAACACGCTACGCCCAGGCTGTTTTCAATTGTAGAAGAGCAAGACTTGCAGAACTCAGGGCAGAACAGAATAACGTGCCACCCCCGCGATCCCCTACTGGGATAGGATAATGAAATTCACCCTGTTAGCAGGATACACACAGGAGCACCTGCTCCTGTAATTTTCAACTCCCTTCTCCATCCTCTTCCTTAGAGTGGACTGCCTTCCCTCTTTGGTCTACTCCAACTTCTGTTCACCACATTTTGACCTCTTCTTCTTCTCTTACCCCCCCATCCCATATGCTCTCTTATCTTTTTATTTTATTTTATTTTATTTATTTTATTATTATTATTTTTTTTTTACAGCCTCAACTTTTTTTTTTCCCCTCACTCTTCATTTTTTTTTTTACTCTTCATTTTTATTTTATTTTATTTATTTTTACTTTTATTTTATTACATTTTTTTATCTTATTTTATTTTTATTATTATTTTTATTTATTTATTATTATTATTATTATTATTATTTTTTTATTATTTTTATTTTATTTTTTTTTTATTATTTTATTTTTATCATTATTTTTTTTTTTTATGGCTTCTGTCAGGAAGCTTAGGCAACCCTGGCAGAGGCAGCCAGAGTATAATGGGCAGCCTGGCTCACCTCCCAGTGGTTGTGGCGGGTAACGTGGAGTCCCAGTAGGGGCCCCGCGGCCAAGCAGCCAGACACAACAGAACAAAGCACAATACTACATTAACCTGACATTACACTTTTATTCTGGCTGTGCAGTAGTTCTGCATTTCATCACAGAGTACATAAAGCGCAGATGTGGGAAACCACCGGTGGCGCCTGAACCTAAATACTATGCCACTATGACACGGGATGCTTGAGGACATGGCAGTCCATCGAAGGAGGGATGTCCGGATATTAATAGTAGGGTAGTGTACATATAAGTCTAGTAAATGAGGAATATTAAAAGTCTTTTAGATATGGATGTGCGTATCGGCAAAATTTCATTATCTCCGAGATGAAGACCTATAAAGTGTTATGAATAAAATGAATTTGTTAACCCAACAATCCAATGCATGTTAAAAGATAAACAAAGAAAATAATAATAAATAATTTTCTGCTATTTCAGTTTTATGCCCCTTTTCAAAAAAAAACATAAAAATAAAATAAAATAAATAAATAAAAAATCCCCAACTCTATTTTACTGATTAAATAAACTTTGTTCTTTATTCTCAACTTTATTGATTAAATATCCAGCTGCGGACATTGGCACACACCAAAGAGTACTTTCTATTTCCAATACCATTCACGCAATAATGCTCCAAACATGTAAGGAAAATGAAATTGCAACAAATACCGGCAACGTTCTCATATGCCAGGAAATCCCACAGATCGAAGCCATTCACTCGAAATCAGTTCCCTCTTTCCAAGAATCGTGACTTCCTGTATGATTGGATATTCATTACTCTACATAAGAGCTACTTGATTTTTTATCGACTACATACAATACACTCGATTATTAAGTCACTCCTCATTGGCCACACTTTTAATGGATGATCGGCAGTGACCGATTATCCATTAAAATTGTGATCAGTGAGACTCTCCTTCCTGCAGCTAAAAGTACTTTTCAGTACTGAAAGCGGAAGTTTTTGGACCACAGACGAAGAAGTTGATGGAAGATAATTTCGTTGCGTATGTGTACAACAATGAACAGCAGCTTGGACATCATTCAAGATTGCTATCAAAAACGTTTCTCAAAGAAATACAAGATTTTCAACAATGTGCTGTCTAGTGCTGCAACTTTGGTTTCACCTAAGAATAAGTTTGCAGCCATCCAGTGGTGGCAGGATCCTTTTCGCTTGTTCCAAGTCGAGAGACACTTCTCCCAAGTGTCCCATGGCTTTTGGTAGGGCGGCGTAGTTATCTTTGTTCACTAAGCGCCATTAATAGCTGCATATAAAGTATCGACATGAATTATAAGATTTTTATAATTTACGTAAGAAGTAAGGTGACCAGTTGTCAGAGATAAATATGTGTTTTTAAGCTTAAAATCAGAACAACTTTTTTTCAGCTGGGAACAATGAGAACTTCACCATGGCAATGTGCTCTGTAAATGAAATAGAAATGTTTATAAAAGAAAAAGTATGCTTTCACATATCGTAAAATAATACATTAATATATTTGAAGACTAGTTAGAAGACTAATTATTACGATACTAAGCAGTATCGCAATAAAATAAATCAAGTCAAAAGTTTTAGTCAATATTTTTATTGAACTTCTTCTTGCCTAAACAAGCGACGGCTGTTCAATAAAGGATGACCACAATTTTTCATGAACAACCGTACTGCTTGCCATTTCCAGCTCACATGCGAAATTTAAGACCAAACCAAGGTGTATTACATAGCAGCTGCGAAGTTGACTCGTGCGCATGGTGTGACCTTCGAGGTCGGTCAAGTTTATGCCTGTTCAGTTTCGCCTATGTAAGAATGGACGCGATTTATAAAACAAGGGGGTGGTCGTAATGTTTTGACTGTGTGCAGCATACGATAAGTTCTTATAGGCATATCTGTATTTCCCATCACTGTTAGTAGGATTCAAGCCTATTGCCAAAAAAAGCTGTTTTATTGTCGACGACTTGACGACTTTCATCATGCGCACCACAAATGGTCCAGGAAGCAGAGGTTAGGAAATAGTGTACTAGATACGAATTTTCTCAATTGCATAGTGTATACTGTGTAGTTTCCAATGTATAACAATTATCTTGAATACTTTAACCAAACCCACTTCGACGTCGCAAGACAATTTCTGAGCTCCCGACTGTAATTGCATTGTGCAGAGAAAAAAACTTCCAGACATTGGTACAAAACATTGGAAACTGGAACGTCTAGTCACTTTAGATGATAGGAGCGCATTTCTTCTTCTTTCTTTCTTTCAGAAGGTATATTATTGTTGATGGCTTTCTAAAGGTCCCAAGAATATGACAGATGACGTCAGACTGGTGATTATTGCGTAGCGTCCTCAGCCTGATATCCTTATGTATAAGTGCTGAAGTGATAAGACGTTAGCTATTCAATAGACAGAGACTTAAGTTGGGCTTATCTGGAGCCACACACACGAAAACAGAAGATAAAAACCTTTTTATACTTGCAGAGTGGTAGATAAGAATATCTTTGTGAACAGTGCACCGGAGATGTGTTGAAAATTCAAAACGGTGTCATTAGTCATTCATATGGGTTAAACTCACAATGGAAGGAAAAAGATGAGATGGTTGGAATGTCAGTGGAAAACGTATTTGTAGAAGGAATGTGATTATAAGCTGGTAACAGTGTTTTTGAGTGATGACTTTTTGAGCCCTCGTGGCTAGCACAGTTGGTATAACGAGTTCTGCCCACACCTGGTGGAAAAGACCTGAGTTGGAATCCCGTCAATGACGCGAGGAAGTTTTATGGTTTTTTTTCACAACCTGGCTGAGTTAGTCGTTCTCAGGCCAGGGTAGAATGGTTTTTTCCTCCTGGAAACTCAGGTTTATCGTCCAGCACACAACAAATCGACTACAGAACACACCAAATTTACAGACATTATATACGACGCAATATGGCTGAGTTGCTGATGCGTCAAAAATCCCACAACAATATGACTTTTGAGAATCTTTTTTTTTTCTTTAAAATTTCTATTCGTTTAAATTTTCGTATCTATCTCTCAATGATTGTATGTTTTTTGAGTACTATAACACAATTGTTAGCTTCGTTTTGAACGAGGAAAATGTTACAAGACTTTGTGTAAAGTAAGTTTCCTTATTTAGAATAAGCCTGCTCAGAAGCAGGCCATTGTGGGCCGGTTTTTTCTCCCGGAAAATCTGGTTTTTCGTCCATATGAGCAGAAGCGGCCCCAGGTTTATCAGCGCCCTGTGCGAGATTTTTTGGTGCGCCCTCTCCGACTTGAAATTTACTGCAAATCAGTGAATTTTCGGAGATTTTTTGCGCCCTCTAAATTTTAGCGCCCTGTTCGGGGAAACGCTGGATCGTGCCTTAAGCCGGCCCTGCAGATGAGACAGGCATGACAGGAACTAAGTGACTTTGAATCGGCAATTAATTAATAATCCTTTTTACTCAAATGGCTCTGAAAATATGTAGTGGAGTCAGAGGTGATGGAAGTTCTTTGGTGACTTTCTACTGGCTATTGCGTCGTTGGGATCATCCTGCTACGGAGCCAAAGAAATGGTAGATGGAAAGGAACGCTAGACTGAAGTTATTTTACCGGGCATAAGCTTATTAATTGCTTTACAGGTCTGATCGTTGCTAGATGTATTAGACAATTTTAGAAATTCAGTTAAACCCGGCGCTCGGTTGCACTTCAGTTGAGGGAACAAGTTGAGTGACATGGGTCGTTGTGGTTCAGTGCAGCAGTTTTATGGGAACTTTTATGGGCTTTTTTTTCGCCTCGTATCTGAGTTAGTCAGTCTCAGACGTGGAGAGCGTTTATAAGGTAATATGGCAGCTTCGGGATTTGTGCAAATCCCAAAGCTGCCATATCACCTTAAAAATAATTCTTTAAAGAAATTGAAATTGCATCTTTATAAATAATGAATCCCCCAACAACAACATGCAAATCGGCCCATGAACACACTTGTACAGACATACTACACCATAAACCATATGAATGAGCGCATTATGACTAAAACAGTCGCATTAAAAATCTCCAAAACAAGAACTGCAGCACATTAATATCTTTTACTCACAAATTTAAGAATAAGGTAAGAATTGGGTTTAACCTTGACACCTATAGGTCAACTGCGAAAAATTAGTTTCATCGATAACGAAGAAAGAATACAGTACTTACAAAAAATAGAGACTGCATCTATTAAAACATACGCGCAAGTTTATTTATTCATAATTAGTATTTAGATATTAGACACTAAACTATGGAGAAACCGTGTTACCGGGCAGCGTACAAGCTAAGTAATTTCTTTTCTCTTTTTTGATAAACCTTAAACCAAAATAATATTTTCATATTCTCCCTTGAAAAACGTAATTTGTTATTTATAAAGATGTGCTGCCATTTATAAGCAGTGTATTACTCGGTATGAAATATTAGATCATTTTTATTTAGGTAAGGGTATTATCATATTGGGGAAGGAAAGGCGAAATTCTGTTCTTTATTTTTTGTTATATGTGCTTATCAGTTTTGCCATCGTACTGATAAACACTAAGAGTATATTGATGACACTCATTAGCTGAGGTGACAAAACGTGTTGAATTTTTGATGATGCTCGGTGTACTGAAGTGTGAGCACATGTGCTGCAAAGTGAGAACGCGAAAACGTAATCAGTATCTGCGAAAATTTGAAGGAAATTTCAGACATGTCAAAATAAATAATTAAATAAACAAAATAAATAAATGTATATATATATGTAACTCAGGGAACAAAGGAATTGTATCAGCTAAATATAATATGTAAAAGCATCGGCTGTATACACAGATTAATAAGTATAGGTATTCAACTTCCACAAAATGTTTGGCCCTCGTGGGTACCACGGTTGGTAGAATCACTATTCTCCCCCCACCAGATAGAAAAGACTTAGGTTCGAGTCCCGTCGATGACGAGGGGAATTTTTATTGGGCCCTTTTCACAATGTGGCTGAGTTAGTCGATCTCAGATGAGGATAGCATGGTTTTTTATCCTGGAAAATCGGGTTTTTCGTCCAGCAGACAGAAAATCGACCTCAGAACACACGCAATTTACAGACAATATACACGGAGCAATATGGCTTTAGTTGCTGATGCTCCTAAAACCCAATAACAACAACAACAACAACAAAATGCTTGTAGTGCCGTGCTTGGCGAATTGCTCATTTTTTGTGTTTACTTAAGGGACGATCGCATGTTTTGCGAGTATGAACATATTACATTGAGTACTTTTGAAAGAAGATCATAGTGGACGTAGTGTGTAACTGTCAATGGTATCAGTGGTCCCCCCCGCAAAAACCATATAAAAATGTTACTGTGAAGAAGCAAAGTCTGGCAAGGCCAGATAAGAGTGTGAGTAGTGTAGGTATCGTAAGAATAATGTTGTTCTGTTGTTCATTAGTTATTGGAAGGCCCCATCAGGAAGGGTCAGTCCAGCATCCGTCCGTGGCGTTGAAAGTACTTTTGTTGAAAGTACGTTGAAAGTACATTGAGTACTTTTGAAAGAAGATCATAGTGGACGTAGTGTGTAACTGTCAATGGTATCAGTGGTCCCCCCCGCAAAAACCATATAAAAATGTTACTGTGAAGAAGCAAAGTCTGGCAAGGCCAGATAAGAGTGTGAGTAGTGTAGGTATCGTAAGAATAATGTTGTTCTGTTGTTCATTAGTTATTGGAAGGCCCCATCAGGAAGGGTCAGTCCAGCATCCGTCCGTGGCGTAAGGGATGCCTGTAGGGATGATCCCATTCTGCCTGGAAAGGAGGAGAGAACCGAGGAAAAGAAGTTGGGGAAGTAGGGAGAAAGAAAGCATTGAGAAAAAGTGGGGACCACAAGGAGAGGTCCCTCGAGCGAGTAGAAAATCGGAGAGAACTAGCGGGAGAACACCCAAAGACAGGTGAGTGAGGACAGCAAGAGTACGTGATAGAGGCGATAGAGACAGAAACAGAAGTGAGTGTTCTTTCCCCAAAGAGGAGAGCACAAGCACTAAGAATGCTCTGCGTGGAAAAATCCCATGCCAGCACAGTTGCATCAGCAAGAGATCCAACCTTAAAGGGTCAGTATGAAGTTGAGGTTCAGTTCCTGAAAATAAAGAGAACCGGATTCAAGCAAAGTCCAGAAGGTGGTCTAGTCTGGAGCTGGTGGAACTGCAGGGGTGGAATCAGCAGTCAGAAGATTTCTTCTACGCTTGAAGAGCTAGCGGTACAAAATTGTATTGTATGAAGACATTTAATGCTTCCTTGTTGTAAGGGAATGAAGTAGATCAAGGGCAGGAAGGTTGGGCTGGAGGAGGAGCTGCTGTCTGAGGTCAAGGTAAACTGCAGCCTCGCAGGAGGTGGATTCAGTTTTCCCACTCACAACACAGGCATATATCTTCAGCATCGCCAATCTGTTTGAGATGGACTTTAATAGAGCCGTGGCCAGTCAACATAAAAACTATATTTAGGCCACCCGAATAATTAAATTCATCTGCCGTGCTGTGTCTTATGTCTGTTAATTGTGTGTGTCTATGGTCGATTTGCCTGTTTGCTGGACGAAAAACCCCAGTTTCTGGGGAAAAAAATCTTGATATCTACGCCTGAGACCGATTAACTCAGCCACGGAGTGAAAAAAGCCATTAAAGTTCCCCGCGTCATCGACGGGATTCGAACCCGGGCCTTTTCCACCCAGTGTGGGGAGGACGGTGATGATACCACTGTGCTACCCGCGCAGACTTGCCAGTCAACATAAAGGAAGTTTTCAATTTTGGAGTAAATCAGGTCATGGTATGTTTATTTAAGTGGCTGACGTCAGGAATGAATTTTCTGGTGGCTTCGCCATTGCATTTAGAGGACCAGCAGGTCTGCCATAAGTTGGTAAATTTTGATCACAAGTTCTTGTCCAAAAAGGGATTGTCTTCTGTAAGGATGGATATACCAACAAAGTTAGTTTGAACGTTAGACCTTGCTGAATGGAGGAGGCCACAGTAGGCGATGTAGAAATGTAGAGGGAGGTTGCCAAAGATGAGCTGGAGTGATGCCATTCTGCAAGCCCTGGCCATACCTAATAAGGACAGTCATTGGATTTGGTTGACTTTGTTTGCGAAGGTTATTCTATCTACCCTGCGAAACCAGACACGAGCATCATAAGATGTTATCAGGAGGAAAACGGCATCATACATTAGTCCCCAGTCCTTGTAGGTGACTCTAGCAATCATCTCTATGTACTTCTTGACTTTAGTTTTGATGTATTTTGGGAAAAATGTCTATTTATGGTCCAATATGACGCCAAGATACTTTATTGTGATGCAGGATTTGAGTAAAGCACCGTGAATATCTGAAGGTATACATATGCCCGGAGTTCCCTTGATGAGGAGTATCTTCGTTTTGGTGGTGGAGATGGTCAGCTTACGTTTCTGTCCAATGTGCAAGAGTATACAGGACATCGCTTGCCTGCAACTTGAGGGCGGCCCGGATGGACCCTCAACAGGAATGACGAGAGCGTCTGCGTACGTGAACATGGAGGTTAGCTGGAAGCCGCAAAGCCATTCATTCAGCACCATGTTCCATACAGCTGGGCCTAAGACGGAATCTTGAGGGAAGCCTCTAGAAGTGAACCTGATTATGATAGGGAAGAGGGTCTTAATAGTGAATTTTTTTTTAAGTAATTGACGAGACTGTTGTAGATATCTGGTGGGCGTTGTTGTTTGTTTGTTGTTAGTACATCGGCTTCTTTGGTCTCTCGCAGTTGTAGTTCAAACTGATGAATGATAAACTTACAGAGTGGAAATATTCACAAAGTATTTGCTGAGGAGATGGTTTCGATTGTATACAACATCAATTTGCAATGATGTTTTATATTTGTTTTAAATCTGATTATAAAAGCCTATTAATATGAGGTAGTGGGAGACTTCTTGTATATTATTTTCTTCACTTAAAATGATTTTCCAAGCTTCTTGAATTTTAGTTAAGGATTTAAAACGTATTTTCCTTTCGTTTATAAAGACTGGACAGTCTAACAGTATATTTTTAACTGTTTTTTGTACATAGCACTTCGGCTTTAAGTAGACAGGAATGATTAAGATATGTATGTAATATCCTTAACCTCGCAAGGGTTACTTCTTCTTTTCGGACATCCCTTTCACTGGATTTCCACTGCTTTAAAACTGATTTCATTTTAAAAGGTTTATTATAAATTTGTTCGCCCATATTTTTTGCAACTGTTTCTTGCTGTTCGCTTTAATGCTGTGTTTGTAGTCTGTAAATGACACTTTGGTGGTTGAAGATATGTGCCTGTTGCCGTTTTTGCTGCATGATCAGCATGTTGTTTCCTTTAATTCCTGTATGTCCAGGAATCCAATAAATGGTTACATTTGGTTTTCTTTTATGGAGCTTATTCAGGATTACTTGAATTTGTCTAAGAGTTGGATGGAAATTGTTTGTGTCGCACTGTATTGCTTGCATTATACTGAGGGAGTCTGTGAAGATCACACTATGGGGTAACTTTTGGTGCCATATTCGGTCTATTGCTAACTTCCCTGCTTGCAGTTCACCTCTAAAGATGCTACACTCTGGTGGGAGAACTTGGGTTATGATAGTATCATAGAAAACTGCTGCTGCGCCTATTTTTCTATCGGGTTTTGATCCATCTGTGTATATTTGTGTATATTTTGAATATTCCTCTAGATAGAAAACATGTAGTTGTTGAAAGTTGTTTCCTGGTAGGGAATGTCTTTGCCAAGTATGGAAATAGGTATCATAGACTGGTGATATTGTATCCCAAGGAGATCTTGGTGCATTTTGTATGACAGCTAGTTTATTGAAATCAAGAGACGAAATTAGAAGTAGCTCTGTGATGTGATGAATTTGTTTGCTTTTGAATGTATTCTGTACATATTGGTGTATATAATGTTTCGTACACAGGATGATTTGGAATACACTTTATTTTAGCTACATAAGATAAAAGTAGTACTTGTCTTCTGAGATGGACTTGTGGTTCATAGGCTTCATCACAGAGACTTTGAACTGGAGAAATATGATACACTCCTAGGGCTATGCGTAGTGCATTATGGCGCACAGGGTCTAACCACCTTAAAGCACTTGGACTTGCAGAGCTGTAAACTGGTGCCCTGTAATCGAGTCTGGATCTTATCAAGGTTCTATAGAGATGTAACAAAGTGTACCTGTCTACTCCCCACGCTGTTGCAGATATAACTCAGAATATTTAATTTTTTTTAGACAGTTTGTTCTAAGACGCTTTATATGATCCAAAAAGGCCAGTTTTTTATCAAAGGTTAATCCAAGAAAAATTGTGTTGGATGTTATTGGGATTAGTTGTTCTCCTAGCTTTAGTTCTAGGTCTGGGTGTAAGTTTCTTTTCCGACAAAAGTATATTCCAACTGTCTTTCGTTTAGAGAGTCGAAAGCCATTTTTTCTTTATTAATTTTGATTGTAGTTGACGTTCTATGGTTCGCATATTTTGCGAGTGATAAGAAATCGTTGACATAAAGTGCTATGTCTACAGTTTTTGGCATTTGTCTAGCTATTGAGTTGATTTTTATGGAAAACAAGTTAGCACTGAGTACTGATCCCTGTGGTACTCCTTCCTTTACAAATACCTGCGATAGTGCAGTTAATATCCTAACTTGGAAAGTTCGTTTTTGCAAAAAAATTTGGATATATATTGGTAGATGTCCTATCAATCCAAAGTTATTAATGTCTCTAAGTATTCCATATCGCCATGCTGTGTCGTACGCCTTTTCTATATCAAAACATATCATTACTAAGTGTTGTTTTCTTATGAAAGCATTTCTTATGTTGTTTTCTGCTTTTATCATTAGCTTTAAAGTGGACCTGTTCTTTCTGAAACCACATTGAGCTGAGTTAAGAAGGTTATGGGTTTCTAAGAACCACATTAGTCAGACCTTTACCATTTTTTCAAGTATTTTTCCAAGGCAGCTAGTTAAGGCTATGGGGCAATAGTGATTCGGATTTGTGGGATCTTTATCTGTTTTTGGAAAAGCTAAGGCTATTACGTGACGCCATTGATTCAGGAAGGAATTTTCTAAGTATATTCTGTTATAAAGGAGGAGTAATGTTATCAATGATTTCTCATATAATTGTTCTATCATCATGTATACTACTTCATCTGGACCTTCTGCGATTTGTTTCTTCTGTGAAATGGCTTTATGAATTTTTCTGAGAGTGAATGGTTGATTACAGGGTTCGTTATTTTTATTAGGGAAGTTCAATGTGTGTTCTACTACGTGATATTTTTATAAAGGTTCTACCAAGAGCATTTGCTGTCTTCGGGCTTAGCTATATCTTGTCGATTCCTTTTTATAAAAGTGGAGAAATTCTTTGATATTTGTTGTTCATTTTATTTATTTTGTCCAAAACCCACCGGCGGTCTGTTTTCTTAGTATTCGTAGATTTTTTTTTTTTTTTTTATGAAAACCCCAAACACGAGAGGTATCAAAACCTATAGTACTTACTACTTCCGGTAGGTGCAGGATTTGTGCATTACAGCACACATAGAGAATGGTGGATCCAGGTGTTAGTTAGTCCCTGGTGGCAAAATGGCCTGACATAATGCTCTTTTTTTCAGGCCTGTCTTGCAGACGTTCTGAGCTTTCTCAGGAGTAAAAGGTGGAGATGGGCTTGTGTCTAGGAGCCACCCTTCATATCAGGACACACACAATCAATGTACAGAAAGACTACAGTATATATAAGAGCATGTATATAAATCTGTATATAAATATTGTATATAAATTGATTAATATTGTATGTAAATTGATTAAGATAACTTGAGAATGTATATACAGTTGTGTGTTAATAAATAAATAAATAAATAAATAAAAGTACCGTGCATGGGTTGAAGGAGAAGTATGGGGGGCAGAGATGCAAAATGGATCCAAGATTCTTTCTTATTAATCTTGATTTCCTCGCGTTTTGCTATAGTACATGTATCGTTCCACCACGACTTTGGAGGTATGGGAAATTTTGATGAAGTTTTTGGTACTATTAATTTTGCAGCCTAGGGTGAGTTTGTCAGTTACATATTTCACTGCAGTCAACTGACATCTGTTGGATTTGTTGTTCTTCTAATATGGCCAGTTGTGTGTATCTTGCCCAGTTTGCCCTATC
The DNA here is from genome assembly GCF_048544385.1 of Mastigoproctus giganteus. NCBI lineage: Eukaryota > Metazoa > Arthropoda > Arachnida > Uropygi > Thelyphonidae > Mastigoproctus > Mastigoproctus giganteus. The sequence continues at coordinate 57,500,406 of NC_143586.1, forward strand.
TAACCTCCACTTTGGAGTTCTTTCTGGTTGACAAGGAGTCGATTCTTTTAAAGTAGTTTTTACTGGATAATGATCACTACTTAGTGGAATCATTATGAACTGCCCACTCCAGTAGAGGGTATATTGATGGAGAGCATATAGAAAGATCTATTGCTGTGCTTGTTCCTGTGAGTACACATATATATGTGGGTGTCCTGTCATTCAGAACTATTAGATTGTGCTTATCAAGTAGTTTTTCGAGTATTTGGCCTCATTTATCTATGTTTTTATTTCCTCGTAGAGGGTGGTGGCCATTCGTATCTCCCATAATACAGAAAGGAGGTGATAGTTGAACTACCAGGTCTTCTAGTTCTGTATAACTTATATCTTTATTCGGTGGCAGGTAGATGCAGACGAGTGTGACACGAGCGTTTATTGCAATGCATACTGCTATGACCTCTAGGTTAGTCTGTAAAAGAACGGTTTCCTTACAGACTAACCTGGTAGTTATAATGCAATTTACTAGGATTGCTACTCCACCATGTGCTATGCTGTTTGTAATTCTGTCTTTTCTGTATATATATTGTAATGTTTTAGTGATATCTTATTGAGGTTTAAGATATGTTTCTTGAAAACAGGTTAATCGGATTGTATTATGCTAGGAGATCGTGGATACCTTCAAAATTGCTATGGAATTCTCTACAGTTCCAATATAAAAGTGTATTCATTATTTGGTTCTGTTAGTACTTTCAGCTTGTTTTCTTGAGGTTGTTGCCCTAGGATTCTCTGTTTTGTCTTTCTTTTTTTTTTTTGGGCAGTATGGCTTTCCAGTATCTACCTCTTCTGCAAAAATTTCTAGTATTGTTTCTTCTGTCAAATTCTTTTCTTCTATTTCCATGTGTCCATTTTATTCCCATTTACTTCAGTGGTTCTATCTTGTTTTGTGGATTTGGTGGTTTCTCTAATTGATGGTTCAACTGTTGATGATCCCACTCAGGTGGCTAACAAACTAAATGAGTATTATTTTGCATCTACATTCACACATGAGGAGTTATTCAGGGAGGGGAATGAATTAAACTCTGGCAGTGAGCTAGATGATTTTGTAGTAACTGAAAGGAAAGGAGAGGAGAAATTGTTGAAGATAAAAAAAAGGCACCAGGGCTGGATGGGATCTATCCAGTTATATTAAAGGAGGCAGCAAAGGAAGTAAGCAAGCCTTTAGCCATAATTATGAGAGCTCCTTTGGACTCAGGGGAGGTACCCATGGACTGGAAATGTGCAGATGTGACCCCAATTCACAAAGGAGGATCAAAGGCTAACACAAGTAATTATAGATCTGTGAGTTTAACTTCTGTTCCTGGAAAATTAATGGAGCCACTGGTTAAAGAAGCACTACAGGATCATCTAGACAAGACTTCAGTTATAGCTCGGACACAGCATGGTTTTGTTAAGGGAAAGTCTTGCCTGACCAATTTGATTGGATACTATGATGTCGTCACAAGGGAACTGGATGCAGGGAATAACTTTGATATCATATATTTGGATCTTAGAAAGGCCTTTGATACTGTCATGCATGGAAGACTGCTGCACAAATTGGAGCAGTGTGGCATTGGAGGCAAATTGCTGCTATGGATAAAGGGATGGTTGAGTGGGAGAAGACAGATAGTGGTAATCAATGGACACTGCTCATCGTGGACTAATGTTATTAGTGGAGTCCCGCCCAGGGTTCAGTGTTGGGTCCATTGTTGTTTTCTGTATTTATAAACGATATTGGTGATGGTATATCAAGTTTAATGTTCAAGTTTGCAGACGATATGAAGGTTGGCAGGGTTGTTAATGACACTGATGACAGTACACTGCTGCAACAAGATCTAGAGAAGTTGAGCAGATGGGCTGAGAGGTGGCAAATGAAGTTTAACATTGACAAATGTAAAGTACTACACATGAGAAGCAATAACCCCCAGAGTAACGTATCAACTCTGTGGTACTACACTGACAGTGGTAGAGAACAAAAAGGACATGGGGGTAATTGTGCAGGCAGATATGAAGTTCTCTGAGCAGTGCAGACGGGCTGCAAGAGTAGCTCATGGTGACTTGTCAATGATATACAGGAATTTTTCTAGCAGGGATAAGGAGGTGATTATTCCCTTGTATAAGGCAATGGTCAGGCCACACCTTGAGTACTGTATACAGGTATGGAGGCCTCATTTTAAGAAGGATGTAGAGCTGTTGGAACGAGTACAGAGAAGGGCAACAAGATCAGGGAATGGAACAAAGGGTTGCTGTTACGAAGAAATGCTTAAGTTTTTGCAAATTACAGTGTCTGGAGACTGGGCACCTGCGAGGTGATCTGACTGAGGTGTATAAAACCTTGAATGGTTTGAGCATGCTCAATGCTGATGGGACTCTTCCTCTTGCTCAGAATAATTACCTGAGAGGGCATAAATTCAAATTGAGGAAAAACAGATGTAGGATAGATGTGTGGAAGTTTGCCTTTAGCCAGCGGATGGTTGGTTGGTGGAACAGACTTCCATCCTTTGTTGTGGAATTTGATAGCCTAAATAAATTTAAGGCTGAGCTGGACAGGTATTTGGAATGAACCGAGGGGTGAAATGGGTGGGTTTTTTTTTTTTTTTTGGCTGATGCTGCATAAGCTTGCTTTCTTGTATCATATGCCTCTACTATGCTAAATGCAATTACGAAGTGATCGACTAATCCCGGCACTTCCGTCACCGCCTCTGGCTAGAGTTGCTCAACAAATTGTGCAATTCAAGAACCATGAATTGCTGCAAGGGCATAAGGCTACACCCTATCTTGGAAACAACGGTCTTGAGGCTGAATAAATGCTGGCAGCAGACCCACTGAAGTTTGTGCACCGACAATGAGCACCAATCTAGTAGTTGAATGATCAATCTCGCGGCCATGCACGCATCACTGTGTATCTATTAAATTTTGTTTCTAACATCATTATTCCGTTAGAATCTGTATATTGCTGATGAAGGGGTCCATTTTATCCTGAAACTAACATTTTGTTATTAAATACATTACTGGATATATGTAATATTAATCTCCCTAATAAATAAATATATTATTTTATTTATTTTTTTTGAAATTTCAGTGTTAATGAGGATAAATTGAAAGAAAACTAAACTTATTAGAAAATCAGAAGGTGCACCCTTTTGGAAATCACTTGACTAAATCAGAAGAGTCGGCAAGTATGAATGGGTTATTTTATATGCTGATGCTACATAAGATTTGACACCATGCATCCTTTTGTCAATATAAATATTGATAGGTATGTGTCTGATGGTCATACATTCAAATTGGGGTTTGCTCCTTGAATTTTCTCAAAGGGATCACAGTAGTTGTGATACTGCTGGCAGCTTTCAACAGCAGTTTCAATCAATTTTTTTGAAATGAGATTTTAAATGTCTGGTAGTTCTTAAGATTAAGTTTCTTTAACAATACAACCTTTCCATAATAGATAATGACAGTGTATGCATTTTGAATCACTGCAACCCTGTGTCAATTTATTTTCTTTCAGAGAACATATTTAAGAGCAAATACAAATGACTAAATTTTGCTGTGTTGATGATGTTTATAGGCATTTAATGTTTACTCTTCATTTAATGGGTTACATCAGCTTAATGCTTTGATAAACTGTGAGACCCACAAACTTTGAGGAATTCATTGCTAATTATTAGGTTTAGTTCAAATTACAACAAAGACATTCAAAATCCAAACTGTGCAAACTGCAACAATTGACATAACTGGCACCTCATATTGCAACAACTTCAAAATCACAACAAGACTGAAATAGCTAAACAATGCCAACAGCTTATAAAAGTTTATAGTATGAAACAATTGCACTGTTGTTACATAAAATGTATGTTATTAATAATTGAAACAAAATTTTTAATGAGAAGTTTTATGAGTTTTGAGTTGTCATCAGATAGTAAATCGAAGTTTTTCATGATGAAAACTTCGATTTGCTACCAACCAATTATTATTACTATTATTATTACATGTAAACCAAAATAGTTTATTTTGTGCCCCCAACTTTAAGTTAAATCAATAAATTTTTGCTCTTTATCCTCTCATCTTCCTTCCTAATTTATTTTGTTTATTTTTTAATTTTTAATAAAAAATATATTTTTAAATCCATCTCATAAATGGGGAAATTTTATGAGGATTTTAAAATCCTTAAAATTGAGCTGCATCCTGAAAAGGATTAAATAGTTAAGACATGTTTATAAATGCTCTGGATATTGTCCTTGAAAAAACCCAAATCGAACTGCCAGTCTGAGAGATCCCAGGATAACAACTCACAAACTTATCACAGCTATCATTATAATCCCCCCCCACATGCATGAAACTATCATCGTGGAATCCCCCTACTTAAGAGAGATTCCCCCATTTCCCTTTGAATGGCAATATAATTGTTAACTCCATTTCATCGATAGGCTCATCCCGAATCCACTATTTAATAAATTGATGCTGACATTTTAAAACTGTCAAACAGCCAGAACATCATAAAGACATCCAGGATTGACTTAAGTTAACAACTAATTTCTGACCATCTTTTCTTCCTATTCTGCTCATTCCTAATCACTGTGCACATTTACCTCCTCTGCCCTCCCAACACTGCAACATATACCCTCCATAGTTACCAAGAAACTTTATGAGTTTTAAGAAAATTATTTAATCCTTGAAGAGGTAATTATACTTGTCATGCACACAAAGGAACTATGCCATATAATGAATAACTATAATGCCAGATTTTTCTCTCATCCTTTTTCATCCTGTTGTGTAGCAGCAGTACTACTGGATTCATACATAAGTTGAGACATAAACTAAAAGATTGCTGTAGACCAGCATTTCCCAATTAAATTTAGTTATGGAGCCCTCTTATATTTTGTACAACATAATGGAGCCCCTTAAATATTTTTAGCTTAGCACATAAAAAAATGTGCCACAGGCAAAAAATATTCTTGGTTCAAGGTCAAATACCTTTAAATTCTTTATTATTATTAGTATAAAAAAAATACAAAAAACGTCCCACCATGTGAAATATGGATCCAAACACTGAGCATGACCAATCACAGCAGTTTGGCAGTCATTTCCTAGTACACGTATTTAGGTAGGTAGGTAGGTGCGGTAGTATACAGTTGATGTAATGTGCAGATTCTGGATTACAAAGGCAGTTTAGTACACAAGCTGTGCAGTAAAAGTGACTTGACCCAAATATTATCTCGTCCGCCAGATATAAACGTACCTACAATATTTTTAAATTTTAATGTGTAAAATTTTTTAAAATTTTTTACTTTTTCTCGAAACCCTTAATTTTACCTCACGGAACCCCATTTGGGAAACACTGCTGTAGACTAACTGGTTATAATGGTTTAGACTGGTTTAGCCTGTTACAGACTGTCAATATTTCTGTTGGAATTCTGACCAGTTGGCAGTGCACCATTTGACATTTTAATCATTCACCATTTTGATGTATCAGCATTCTAACGTGTTAGTATTTGATTCATTTGATAATTTGATTTTCAGCATTTTGGTTACCAGCATATGAATTTACCCTTTACACAACCTGCTCTGGTTACCAGCATATGGATTTATGCTGTCCAATCTGCTGAGAGTGAATAACTAACTCAAAAACTAGACTTGCTGATTCTTGGATGGTTTTGCTAGATTCACCGATTTTCCTAAAAACAGCTAGAAAATGAGTAGTGCAGGAGCAGTGGCGTAGCTAGGGGTGGGAGCAAATGTTCCCATCATAAATTTTGTTCTACTTAGTGCCTTCTTCCCAAGTTCCCAAATAAACAATGTACTGAAGTTCTTAATTGCAAATGATTTGTGTGCTATCTACTCCAATATTTCAACAAGAAACTGCCTATTAGCAGTGCTGCAGCTGAACAATCTTTCAGCAGACTTAAGCTTGTTAAGTCATATTTGAGATCAACTATGGCAGAAGAAAGGTTGTCAGGACTTTCTTTGTTGTCCATTGAAAGATTCATGGCTAATGACATTGATCGTGAGACTGTAGTAGACCACACTGCAGGAATGAAAACTAGAAAAAAAGAGGCTGTTGTAAACTTGTAAATAATGATGTTATGCTGCCTAAGACGAGCTGTAGTTATAATTCAATTTATGATAAGCCAGATATTGATTTAAGGTCGATTTATTTATTTGAGTCAATGATTCATATCTTTTGTATTCAGTCTTTTAAATTACGTGTACACATGGCATTGGTTTAAGGCAGTGGACAGCTTTCTGCTAATATAGAGAAGAGTTATAAGACATATTACTTTTCAGATATCATTTGTACAGCTACATCCTTTAATTTGATTACTTTGCATAAATGAAACTTCAACACAAAAATGTTTAAATTAATAGGAAATTACTACTGCTGATATATGTTTTGCAAGTTTACATTTAAGATTATATTGTATTTGCATCCTTCACTACACTAGTAGTAACTAGTAAGATTACCGATTTAATCACCAAAATCTAATGGCTTACAGGTTCTCATATACAATAAATTATTTTTCCATAATTTTCTTAACTGGAATAGTGGAATGAAAGCTAAAAAAAAATTATATTCAAACAAACAATTGGCACCTATTTTATCCATTTGCTCCCCCTCACTTCAAAACCTGGCTATGCCACTGTGCAGGAAGAACAGACTGCTGGATTTGGGAGGTTAAACAGTATAGAGAATGTATTTGATATGTAAATATCTGTGTCCCTACCCAAAGATAATTTCTAATGATATACAACTGACTGAACTGGTAACTTAAAGTTTAGTATAGCAAAGTTGTCAAACCCACCAACAAAGGAGGAAAATCTGAAAAAATTTGCTGTTTGGTGACTTCATTTACTATAAAATCAGGGTATTTTTTTTTTAAGTGCCTGTTGAGATTGTGTTCATTCAAACACACTGCCAAGAATGCATCACAAAATTTTTTTTGACGTTAAAAACGTTTTTACCAGCTTTATTTGGAAAAAAGCATTGTTACCTAGAAACCGTCACGAAACCCAATGCACATGCATTGTACTTGTTGCGTGCAGCGATGCACCAAGTACAACACATGCACCCAAGAAAACTCAATTGTATGCAACAAGTGCAGTGACACAACAAGTACAATTGAGCAGTAACACGCTACGTTATACCATTATATAAGCATAATGATTAATATGCGAGTGACTGTGCCAAAATCTACAGCCCAGCATTCAAAGGAATATCATGAAAGAAAGGAAAGTTGGACAGAAATGTGAATCATTGAATTTCAACATCGAGGACTATGGTAACCGAAATATTGAACTTCAGTTACCATAGTCCTCGTATGAATATTGAATTTCAACACAGAGGACTATGGTAACTGAATTAAGATATATAATTTTGACACTCAAATGATTTTAATTCCTGAGTGAATACTTCATCAATTGTGGTTCCATTACGTGTAGTATTTACTAAAGTATTTTTTGACTTAATATCTAAATTGAAGACATCTTTCATAAATTTACATTTCCAGCCTCAGAATTTAATTCTAGATTGAAATTACCAGCGAGAACTATAGGTATACAATCCAGTGGCACTCTTCCAATAATTTTGCACCTTCAATGGAATACGGCATCAAATTCTTGTTTATGAATTTTTGAATTATATCTAACGACATCCCTGGAACGGGACGAAACATTAAAAGATATAACCCTTGCACAATTTACTGCTCATTATCGAAAAGGAAATAGGGGATGGGTGAAAAGACAATTTCCTAAAATAAGTTGGTATCGGAATTATAATACAACTTGTCTTCACGAACATATATGTGAAATGGTAACTTTACACATATCATTTATCAATGAGGAGAATGAAATTTTGAATGAAAATAAATATTTTGAACTTTATGAAACCAACAAAGAGATAATTTTATGCCATTAATGTACATATAAAACAAAGATTCATACATAAATCATCATATCTATAAGGATATGTGCAGAAGAAAATAGTGAAAATATGGTTATGGTATTTGATAAATTCACCTTTGTATAAATTCTACAGCATAAAAGTGAGTGACGGGGACAAATGATGATAGTGAACAGGAACATTCAGAAGAAATTGTGAAACCTGTCAACAATGATGATAAACTATTGTTAATTCAACAACAAACATTATTATGGTCTGAAGATAAATATTTATGTATAGCACTGGGTCAGAAATCATCTCCAACAAGTTTCATATTTGATATATAGTAAGACCCCGGTATCTGTGGTGGATACGTTCCAAGACCTACTGTGGCTAGCTGAAAACACGGATATAAGCGAACACCTGCTGACCCCATATATAATGTGATTTTCTTGTACATACATAGTATAATAAAGTTTAATTGATAAATTAAACACACAGTATGACATTACCAACATTAAATACGGTAATAATAAAGTACAGCAGACTCTCGTTTTACAGGAATTGGATTAACCGGGACACTTCAAGACTCCAAATTAAAAAAAAAAAAAAAAAAAAATTTGCAATCGCAGATAAGCGACAAGAAGCAGCATTATAAGTCATCATTAGGAGATTAGTGTACCGATTATCTTGCAATCCCTGCTGTCTACACACACCTACCGCTCAAAAAAAAAAAAAAAAATTTCCAAATGTTTAGTTTGATTTAGTGCGTCGTGTCAATTGTTGTGTTCTGTCATACCGCAAAATGCCAAATTTTGTTCTGTTATTTGTCAGGGATGTCAGAATTTTTTTTTTTTTTTTTTTGTTTAGAAATTGCAAAAATGATGGGCAAACGCATGAGTTGTGCTTTCAAATTAAACAAAAACTTGAAATTATTCAAAAGTTTGAAAATGGTCCATCTGTTAAATCTCTAAAGAACCATTATAATGTTGGTGATCAAACCATACGTGGCACTGTAAAAAATAAAGGGAAGCATCGTATTGGACATGCAATAGTACATGTTAAGTTTTTTCGTTTTTTTTCCATGGTTAACCGCGAGTAACTGAATCAGCGGATATGGGGACACAACTGTACATGCAGAAGAACTTTCTTTTTCAGCTATACAGGGTGTTTCAAAAGTGATGGTCAATAATTTAAAGGTGAACTGTACAGACTACAATATGCAAAAAAAGCCTAGTAAACATGGGTCCTTAAGTGAATCATTTCCAAGATATTGCACATTTCTAGTTGGGATCCACCACTGACAAGGTGAACTGTACAGAGTTGGGATCCACCACTGACTTGTTTGTTTAGGTTAGGTTATGCTCATTCTCTCCCTCTCCCCTCTCTCAATGCTCTGAGATGTAGCAGGCATACTAGTACTTGTCAAAGGATAGTCAGCATGGAAAGAGGTTACAGCAACGAAGAGTATGCGGACATGCACTTCACGTATGGTAAAGCAAACGGCAGTGCACTTGAGGTTGCACATTTGTATCAAGAAGCATTTCCCTGCCAAAGGCAGCCCAACAGGCGCACATTCATCAGGGTACATCAGCGCCTTAGAGAACATGGGCGCTTCGCACATAGAGTACGAGCAGGTAGGCCCAGAAGCATAATACCTGATGTTGAGGAAAGGGCATTAAAAAGAACATCCTGTAACGTGTAACATCTGTAAAAGCCTGTGGTATTGAAACCAAAAATTAAAAATGTATTATCTTATGCTTATTAAAACCACCCTTAGCAAAGGATTCACAGCTTTTTGCTAAACTAGTGCTCTCATAGTCAGTGGTGGATCTTAACAGAAAATGTGCATTATCTTGAAAACAGTTCATTTGCGGCCCGATGTTCGCTGCGACTTTTTTGCTTATTTTAGTTTGTACTTTTCACCTTTAAATTATTGACTATCATTTTTTAAACCCCCTGTATATTTGGGACATGCACGAAAATTTAAAAATGGATTGAAAATTACTCCCTTTATGATGGCATCGAGTGAAATTCGTAGATCTGATTGTCATGGAGTAACTCCCCAACATTTGCTATATATTGCACAACATAATAGCAGCAATGCGACAGCAGTATCAGATGAAATTGGAGACATTTGTGGATCTTTGTGCAAATTCAACAGTGAATCTATTTTCACTGTTGCCATATACATCACTCCAGGGATGTCATTAGATATAATTCAAAAATTCATAAACAAGAATTTGATGCCATATTCCATTGAAGGTGCAAAATTATTGGAAGAGCCACTGGATTGTATACTCATAGTTCGCTGGTGATTTCAATCTAGAATTAAATTCTGAGGCTGGAAAGAAGTTTTGTAAATTTAAGAAAGATGTCTTCAATTTAGATATTAAGTCAAATACTTTAGTAAATACTACACATAATGGAACGACAATTGATGGAGTATTCACTCAGGAATTAAAATCATTTGAGTGTCAAAATTATATATCTTATTTCAGTTACCATAGACCAATAATTTTAGTGTTATTATAATATATTTTATACGAATTATTTCATTGTACACTAGTACAGTGAAAAATTCTATTCATTGAATTTCATTGTACTGAAATAATTTTTTCAATAAAAATAATTCAGCAATACTTTTTTTTATTTATTTTACCGTACCAGTTTCATAATGTTTTATTTTACTGTACCAGTTTCATAATGAGTTCCTGCAGTAAAGACGTTTTTAATGGCTGCTGCTGTGACATTATCAGCAACACTATCAGTCTCAGAGTAGAGTGGCAGCAACTCATTATGTACCTGGTACATAATTTTTTGAAGTAATCGACTTTAATTTCTTTTTTTTTTTCCAGAAAACAAAGAAAGTGATTTATATGCCCGTAAATATTATGCATTATATTAGTCATGAGTTGTAGTTCTGATGTCTAAACTGCAACTAATTACCCACTTATTCATGTTATTCCTCACTGATACATGGTAGCCAAATAGCACAAAGAAATACAAGTAGACCAACAATACAAGACAATGTGGAAAGATTTTAATCAGATAATTTCAACAAAAAAAAAAAAAAAACAAGAACAGAAAAATTTCACATTTCAAACAAATAAAAATTATGTATTACTATATACACATAAAAATGATGTGCAACTACATCTACATAAAAATGATGTGCTACTATATACAAACACTGGCCAAAAAATTATAAATCTTTATATTAAGCCAGTCACAGACAGAAGAAATACAAATAAATGTGAATAAATGCAAAGAAAACTGATATGCAGGGATGACATGTTGCCTCATTGAGTATAATGACTGCACAGGCTGTTGGACTGCATTAATCTGAAGCCAGAATGGAAATTGCGTGATGTAGCAGACTTTTAAAAAGGTCTTATCTGGGTACACTATTAGCAGAAGCCATGATTCAAGAAACGAAAGACATAACTGGTTTCTCAAAAGCATCTATCTCAAAGGTTTTTAATGACTGGAAACCAAGCAGTTCTTCTGCATCTCAAAGGCATAAATGTGGCAGAAAAATAATACTTCAAGAGTAAAGCCATCGTGCTCAAAGGAGGACTGTACAGAAAAATAGGACATCAAGTGTGAAGCAAATAACATCTGAATTCAATGAAGCCCAGAACTGCCTTATTTCAGCCCATACCTTGCACAGGAAAATGAAGAAATTGGGTATTGGCAGCTGCCTTCCTATTCAGAAGCCACTTGTTTTAGAGAAAGAAAAATCTGTTTGCAGTGGTGCCGAGAACATTGTGATTGTACAGTGGACCAAGGGAAGAAAGTCATGTGATCAAACGAATCACAATACATTTTGTTTTGCATTGATGGTAGGTAGAGAGAGTGGCAAGAACCTCACAAAGCTATGGACCCTACTTGCTTTTGTAAAACAACTCAAGCACCTGGAGGTGGTATATGATATGAAGAATGTTTTGTATCCATTGATACTGGTGGAAGGTCGAATATCATCCAGGGAGTACCTGAATTTTGTATCAGATCACTGCACCCTACAACGTTACACTTTTATCCCAAAAGAGATGGCCACTTTATGGATAACAATGCAACAGTGTATCATGCCAGAATCTTGGAAGAATGGTTCAGAGACCATGACACAGAATTCCACCATCTTCCCTGGCCCCCCACATTCACCTGATCTCAATCCTATTGAGAATGTGTGGGATATGGTGGAAAAATCTATATGGCAACGAATCCTCTTTCTTCAAATTTGTCGCAGCTATGCAATATTTTGCTGGAATAATGGCTACAATTAGATCAAAATGCACTAAAACATCTTACAGAATCCATCCCATGCTTATCCATCACTTGTTATTCAAAACAAAGGTGGCCCGATCTGATACTGAATAAAGGTTCGTATTTTTTTGGACAGTGTGTGTATATTACAACAGCTTCTGCATAAAACTGATCAGCCAACAGACATTATATTAAATTATATAGTGCAAAGTGTTCATTCTGAATATATCTAGAAGTTAACAAATGAATCTTTATGTTGTATTATTTTAATAACAAACTTCTTTTAATATAGTGCTATTTCCAAGACAGCAAATGAATGTATCAAACAATTTTCAATTTGGCTTTCATTTGTGATCATTATGTTATAAATTAATTTTAAACACATTCTTGTGAAGGTAAGAATCCCCCTTAAATTTCTTGCAGAGTGTAGTTATCTACAGGCTGTTTGATATCATCTGGAAAAAAAATAAAGAAAATATATTCTATAATAAGCTCTTTTGGGTGTGGGATGGGGGGAATGAAGTTTTTAAAATGTTTTCATAAGGTAGAATGATATTTTACATTAAATACCCTTTACACAAAATAAATAAATATATATATATTTTATTTTCTGATGTCAATAATTAATTAGTGCTATTACCTATCCATACATATTATTTATTAAAAGTATTTGGAAATTAACGAATAAACAAATTTAATTCAAACTGTTGTTTATAAAAATAATGTAGAAGGCAATCCATTGTCAAAGAGGTATAATTGCAGTTGAAGATAGGGGGTTTCTTTTAAAACTGCATTCCACACAGAAACAAGTTCAGAAAATCTAAATATGGATGCTAATTTTTCTTCTATGGTGGAATGCTATGGAGCAGACAGTGCACGATGGATTTCAGAGATCCTTAACATTCCAAAGCCTCGATCCAGTACAGGTGGAAGGCAACTGGCCAAGTAAAAGTTGCATACTGACCAGGAAGACTATATATTTTAACAACAATTATCTGTACAGATGGTCACATTGCCTGGATAAACTGCTCCTGTATGTTCTCAAACCAAGAGATGCAAAATTGCATTGAGAATAATCTGATACTGAAGGAGTGGTGTACAGTTCCAATATGAATCCAACATCACTTGCCCAATTACAATCTGTTCTGCTAAGAGAATGAAGAAATGTTTCTGTTGACAAGCAGCATATATTGGTATGAAGCACTTCATTAAAGGTACATGCTGTATAGTAAGTCAAGAGCAATCTTACACCTTTTAAATTCTAAAATGTGATCTATGAACTGCTGTTATATTTTCTTTCAGTGTCCCAATGTTTTCTGTAACATAAAATACACAAATTAATATCTTTTTTCTTTTCAGTAATTGCATTATAATGAAAAAGTGGACATCCAGTAATATAATCATCTTGGAAAAGGGAGGAGACCACACATATAAAATGAGTATATATTAGTTTATCACACTGTCTCCATAAAGATAGAGGGTAATCATAAGTGAAGAATGCCGACCGGGCTAGCCAGGTGGGTAAAGTACCTGCCTGGCAACCCAAAGGTCGCGGGTTCGAATCCTGCCTTGGACTTGGATCAGAGTAGTGCAAAAACTTTGGGAGGTGCATTATGGCCACAGTAATGATGCACTAACAACTAACAAAAAAAAAAATAAATAAAAATAAGTGAAGAAAACAATGACAAAATGTTATACAAGTCACCAATCATAGAGTAATGAGACTGCTTTTGCAGCTTGCCTTCTACAGGGGTGATGGAAATGTCACTTTCAGTGACATGTTCTTTCTGGAATGTTTCACAACACATTAGCAATAACTGGCAGCTAACAAGTAGTGCATTTTTTTGATAATTTTTTAAAACAATTCAAATGTTAAACTATGTTTCCAAGGGAAAGTTTATGCTAGAATAGGAATTTCTGACTAGATTAAATGGTTTGCAGAATACAGGGAAACCATATTAACAATGTTGAATAAAGTGGATGTCCTTTAACTAACAAGATCAACGGAAATGTTTCAAGGGCAGGAGATATGGGTCATTCAAACAGACAACTAACCCTACACTTAAATAACTGAAGACTAATTTAGCCAAACTTCACTCGAACATAAGGTTTCTGTCACAATGGTTCTATGAACTAGTTAAGAAAAAAAAAAAAAAAATACTGAAGAGCTGAAATCTATTCTGATATTTCAAACAGGGTTCAAGAGAATAGCAATGTTTTTCAAAGAAACTGGCAATGAAATATGGGTGTGTTGGTACACCCATAAAATGGAACATCAGCTTCCAACGGGAAACTCTTCAATTCACAAATTTCAAAATTAGAGGGAAAAAACCATGTTCCTTTCTTTCTTTGACATTAATGGAAGTGTATTCAGAATTTATTCTTGATGGTTAACAGTGGCCCTCTGTGGCAGCTTAGTTGGCATGTTACATTGCTACCCATCACTCATTTGGTGAGATCTGGGTTCAAGTCCCATCAAAGGCTCTTCAACAGGAGTAGTCAACTGATCTCTGGTGGGGAGCAGGATTTTCCTTCATGAGTTGTTGTTGTTGTTGTTGTTTGGGGTTTAATGGCGCAAAAGCAACTTCGGCTATATTGCGCCTGTTCAAGTTTTGTTATTTCCTGTTATATTGTTACTGATTTAACATATTAGATATGATTAGTTAAGTTTATTAAGCTGAGGTATGATAAGAGTTCACTGATGTTTGACTTTTCTCCCATAATGAGTTCAAGGCTTAATGGCTCATTTGAATGCGATTTGAAAGCTGATTGACGGGCAATTTGGTATCGTGGACATTCTATTATGATGTGCTTCACTGTTAGTGTAGTCAGACACTGAGGGCATTGTGGAGGATCGTCTTTCATTAGGAGGTAAGAGTGTGTTAAATATGTGTGTCCGATGCGAAGCCGGGCGAGGATAACCTCTTCATGTCTGTTTGACCGAAAACTTGATTTCCAGGATTTCTGCTGTTGTTTGATTTGGTATAATTTATTGTTTGTTTGAGATTTCCAGGTCTGCGTCCATATATTTTCAGAGGCTTGTCGATTGATGTTTTTAAAGTCATTGAGCGGTATTTTATGCAAGTGAGAATTTTTGTTAGATGGATGTTTTGCTGCATCATCCGCACGTTCATTGCCGAGTATTCCAGAATGTCCAGGAATCCAAGTGAATCTGACTCTTTGTTTGTTTTCCCGAAGGTGTGATAAGGAGGAAAGAATTTTCCTTACATACGGATGAGATGGATGATCTTCTGTCTGTAAAGCATATATTGCACTTAATGAGTCTGTGAAAATAATACTTTTTACGAGGGAAATTTTGGCAATGTGATCTAGGGCGAGACTTATTGCAAACAATTCAGCACTAAAGATACTGCACTCTATTGGAAGAGACTGTGAGATTATGTTGTTTGGCAATACAACAGCAGCACCAACGTGTGTGGCCGTCTTGGATCCATCAGTATACAGATGAGAATAGTCAGAGAATTGCTTTACATAAGAGGAATGGAGCTGTTTTATATGTTGGCTTGGGATATTGCTCTGTTTCCATTTTATGAGGAACATGTCACAGTCTACTGAACTGATTTTCCATGGTGGAAGGGCTGTGGGGGTATCTTGGTAGATTTTATTCATACTTAAGTTCAATTGTGAGAGTATTTCTTTTAGTCGGATACCTGCAGGTTTGCAGATATTAGGTTTGTTCGTATATAAATTTTCCCATTTCGGTTTATACAGATATTGCCATGTTGGATGTCCAGGAAGGCTTTGAACTTTCGCAGCATAGTTCATAAGAAGAACTTGTCTACGAAGACTGAGTGGGAGTTCATGGATCTCTGTATATAGGCTATACACAGGTGAGGTACGGAAGGCTCCTGAAATAACACGTAATGCATTGTGATGAATTGGATCTAACCAGTTTAACACACTTTTCCTAGCTGAGGAGTAAATGGGAGAACCATAATCTAATTTAGATCTTATCATTGCACGATAAACATGCAAAAGTGAATATCGATCTGCTCCCCATGTCATGGCTGATACAGCTCGTAGAATGTTTAATTTCTTTAAGCACATTGTACGCAGATATTTTATGTGTTCTAGGAAATTTAATTTTTGATCCATGATTAGTCCTAGTAGCCGGATACTCTGTTTCAGTGGAATTTGTTGATTGCTTATCCTTAGTTCTGGATCAGGATGCATCTTTCGTTTTCTGCAGAAGTGTATTGCCGCTGTCTTTTGTACTGAAATTCGATATCCATTATAGATGGACCAGGATTCTATTTTGTTAATAGCACATTGGAGCTGCCTCTCGATTGTCCGCATATTCTGTGAGTGACATGATATGGTGAGGTCGTCAGCATATAGGTAGGTTTCAATTGTTGCTGGAATAACTTCTGTTACTGGGTTTATTTTGATAGCGAAAAGGGTTGCACTGAGGACTGAGCCTTGGGGGACCCCCTGTTCTTGATTGTATATTAGAGAGAGGATATGATGGTAGCGGACTTGGAAAGTTCTTTTAGTCATGAAATTCTGAAGGAACTTCGGTAGATGGCCTCGAAGACCTAATTTGTGCAATTCATGAAGGATACCATATCTCCACGTGGTATCGAACGCCTTTTCAATATCAAGGCATATCATTACAAGGTGTTCATTTCGGAGAAAGGCATTGCGAATATTTGATTCAGCTTTTGTCATTATGTCTATTGTGGATCTATTTTTCCGAAAACCATATTGACTAGGACTAAGGAGGTTATGGAAGTCAAGAAACCATGTTAACCGAGCGTTCACCATTTTTTCTAAAATTTTACCTAGACAGCTAGTGAGCGCGATGGGACGATAATTATATGGATTTGAATGGTCCTTCCCAGGTTTTGGAAAGGCCAGTACAAACGAATGTCGCCAAAAGTCTGGATATGTATCCTCAAGGTATATCCTATTATATAGCAGTAACAGCATGTATAAAGCATTTTTATGGAGGTGTTTGATCATTTGATAGTGGATTCCATCCGGACCTGCTGCACTTTCTTTAGATTTGGCTAGGGCTTTATGCAATTCATTTATAGTGAAGGATTGATTGTATGAAATCTCATGAGCTGCATGAAAATTAATTTTGTATTTTTCCATTTGAGCTTTATATGTTTGAAAGATTGGTCTGTATGACGTTGTTGCTGACAATTCCTCAAATGTTTCTCCTAGTAGATTTGCAATTTTTTCTGGATCAGTTATGTCATGACCTTTCCACCTTATGATCGGTTTAGGGACGGTTGTATATTTGCCTGAAATTTGTCGAATTTTGTTCCATATTATTCTGCTGTCCATATTTCTATTAATTTTGCTTGCAAAAGATATCCAGGATTCTTTCTGAGATTTCCGGCGTATATAGCGTGCTTTTGCTCTGGCTTTCTTATACTTTATGAGATTAGTGGTGGTGGGATACTTTCTGAATTGATTCCAAGCCTTATTTTTTTCTTTCTTTGCTTCCAAGCATTCTTCATTCCACCACTGCTTGTAATGTTTATGAGACTGGTGAGCTGTCTTTGGTATTGCAATGTTTGCTGCAGAAATTATTTGATTTGTGATATGAGTAACAGCATTATTGATATCAGTATGTCTTATGATTTTCTCATCTAAGGAAGCAGCATATTGGTATTTTTCCCAGTTTGCTTTGCAAAATTTCCATTTTATACCTCTTATAGGTTGCTGTACATCATTTGCTAGTAGGTGACAAACAACTGGGTAATGATCACTGCTATAGGGATCATCGGAAACAGACCAGTCAAGGAGAGGAAAGAGAGCTGGGGAACAGATGGTGAGATCAATTGCAGAGGTAGTCCCTGTTGGTAAGTGGACATGGGTGTGAGTACCTGTGTTTAAGAGTGTTAGGTTCCTATTATTTATAAGTTTTTCAATCATCTGTCCTCTTTTGTCTGTACGAAGTGATCCCCAGATGATATGATGCCCGTTAAGGTCCCCCATCAAACAAAAAGGAGATGGTAATTGTTCAATTAAATCCTCAAATTCTTGCAGTGTATACGCATGATTAGGTGGAAGGTAGAGAGAAATCATAGTCAAGGAAATTCCAGCCACGATGCGTACTGCGACTGCTTCAAGGGGTGTTTGTAGCTGAATATGCTTGGATGGAACATTAGAGTCAACAAGAATGGCGACTCCTCCATGACCTGTATTGGTTTTTCGGTCTTGCCTATATAGATTGTAGTTCTTGATTGAAATACTTATGTGCGGAGTTAGGTTTGTTTCTTGCAAACAGATACTTGCAGGAGCATATACGGAAATTAGATCTTTGATATCACTTAGATTACTTCGAAAGCCACGACAATTCCATTGTAGAAGTGTACGCATTATTTGGGTTTAGTACTTGATTCAGATGACTTACGATGAGCTGCTTGTTTTAATCGATCTGTTTTGATTTTTTCTTTTCTGGGGAAGGTTGGTCGGCCACAACTGTCCATGTCATCATTTGCGTAAAGTTCCAGAACTGGTTCATCTTCTTTCTCCTTTTCATCAATATCCATAGTGTCAGTATTTTTTTGTGTTTTTTCTACAGATTTGGTGGAATTTGTACTGCTTGTTGGTGTTGGATCTTCAGCATCTGGTGGGATTACAATGGGTGTATTAATTGCCTGGTCAACTTTTTGTTTTGTTTGTAGAAGAAGATTACGTGCCCAATCTGCTATTGAGATGTTAGGTGGGACTGTGATGTCAGTCTGTATTGCAATTACCTTTGTTTTCTGCACTGTAGTTGCTGGTGTTGCTGCTGCTGCTGCATATGATCTCACTGCTGGAAGTAGTGGTATCTGCTTTTTGGCTTCTTGATATGTTATCTTATGTTCAGTTTTATATTTTTGAACTTGCTTTTCTCTTTTCCATATATTACAGTCTCTGGAATAGGCAGGGTGGTCTCCTTTGCAGTTTGGGCAGCGAGGAGACTGTGTATTGCATTCTTTACTGGTATGTTCTTTTGAGCCACAAGTGGCACAAATAGCTTGTCCTCTGCATACTGTTTGGGAATGGCCATATTTTTGACATTTGAAGCATCTTAATGGATTGGGGATGTATGGTTTTACCTGGCAATTCAGGTACCCGGCTTTGACTGATGATGGTAGAGTTGGAGTACTGAAAGTAAGTATGATGGTGCGGGTTGGAATGAGGTTTCCATCCTTTTTAATAAGGATTCTTTTGGCATGTGTGACATTCTGGTTTTGTAGCTCTTGTACGATTTCTTCTTCAGAGCTATTTAGGAGGTCCCATTCCACGATAACCCCTTTAGATGAATTTAAAGTGGCATGTGGAGTGACTTTGATGGGAAACCCTCCAAAAGTTTTGGTTTCAAGAAGAAGCTCAGAATGTCGATGATTTGTCGTTTCTATCAGAAGGTCGCCTGATTTCAAGCGGCGAACCATTTTCGGTGGACCAGCTATATGTTCTAGACACCTCTGTATAACAAAGGGAGAAAGTTTACTAACTGGTTGGTCTGATAGGGAATGAACAATTAGAAAGAGTGGCGAGATGGTTTTGGTCACATCTTTCTTTTGTCTTTTGGCAGTAGATGGATTAAGATCATCTTGCTGCCGATTGTGATCAGTTTGATCCATAATTCCAGGAGAAGCCTGGTTTGTCAAGTCCATTGTTGCTCCTTTTAGCCCTGAAAGGATTATTTTTCCTTTCAGGTTTCCGGCCCCACCACGGGGAGGCAGGAGCAGTGCCACCTAGTGACCAAGCGGCTGGCGGATTAGTTTGTTAGTGAGAAAATGGATAATTATCCTAAAAAAGAAAGGTGATTTTCCTTCCTGGGTTCTACTTAAAATCTGCTAAGTGAAGAACCACTTACAATGAACTGAGAATAAGAGCGGCTAGAAATGAAAGAGAACAAAATCACTTGGAAGGATCACTTTATAATTCGCTTAAGAAAATCGCTTGGTCCCTATCGCTTGGCACTTGGGGCCCCTTCATGAGTTATTCTGAGGTTTATCGGCCCACACAACATATGAAACAGCCTGTGAACACACACACACTGGGGCAGAAATATTAAGACTCAAGCATGGAGTGGAATACAACAGAGAATCACCACATCAAGCCTACATAACTCCCCTATTTCCACGACAGTCCCCATTCACCAGAAGTGGAACCTGTGGCAAACCAGCACTTTAGTTCTACTACCTATGTTTATTATTATTTTTTTCAAATAAACTTTTTAACCAGTTCAAAAAAGTGTCCATTGTTTTTGTGCTTGCAGCGTATTTGTATGTCTGCATGATACAAAATAATGACACCATCTTAATAATCGTAGATTCATCCTTAGTTCCATGTTGTGGGTGAAATCCAAACATAGTTATTGTTTTTGAATGCTGCAAGTCAGAACAATCTTACTCATTGTGTCAAACTAATGTAGGTTTCATGACAGTTTCTGAGAAGCTAACAGTAAATTTTGTATATGCTCACAAGCATAAATTTGTAGCAGTAAGCTTTTTATCTTTATCTTGTGTGTACACTGTGCTTAATGAAAACAAAGTAGACATTTAAGAAAGCATTTTATAAGTGCACGTAATAAGTTTAATAATAAGTTTCTTAGCCACCAAAATAAAGTTCCTGAAATCATTCGTCTGAAATTGAAATTAAATGAGCTGCAGCAAAATTTAAAACAATTTCGTTGTCTGAATCAATAACTTTGGCTAGCTACAAAGTAGTGCAGATTCTAGCTTGAAAAAAAGAAAGCATTTTTAGATGTAGAATTAGTTAAAGAAATTATTTGTACTGGTATGGAAACTTTGCTAGAAAATTAATGAATTGAAGATAAAAAGCAACAGAATGCAGAAAGTCTGAAATCTACAACTGAGTAATCAAAATGATTGTCTATCAATTGCAACATATGGCACAAAACGAAAACAATGTGTCTAGTTAAAAAACTGTATATTTTTTGGTGGCTTTGGATAAGTTAACTGACATTAAGGTCACAGTTGATATTTTTGAATCCTTTTTGTGTCAAAATAGTTGGAAGTTCGCTGCTAAAAATTAGTGGGATGAAACTCTGCACAAGTGCAGAGTTTCAACCCAAGAAGGCATATGGGGAGTTGCTTCAGTCACTGATGGAGTCGAACTCAGCAGCCAGACTTACTCATCCTTCTTCTGTTCCTGAAACCCTGATGAAACTCTGCACAAGTGCAGAGTTTCATCAGTCTGTATGGATTTTATAATGTTGTGAAGATATCTGAATTAGACCTGAAGAAAGCAATTTCAATAATGACAGATAATGCACTTTTTTTTGATTTTGATTTGGTAGTTGTTGGCGCATCGGCTTCTGTGGCCACATTGCACCTCCCAAGGTTTTTGCAGTACTTTGATCCAAGCCCAAGGCGGGAATCAAACCCGCGACCTTTGGGTTGCCGGGTAGGTACTTTACCCACTCGGCAGATAATGCACCTCCAGTGATATGGCATAAATCTGGATTTAACAGTTTCTTAAAGCAGCATCTACTAAAGAATAGCCTTGATAGAGATTTTCTGGTATTCCATTGCATTTTGCATCACAAGTGTTTCTTTCCATCACTGGTGCACAGAGAACTTCTCTGTACTACAATGATGAAAGGAAACACTTTTAATAATTTAATCGATACAGTTATCAAAATTATCAATTATATTCATGCTAGTGCTCTGAATGATCAACTGATAATTTGTAGAGTTGTTGAATGAAATGGAAGATGCTTGATTTAACAACAAGGTGTGTACTGAGTGGCTGCTGTATTAGGTACACCTACCATTTTCACGAAATGTAGTTACTTCTTCAGTAACAGCATCACATTTGTACCATTAGATGTAGAGCAAGTGAGAAGATATGTACAGATGCTGTATATGCATAACTCAGTGTGAGGATTTTTATGATGGTAATTTTTACTCACCCCAAAATTACCTTTTCCTACTTTTTCTAGAATTGAATTCAATGCAGATTATTTGGTATTTTGAGCTTACTGTTGCAATGAACATGTGCTGACGTGGAGTTGTGATATTTATAAATCACTTTTACTAAATATATAAAATTTTTTTAATTTAAAGCTGCATCCAAGGATAACGTTTGTTGTCTAAAAGTTATATGCCAAAATTGAATATAACACTTATCAATCTTTCCAGTAAACCTTGCTAGTGTTTTATTTTTCTTTCTCTCTAATGTGTAACTGGTTCTCATGAGAGATTGTTCTTTCCAATAGTCAATGTTCAAAATCAAACTGTTCTAACATTGATTCTCCACTTTATTAGGCACAACTACCATTTTCATGAAATGGAGTACTCCTTTAATAACAGCACCCATCAGATCATTTATATCGAAATATAAAGTAGGTGGGCAGATATGTAGGGATGTGTGGAATTCAGAGTGAGAACAGACCAGGCAAAAGATTTTTAAGTGACTTTGAACATGGCATGGTAGTCAGCACAAGACATGACTGTATGAGTACCTCAAAACCTGAAACCCAGATGGTGTTTTCACATGTCTCAGGTATATTGGACCAAATCAATTTCATATCAGTGACTCACTGATGTGAAAAGCTACAGAGAATCAAATAACACAATACAACAGCAGTAACTAAAGAGGCATTTCAGAATGCACAACTCATCACATCTTGTCACGAATGGGATATCACAATCGACAACTGAACCAGGTCAGCAAAAATCAAGGAGGTATGATTATTGTGGGCTCAGGAACACCAATGGAAGATTGAAAAAAGCCTGCCTAGTCAAGCAATTTCTGGTTCTTGCTGTTTTGTGCTGATGAGAGGACTACGAGTCCACAGATCCATCCTACCAGGCGTCAACAATGCAGGCTAGTAGTGGTGGTGGAGAGTATTTTCATGATGCACATTGGCCTCTTGATACCAGTGGAGCAACATTTGGAAACCACAGGTTATCTGGAAAACTGTTTCTGAGGCGTTTCCTACATTACTTCATTTTTTAATTTAATTATCTTATTATTTTCATTTTCCAATGACAGATACTACATAAGCTTTGTTTATCTGCATTGTTTTACTATTTTAATACTAACACATCCCATAAAACTACCTGTTATGATGAGAAAAGTTACGTTACAGACATTCAAAGAGAAATTTTTTTGTTTGAATTTCAGTTTATGAGCAAAAATTGCAATAAAATCTATTCACTTAGTTCATAATTATTATATGTAGCATACACCGATGAGCCAAAACATTATGACCACCTATACCTAATATGATGTTGGTCCTCCACGTGCAGCCAAAACAGCTCGTACCCGGTGAGGCATGGACACTACAAGATTTCTAAATGTGTCTTGTGGTATTTGGTACCAACACGTAACCAGCAGATCCTTTAACTCCTGTAAGGTTGAGATGCCGCAGATCGGAGTTGCTGTTCTAACACAAACCACAGATGCTCGATGGGATTGATGTCTGAGGAATTTGGAGGCCAGGCCAATACCTGGAAGTCTTCCTCATGTTCTGCGAACCAGTCTCGAACAATCCAGGCAGTGTGGCATGGTGCATTATTCTACTGAAAGACGACACCGAAAGAGTCTTTCCATTATCTTTCAGCAGGATAATGGAAAGACTGTTGCCATGAAAGGGTGTACCTGGTCAGCAATGATGTTTAGGTAGGTGGTAGATGTCAGAGTGCCCGGCACATGGATGACTTGACCCAGAGCATCCCAACAGAACATCACCCAAAGCATGACACCACCACTTCCCCAGGTAAACAATGCACATGTACCCGGCCGTCCACATGGTGCAACAGGAAACATGATTCATTGGACTAGATGACCTTCTTCCAGTCACTCAAGGTACAAGTTTCGATGCTCACTTGCCCGTTGTAGGCACTGTCGCCGGTGGACCATGGTTAGCGTGGGCACCCAGAGCAGCCTGCAGCTACGCAGCCCCATTTTCAGTGGGGTTCAATGTACTCTGTGTTCACACACACATTACTCCCATCACCGGCATTCCAATTACCGGCGACTTGTGCCACAGTCGCCCTTCTGTTGCCACATACAATCCGGGAGAGCCTTCACTCACCTCGAGCATCGATGAGCCGTGGCTGTCCAACACCTCACTGGCGGTTCATGGGTTTCCCCTCCTCGGACCACATTTGGTAGGTACTAACCACAGCTGACCATGAGCACCCCACCAGCTGTGCCGTTTCGGATATGCTCTGACCTAGTCGTTTTGCCCTTGTTAAACTCACTTAAGTCTGTTGCCTTTCCCATCTGATGAACAAGAGTAACACTGATTAATGGAGCTCAGTATCAGGTGTTTTTTATACCATGTCCCGATCCGTGCCGTAGTTCAACTGCAGTTGTTTCGATTTGCATAACGACTCACTGGTCATAATGTTTTGGCTCATCGGTGTATATGTTTTTATATAGTAAATATAATTGGTACAGCTAGTAACACAACTTGCAATATAAATGTAAGAAAAAAAGGTGTTTCTATCCTATTACCTCTCTAGAAAAGGAATAAAAATGTTATGTATTACACTTAAAAATGACAGAGAGAACACTTATCTCTTACTTGCAATGATCTGTTCAGTAAGAATATTACTAAAAGAATGCTCTTTCATATCTTGGATCTTCTGGAAGAATGCTAATAATATCTTCTGCCCTTCCACAAAGTAAACATTCCATCTCATATTCCTGTAATACATTTATTGGACAGTCATAAAAAAGAATAAGCATCACAAAATTATACTGCAAGATTAATGAAAAATAATATGAAGTGTAACAGTTAAGTCCGCAAATGATAATCAACTTTTACAATAAACAAGTCTAAATAATTACCTTTTAATAGGAAGAATAAATGGGTATAGAATTATTGCTAGCAAAAATAAATTCTAATAGAATACTCTGCAAGATGACTGGGATTCTGAAATAACTTGTGCAGTATCAAATGAAAATACCATACGAATGTGATATAACTGACATCTTTTGCATTATGATGTTGCAGTAGGCATCATCCCTATTTCTTCTTGTGCATCTTTAGCAAACAAAACAAATGATTACCTGTGTTTATCACTCTATAAGTTTTTTTTTAATATTCCTCCCTTTTAAAGATGATTATTTCAAACAAACAAAATAAGTGAGAATTAAGTTATTATTATTATTATTATTAGTAGTAGTAGTACAGTCAAAGTTCTATATAATGATCCTCCAGGGGAATGAGAAAAACAGTCTTTATATCGGAAGGACATTATATCGATCGCCCACAAAACCAGAACCAAATCAAGTAAAAGCTTGAATATTTAATTTAATTCTACTAATACAATATAGTATAATCTTATTTATATGTACTGCAGTATTAAACGACCTCCATAGTCGAGTGGTCAGGAGCGGGAGTGCAGTAGCACATGCGCTTTGAATAGACCGGAGTTCGAGCCATTGACTGCTGAATACTGTCGATCTGCCAACCCCACTGCACCAGCGTGGCAGATTATGGTCCATTTCCCTCAGCATGAATTGTTGAGGAGGCTTCCATTCTGCAGTGGGCTGATAATGGCTGTAGTATACCTTTTTTTTTTTTTTTACAGTATTAAATAAGAAAATTATGATTGTAAATTTTGCATTGATTGTAGAGTGCAGTAAGGTTAGTAAATTTCACTACATAGACTACATACCTATCAAGACCTAACAAAAGAATTGTTTCATACTTTAAAATAATCTGTTAAAACATGCTATTTCAATGGTAGAGCATGTTTTAAAAGAGAATTACGAAGGTGCGTGGTAGCAGTTAGGCTGCGCTTGAAATAAATTGACGTACAAGTTCTAATCTTTGATAAGCATCTTTCAGTGAAACTTCTTGTTTAACCACAGTAGGTTCCTCATCTTCATCACTACAAATTTCAGAAGATTCCATTACATCTGCAATGAGTTCCTCTTCATTTGTACATATCCTGAAACACTCAATGTCCGGCATACACTTCTGCATAATCTTTGAAGCTTAAGTTTTCCTGTAATTTTAAGTGATGATGCACAAGCTCAAATATTTCTTCTCTATTATCGGACTGTTCTTTGCAATTTATAGATGAAGAAGGACGTAAAACTTCACACATCGCATCATTCAAGGCGGTAAATCCGGCATGTTTGAAGCAGTTGGCAATCACTTTTTCATCAACTTCCTCCCATACTGAAACACATAAATACATTGCCTGCAGGATGTCAATTTCACATTGAATTTTGATTTCAAGACAGCACAATTTTGTTTAATAGCATTCTTTGGTACCGTTTCTTAAAACACCGGAGTACATCTTGATCAAATGGCCGAGGAATTGATATCATATTTTTTGGTGGTAGGCACTCGACAGTAATTGCACATAGGTTGTTTACTTGACAATGAGGGGTGCAGTTATCCACAAACAGCAAAATTCTTCTCACTTATCCTGCAATCTAAGCAACCGATCCATTCTTTATAGATTTGGGATGTTATCCATGCCTTTTGGTTTGCTCGATACATAGTCGGTAATGTCTTCAAACCTTGAAAGCATCTGTTATACTGGGTGTTTGTTTTATTATACTTCTTGCTTACTTATTAATTACTTACTTTCGTTCGTTCGGACTTCTCTGGGCAACACATCTATGCGGCGGGACGTTTTCCTTCCTTAATCATTTGTTCAATCATAACCCCAGTATACTCATGTGATTGTCTAGTGGTTTTTCATATTAGGACAATGATCTCGGCCCTCGGTAAACTATTCAAGGGAATAGGAACTGCAGCTTCGATCAGGCGTTGTGAAAATACTCAAACTCTTTCCAATTATAGGTAGAAATTCGAGTACCCGCGGTATCAGTTCTATTATATAATTCTTTGCTTACTCATTCGTGTGAATAGAGGATAGGCCTGAGGCATATGTTTAAAACAAAATATAGTTTAATATACTCCACTATAGAATTGATACATGTATGAAAACTACTGCCCTAGCGGCAGTGACAAGCAAATCCTAAATCATTTGGTTACAATAATATAAACTGACTTTATGGAAGTATTTAAGAGTTCTTAGCATTTATTGATGTTTTGGAAATTAATGGGTTCTTCACATAGGTGTTCTTCGTGTGGATACTTCATCTCAGGCAAGGACTAGCATATGACATAATGGTTGTACAAACATGATGGGGGTCAATACTAAAAATACTGCACTATTTAGGATAGCATGCTTAAGATACATCATTTACCTATTGTTAATTTGTGAAACTGACAATCTAAGTGATGCGCTATTTAAGATAGCGGTATTAGGACATTTTACAATTTATCAATGCTAACATAATTAATTATATTATTGAGGAGTAAGGTTTATGTATAGCTGTGGGATGACTTACCTAAATACGGATGACTCATTCTATGGGGGCGGAACTCGGCGAGGGGATTCCGTGCTTTCGCAGCCTTCCTTCGGGTTCTGCTATCTTCGCTCGCTCATTCTGTATCTTCTTGCGCTGTTCTTCAAGCTTCTCTCTGTACAGTCATTCTGTAACGTAATTCCCGTTTCCAAAAACTTACTGTATTTTTTCACTCTCTCTCATACAGACTAACTAACCGACTGCTTCTACCAAAACCACCACAAAACAACTCTCGTCTCTCCTTTCCGCTCTGTTGTCCACCGGGTATATCCACCTTATCGCGTGAACTTTCACCTCCTCCTCCTCCTAGCTTGGTCAAGGGTGGGACACTTTACTCACGCGGTTGACATCGGACAGCTGAACAGTGTTTGTCAGAGAGCGAAAGTTCGTATTTTCCTGGACTTGTGAACTTACTTCTGCGTGTAGCGACCGTTATCTTGAGTTAAGCAAAATAATGGCAAAGGGAATTTATAACTGAGAAAGCAACCAAGTCGAATTTAACCATTCTATATTTGACAAGAAACTGATAGTGGTTAGTCATGCTAGACTAGTATTTATATTTTCTGCTGAAACAGCCAAAATAACTCTTTAGCAAGAAGGGGCACAGCAAAGGGGGGAGGGAAATGCATGGGAAATATCTGTAAATTAATATGAAAAATGTGGGCATTTTACACTCCTCGCCACTACCGCTGAGGATTTCAGTCGGGGTACACAACTAAGACTGAAATTCTCGACGTCCCTACTGGGGCTTTGACTTTTTGACAAGGGGGGGGGCAACATAAACATTCCTCCTCTTACAGTATGTAAAAGAAACTTAACTACTAACATATTACTAGATATAATAAACTAAAATACAAGACAAACAAAACAAAGCGTATAGCACTTAGTTCACTGTGTGAACTTAATGTATTCACGCTTCTCAATGCTGTTCCCTCTCCACATGGAGGCCATTTGTCTGCACTTGTCTATTGAGAAATTGTGTTTTTTTTTTTTTTTTTTTTTTTTTTTTTTCACCACTAAAGTCCGTGGTTCAGTTAACAGTTTCCCTGGTTTAAATAAGTGAGCATTTTGAAGCACAACAGAAAACAGATCTGGACTTCCAGGCTGAGGTTGTCAGGCAGTAAAAGAAAAGTTCTTCTGTAGTCCATGATTCGGTGAGGTTATTCTTCAGCAGGCTGGAGACACACAAAAGGAGCTTATCCCTCCAAGGAATGTTCTGGGCACTGCTTTTGTTCATAGTCCTTACTTGGCTCACAGGCACGACATAAAACATAAACAATCACACAATTAGTAACTGTCCTCAGGTCATGGACACAAAGCATCTGAAGTTAATTAACAAGTACATTGTAATTGTATACATGTAACTAAACATCACAATAATATAAACATGAACTAATAACTAAAATGGATCATTGCAACATACATAAAAGAAATATCATATATGTAAGGTTGTGCAAGAATACTAAAGTTAGGTCTATTTTTGACTATTGTAGACATTAGCAGTATCCTTACACAGAAATGAATGGAATTGCAATCTCTTCTGTCTCCACGCTTCATGTTTTTTTTTTTTTTCTTATGTTTGGTCTAGTCTTCCTTGGCTGTTACCACACGGCCTGGTGGTAAACCACTTTCACTATTCAGTTCTGAGGAAGAGCTTTTCTTTCCTTTACTAGGCCGATGAATTCCAGCCACTGGGTGCAAAGGTTCACTGTGCGGACTGCACAGTGGTCCGCCAGGTGGTTCCAGGGATAATGAAAGGGATTGTTTCTTGCATCAGGCAAGAATTCTGGATTGGGACAGGAGAAGACTTTAACATCCACCACAGTCCGGAAGGGAAGGGTCTTTTCCAGGCTTCGTGCCTTTCTTTCTCCTATAGCTATCACTGTTTGGTATGGCTTTGTAAGGATGCTTAACCATGATCCGAAATGCCGAGATGCAAACGCTCCTGCCTTTGGGGTTGATGCAATATACTGATGGTCCCAACTTACTAGGGCAATCTCCTCTACTTTGAGTGCACTTTCTTGGTTACTGGCAAATAGAAAATCAATAACGATCCACCTCGAGAAAGGAGGAGGTGATCCAAGGGGGCGTGTCGTTGGTGACCGGGGAAGGGCAGGTGTGCTCCAGGTTGGGTGGAAAAAGCGATCCACCATCCCAAGTCCACGTTTAGAAACCTGCACCTCACCTTTCCAATTTAGGAAACTTTCCATGCCATGGTTCTCATAGTGACAGGGAAAACGCATTTCTAGAGCTGCCTTGTGTTTCCTCCTCATGGGTTGAGTCCGCCTTACTTCCTTTTGTTTCCGCTCTCGCTGGGCAAGCTGCTGTGGGGTTAGAATCAGCACAGCTCTGGAGGACTCCTGACAAGGACTTATGGGTTGATTAGGCGCTGGAATCTCCATTTTTGTGGGGGTCGCCCTCTGTATCCAACATAAAGGTGCTAGGAGGAAGGTCAGCATTCTAGCGATGAGGCATCGTATAGACTTGTGAAACACCACCATCGTGACTATGAGCAAGGGGGTGATTAAATAAAACTAGTTAGTGAAGAAATACTTTTATTCCTGCTTTCCTCTCTTCTATACTAAAGATTCGCTCCACTTACACATCTTTTCCTCCTTATACTTTCGAATCCGGGTGAGGGAGTACCACATTTACACCTTTCATTCATCCTTCCTGTTCTCACTCACAACCTCAAATGTCACTTTCTTGATTTCCTTGCATACCTTTTCGAAGACGAATCACTCAATTCATTTGCAAAATCAAACATGCCATGCATGGAAAAATAATAAGATCCTCATCGGAAAAAAAAACTTTAGAAATCATTCTCTTATTTTGAAAATAGCCCTTGATTCTCCTGATTAGCACAATGTTTCATTTATCAGCAGTCTGGATTTTTGAAGGCACGAACATGAGTACACTACTTCAGCAATCTTGTTTCTGTTTTTTTTTCTTAAAATAGTCAATATTACCTATGTGTTTGTTCTATATTGACCTTCTTACATTAATGTAATATCACTCACTACCTACTTTCATACATGATGCAGTTCTGATTAGTAGGCAAACTTCATTCAAAAGAAATTATTGATGGAATTAGAATTCTGATTAATATTGTTTTGAGGATTTCTTTCCACAGTGAAGTTTTTCTTTTCTCTTGTTTTTTTTAAATATTATTTATATAGATATGTAGTACAAGAAGATGGATCCCAAGTCTAGATCTTGAAATTCAGAGGTTATCTCCTATTCACTTAATTTTCCTTTTCTTCAGGAAAACGATAAAAACAACTAGTAACTGGGTGGAACCAGCCGTTCCCAGGACAATTGCCTCACCTTGTTCCCAAAATAAAAAGACCAAATATGATTTTTTTTTTTTGAATCCATTTGCTTGAACTTAAATTTATGCAGTCAGAGAGAGAAAACACAAAGGGACTAGGGGGTTACCGGTCATGCCCCAGACCAAATGCATCCTTCCTCTCTGCATTTTCTTTTTTTTTTTGCATAATTTTATATACTTAAGATATATTTGTGTGAGGAAAGTATTTGCTTTAATAATATTAGTTCAATGGTTATATTTGAATAGAATTCTGATATTAAATCACTGAGGTTTCTTTTCAGATTCATTAAAGTGATTCGTGCTCCTGTGTGAGATTTATAATGATAAGGTGAATTAATTTCTATTTTCCTACCTGTGCCATTTCATAATCTGCACTCATTTAGCCAACCATTTATCCAGCTGTTGATAAAACATACTGCCAGAATCCGACAAAACTGATCAATCTCTTCACCTCTGTGGTCATGTTCTTTGATCCTATGGTAAGCAAAACTTCGCTTATCCCCTCTCTCTCTCTCTTTTTTTTTTTCCGAAATAACACAAAAGTTTTATTTTTTTTTTCTTTCACATTAGTACAGGAAGATGATCTTCTTATGTAAAAATCTTGATCTCCTGATGTCCTCACTTTTCTTTGTACTAGGAAAGTAATATGTGAATTAAAGGGAAACCTTTTCTCAATTGGTCCTACCACAGTTTAAGCAGAAATGCAAATTAACTTCCCAATCATTCCTCATTCTCTCCTCAAAAGGACTCATCCTTGCTCTTCAGATCTGCTCCTCTAGTTCTCAGTATTCTTTGCCCCTTTCATCTCATGCGTTTTTATGCAGGGGATGTGTATACATGTGTATATCCTTCCTCCTTCCCCGATTTAGCTATTAGATACAGATTCGGAATCGAACCTTTTGTACATTGAATGCCTTACAAGAATGCTAAAAAGATTTTTTTTTCATATCTTCTCTCTTCTGTGTTTCCACCTGTGCCATTTATACTTCTCAATCCTTTTTCCCGCTTCCACTTTCTGTCACCAATCTTATTATTATTATTATTTTTTAAATTTACTGGTGCTGGTTCTGAAACTGGTCGTTCGGTGTACACAACTGTCTTGCCAAAGCATTCACTTTGCTAGTAACTGTAATTATGGCTTGTTTCTCCTTGAAATCGATACACATCACTATCCTCACTTTAGTCTCTCCAGGCATCTCTCAGAATACCTGCCAGATCAGAACTACTGCCATCGCTTGGTCGAAGGTATCTCTCAGCAAGATGTGGACCCAATATCCACTGAACTGCTCTTTCTATCCTATCTGGTGGCTCGCTTTGGCTTGTGTTTGCTTGAGTGTTGTTACTCTGATCTGGGGTGACACCTCTTTCTGCTTCAGCTACATTGCTGGAAGTATCAACCACTGTATCTGCTCTTTCCACTGAAGCTGTCTCTGGCACTAGTTCCTCTACTTGCGACTGGGACACCACAATTTCCTCTGGTGGGGCATGAGTTACTCGGTCGCGACTACGTAAATTATATCCGTGGGTCTGAGTAGGTGCTTGCACAGCTCCTTCTGGTCTTACTAACTGATCTGTCCTTGGTTGGCTCTCCTGATTTCTTTGTGGGAGGGATGACAACGGGATTGATACGGGTAAGCTGGTCGGCCTGGACATAGTTGGACGGGGAATTATAGGTGGGATAAGATCACAATCCTCCACTAAAGGTTCATCAAAGATCCATGTCTCTTTGGGCGCTAATGTAGTGCTTGTTTGGTCTGGTGAATTGCTATCTTCTGATTCCTCTGACTCCTCTACTCTCAGTTCGGGAAACACTTTCCTGTCAATAACCTTTGTCAGTCTGTCCACGTGCACAATTTGTTTATCTTTAGGGTTATACAGGTGCTGTATTTCATAATTCACTAATGATGGCTGACTGATCACACGGTAGGGACCTGTGCTCAAACGAGCCAATTTCTTTGTAATGCCCACTTTTATCTTAGGGGTAAAAAGATAAACAAGGCTTCCTACACGGATGTTTTTGTCTACTGCAACGGATGCTCTACGATCCTCTTGCCTCTGCACCGCCTCTTCCAAGTGTTGGGAGACGATTTCATAGGATCTGCGAAGGCGTGCACACAATAGTTCTGCATAGTTTTCCAAAGACGCATATGAATGTCTCTCTTTGGAATGCCATAAGTCAGATGGCAACAGCAAATCTCTGCCATACATTAAAAAGTTTGGCGATTCCTGTGTGGAACTATGAGTTGCCGCATGGTATGCAGCGATTGCTAGTGGGGCCATGACATCCCAGTCCATTTGAGACTCATTCACCACATGAGACAGGATGTTTGCCAAGGTGCGGTTTAGACGTTCGACTTTGCATTGGCTTGGGGGTGGAAGGGGGTCGTATGAAGCTGATGAATATCTAACTTTTTACACACCTGTCGTAACAGTGATGACATGAAGTTAGTGCCCTGATCGGTTAGGATGTATTTAGGAATCCCATGTCTCGAGATCACATTGTTTATGAAAGCTGTGGCCATTTCCTCAGCCTTCTGGGTATGCAGTGGGATCACTTCTGCGTAACGGGTAAAGTTGTCTATTGCCATCAGTAGATACTTGTGTCCTTTCAAAGTCATTGGAAGGGGTCCCAAAATGTCCAAGGACACCCGGACCCAAGGTGAGTTCTCATTAGGAACTCTCATCAGGGCTGCTTTTGCCTTAGGGTTATACCCTCTACGCTCTAAACACGAGGGACAAGACTCCACATAATTCTTGACGTCGCCAAAAAGGCCTAGCCAGAAAAAGTGTTTTCTAACCTTCTCTAACGTCTTGTGTAGGGCCAGGTGGCCTCCGCTGAGAAAACCGTCGTGACAGGACTTCAACACTTCTGCTTTCAAGCTGGTTGGAACTACTAACTGTTCACAGGGCTCTGAGCGAGTAGCTCCATGGTCAGGTAAAGTGTAGTGATACAGTATCCTGTCCTCACTCAGATAGAAGGAGTCTGGGATTTTACTTGTTGCCTGGAGTGCTCCTTCTAATTGCTCAATTAACTCCTGCAAATTAGGGTCCTCTCTTTGGAGATTCCTAATCAAAGTTCTGGTTTGTTGTTGCGGCATGATCAGTGACTCTATGGTGGGATTTGCTGCTATAGGAGCAACTAATTCAGCAGTTTTGGATTTCTTAAGCCCCTTTTCTCTTTCCTCTTCCTCTAACACTGGCCTTGAAAGGAAATCGGCATTTGAGTGAAGTCGACCCGGCCTGTATATGATTTTGAAATTGTATTCTTGTAGAAGCATACTCCAGCGAGCTAATCTGGGGGATGGATTCTTTAAGTGAAGAAGATAGCTTAATGGTTGGTGGTCTGTTATTAGTGTGAAACTGGAGGCTATTAAGAATGGTCTGAACTGTGATACCACAAAGACT
Source organism: Mastigoproctus giganteus (assembly GCF_048544385.1). NCBI lineage: Eukaryota > Metazoa > Arthropoda > Arachnida > Uropygi > Thelyphonidae > Mastigoproctus > Mastigoproctus giganteus. Next base: position 57,534,644 of record NC_143586.1, read on the forward strand.
ATTGCCAAAGCTTCCTTTTCTGTGGTACTATACATAGTCTCTGCTTTCTTTAGTAGTCTGGAGGCGTAAGCGATTGGCTGTCTTTGATTTTCGTCAACTTGTTGCTCTAGCACAGCTGAGATTGCATAATTAGATGCGTCAGAGGACACAAAAAATGGTTTAGAAAAGTCAGGGTAAATTAATAGGGGTGGTGTGGTCAAAGCGACCTTCAGCTTGTCGAATGCCTCTTGGGCGGCACTGTTCCATAAAAAGGGGGTGTTCTTTTTTGTAAGTTGGGTTAGCGGCCTGACTATCTCTGCGTACTCTGGGACAAACTTTCTGTAAAATCCTGTCATCCCAAGAAACGATCGCACTTGCTTCATTGTTCTTGGCTCTCGACACTCTCGAACGGCCTTCACGTTCGCTGGATCGGGACGGACACCGTCCTTATCAATGAGATGACCTAAGTATTTTATTTGCTCTTTTAGGAACTCACACTTCTTTGGTTTCAGCTTCAGATCGTACTTTCTCAGGCGCTGGAAAACTTTCTCAAGCTTCGAAAGGTGTGAGGACCAAGATTTCGACACTATGATTATGTCGTCTAAGTAAGCGAAAATGGAATCTCGTTGTAAATTTTCCAAGACAAGCCCCATTGCTCTCACGAAACTACATGGCGCATTTTTTAATCCAAAAGGCATGCGCCGGTATTGTAGCAGCGATTCCCCTGTAGTAAAAGCTGTCTTGTGGCGGTCCGCAGGGTGCACTTCAATCTGGTGGAATCCGGCTTCGAGGTCCAAAGAGCTGAAGTAGCGCGCGCCTCCCAGAAGTTCAAGTATCTCACTCATGGAAGGGATCGGGTATGCGTCAGAGATCGTCTTGGCGTTAAGTTTCCTGAAGTCAATACATAACCTGTATCCCCCACCTCGCTTCTTCACCAGAACAATGGGCGCAGCATACGGAGAACAGCTGGATTCAATGATGTTTGAATCTAGGAGTTCTTGGACCTGGTTGCGAATCTCATCCTTTAGTAAAAAGGGGGTTCTGTAAGCATTCTGTCTAACAGGAATGTTGTCTGTCAATTTAATTCTGTGTTGGATAACTTTTGAGTTGCCTAGTTGGGCTGGTGATTTGGCAAACACATCCCAGTATTTGCGTAACAGGTCTGATAATTGGTGTCTTTGATCGGCAGTCAGGTGATCAAGCTTAAAGTCCTCTATGGTCACTGGAGAAACTTCCCTTTTGCTTCTTTCCTGGCTCTTAGGGTTAATTGATTGAGGATTCAGGTTCTCCAGACACGCAATACCCATGCCTTTTGGAAGATGCAGCGGTTCTGCTGTTAAATTGGCGACGAGCACAGATATTTTCCCACTTTCGTCTACCTGGTCTATCGAATATTTCACTGCTAAATCATCCCGGTTTAAGTTTGAATTTGGCCCTGCTAATACTAGTTGTTTGGGAGGAGCAGCAAGCTGGTCACAAGATACTGTTACCACCTGTTCTGTGCTTGCCGGGAGCACATGTTTACATGTAAGATTAGCAACTGTGGGTGTGGAATTCACCAATTGTTGCCGAATATCCTCTTCCCTCAGGCAAATCCCTAATGGAACAGATCGTATGATCCCTTTACCTAAGTCTAGGCTGAATGAAAACTTCCTTAATATGTTCAAGCCGAGGATGATATCATATTTGCCACTAAAATTTTTTGAAGTAAACAGAATTTTCTCCCTAAAAGTTGCATTATCTAGTTTAATATTAGCAGTTACTGTAGTGTGTATAGGCACAATATTTCCCGAAACTCCGGTTACAGTTAATTCTGGAGGTCTGAAATCTAACGATTTATCATTTTTAATTTTATTAAATAAATCTGCACTCATTAAAGTAACGCCAGCACCTGTGTCCAAAAGAAATCTAGTTTTAATGTTTTGTACAGATCCTAATACCACAGGTAATTTAGTATTATCCTCCAGAATGTAAATGCCATGTTGTGTTCTGATGTCCCTGACCTCTGGCTTACCAACTTTACTAAAGTTAGGGGTTGGCAAATGGGTTTTATTATATCGCGAATCCTTCCTATTAAGTTTAGAACCCCTTTTTAGTCATAAATTTCTATCTCTATCTCGCCTGTAGCTTCCAGTATTTGTATAATTATTTTGTCTGCCCTGAAATGTTTTTGGCCGAATTTGCCCCTGAATATGCTCATTCCTGTATGTTCCTCTCCTTATTCTAGAATAAGAGTCTACATTACTCCTATTTTGATCATCATAATACATTCTACTGGCGACTTGATCTCGATTTTCATTAAAATTACAATATTGATTATTAGCATAGGGCGTCCTAATTTTTGGGGATGCAGTGTATATGTCCGTTTCGTAATTCGTGCACGGGCGGTTGCGGAAAAGTTGAGTGGGTTGATGGAAGCTCGGACGGCCGTCAAAAATGCGTCTTTCCCTTCGTTCGCGATTGTTTACCATATTTCTGGCTGCCTGCTGCTGGCCGTAGTATGGCAAGATTATGCGTCTTTCCGGGCGGTCAACGACTTCTGGTCTGAAGGTCACGTTAGCGTCGGTTAGCGGATCTACTGCGCTGTCCGAGTGGAGGTAGGTAGCGCCTAATGCTGCCTGACCGTGGGGAGGGGGAAATTTTCCCACCTTCATAGTTTGCATCTGCTGACTCAGGGCGGCTATCTGTGTCTCTAAATTGTTGATTGTTGCGTGATTTATTGATAATGAACTTAACGATTGTTGTAAGTCGCGTATTTGATCTTGAATGGGTTCAAGAATGTGTTTGGGATTGTTTTCCTGTCACTCCCGTTCATTCTCGGCCCTTACAGGACTATTAATAACATGTACAGGGACAGTTTTTGTGTGAGTAAGTTGGTCATTAATTTCCTCTCTTTTCGAAATCTCAATTGCCTGGGAAAAAGTTAAAGGATTGTGTGTGAGCACCATTTTTCTAATTTTTCCCGTTATGCCCCTAAGGAATTGGGCCAGCATGTTTAATACACCTGAAGTATTAAACATTTAAAATGTTTAATACTTCAGGTGTCTCTCCCTGAATTTTGAAAGCTGCCCTTGCCAAATTCCTCACGCGCGCGCTATAACTCGCAATGGTTTCCGAAGGTGCTTGTACAGCACTGGCGAACTGCTGAAGGGAGGTGATAATTGGTTCCCTTTTTTCGAACTGAGCCAAAAAAGCATTCTTAAATATGTTGTAATTCTTTTCCCCGCGTAATTCAAAGGATTGGGCTAAAAAGTCCGCTGCCGAAGCGCGAAGTTTAGATTTCGAGACTGCTAAAAGTTCTCTGTGCCCCCAGAGTGCTAATTCTCCAACACTCTCCAAAGTTTCGAAAAACAATTGGACTGAAGGGCCTTCATCATTTTTGCCAAAGAATAATGGCACAAGACTTAAAAATCCCGCAATATTCGCTGAATGCGGTCTGTCTGGTTCTGGGGTGGGTGGTGGCTGTAGTGTTTGAGGTAGGGGGGATGATATTCCTGTTGTTTGAGGAATCTGATCCTCCATTTTTTTTTTTTTAATTTACTAGAAATTGGGAAGTTTAATTGCTAATTTTGGGCCCCTGTTTTCCAAAATAATGTGACTTACCTGTTGCTGAAACAAAATTATGATGTTAGTAATCACTTATTTAAAACAAGAGTGTGTTATAGCATGTAGTCATTTGTTTATTAAATCTAATTATAAAAATAGCGATAATTTATTAATTAGTGTAGATGTCCTGTGTTGTTGCAAAGGAGTAATGCCTCCTACCTATTCTCTTAATGCACGAAATCAACAATCTTACTACTTATCAGTAATCCCTTTAGATTCTTTCTCTTTGCGACTTCTTCTTCTGTGTAGACAGTTTTTCATCCCGCAAAATATTTAATCCTGGACACAATTGGCACCAGTGTTATACTGGGTGTTTGTTTTATTATACTTCTTGCTTACTTATTAATTACTTACTTTCGTTCGTTCGGACTTCTCTGGGCAACACATCTGTGCGGCGGGACGTTTTCCTTCCTTAATCATTTGTTCAATCATAACCCCAGTATACTCATGTGATTGTCTAGTGGTTTTTCATATTAGGACAATGATCTCGGCCCTCGGTAAACTATTCAAGGGAATAGGAACTGCAGCTTCGATCAGGCGTTGTGAAAATACTCAAACTCTTTCCAATTATAGGTAGAAATTCGAGTACCCGCGGTATCAGTTCTATTATATAATTCTTTGCTTACTCATTCGTGTGAATAGAGGATAGGCCTGAGGCATATGTTTAAAACAAAATATAGTTTAATATACTCCACTATAGAATTGATACATGTATGAAAACTACTGCCCTAGCGGCAGTGACAAGCAAATCCTAAATCATTTGGTTACAATAATATAAACTGACTTTATGGAAGTATTTAAGAGTTCTTAGCATTTATTGATGTTTTGGAAATTAATGGGTTCTTCACATAGGTGTTCTTCGTGTGGATACTTCATCTCAGGCAAGGACTAGCATGTGACATAATGGTTGTACAAACATGATGGGGGTCAATACTAAAAATACTGCACTATTTAGGATAGCATGCTTAAGATACATCATTTACCTATTGTTAATTTGTGAAACTGACAATCTAAGTGATGCGCTATTTAAGATAGCGGTATTAGGACATTTTACAATTTATCAATGCTAACATAATTAATTATATTATTGAGGAGTAAGGTTTATGTATAGCTGTGGGATGACTTACCTAAATACGGATGACTCATTCTACTGGGGGCGGAACTCGGCGAGGGGATTCCGTGCTTTCGCAGCCTTCCTTCGGGTTCTGCTATCTTCGCTCGCTCATTCTGTATCTTCTTGCGCTGTTCTTCAAGCTTCTCTCTGTACAGTCATTCTGTAACGTAATTCCCGTTTCCAAAAACTTACTGTATTTTTTCACTCTCTCTCATACAGACTAACTAACCGACTGCTTCTACCAAAACCACCACAAAACAACTCTCGTCTCTCCTTTCCGCTCTGTTGTCCACCGGGTATATCCACCTTATCGCGTGAACTTTCACCTCCTCCTCCTCCTAGCTTGGTCAAGGGTGGGACACTTTACTCACGCGGTTGACATCGGACAGCTGAACAGTGTTTGTCAGAGAGCGAAAGTTCGTATTTTCCTGGACTTGTGAACTTACTTCTGCGTGTAGCGACCGTTATCTTGAGTTAAGCAAAATAATGGCAAAGGGAATTTATAACTGAGAAAGCAACCAAGTCGAATTTAACCATTCTATATTTGACAAGAAACTGATAGTGGTTAGTCATGCTAGACTAGTATTTATATTTTCTGCTGAAACAGCCAAAATAACTCTTTAGCAAGAAGGGGCACAGCAAAGGGGGGAGGGAAATGCATGGGAAATATCTGTAAATTAATATGAAAAATGTGGGCATTTTACACATCGCAGCTTCAGGGCTTTTCCAATGATTAAAAGAGAAAGCTTCTCTGTGACAGACAAGTTTTCTGCTAGGAAAATGGTAATCCGTTGTTTGGCCTTTTTTTCCCACATTACATTTCTTGCCTTTAAATGCAAGTTGTTTTATGTGGTAGAAATTAAAAAAAAAAGTCCAGTTTCATCAGCATTGACGATGTTATTGTGGTTGTATGTCAGCTAAACAATTTTTAGATGGTTTTCCTTCTATTCCTTTATAGCGTCAATGTCCATAGTTGCTCTTTTGCCACACACGAGTCTTTAAATTTCTGGAACCATCCATCTGAACTTTTAAATTCTTCAATATCCATTCATTGTGCAAAAGATTCAGCCTTAGCTTTTAAAAGACTATCATCTACGGGAACATTTTTTGCATGCATCATCATTAGCCATTCCAAAAGTACCATTTCAAGATCTGGATACATCGTCTTTCATCCTCGAATCCAACCGGGTGCAGCAGATTTCTCTAAACTTTCGATATTATTCCAATCTTTCAGAATAAATCAAAGTACTCTTAGGAATTCTGAACTGTTTGGTGGTGTCATTCTTACAATGCACACCATTATCCTACATCTTGCAAAATCCTAATTTCATCTGCAATTGGCAAAGCTATACACTTTCTTGGAGCCACACATACCAACAAACATGCACTCTAACAAAATTAACTTCTAGCCGATGCTCATTTCATTACTGCACTGTGAGAAAAGAGCATGGGAAATCTTAACAAATGATTTCTCATGGTCAGGCTGCAAGCTCCTCAATTACTTCAATATATTTGAAGTGTTCTGTCATTTTTAAACTCAAATATTGTAATAAAAACAGTAAAAATTCAGATTAAGAGGTAGAAATTTATGGTCATTATAGAGAAAACATTTTATTTTCAAGGTCATTATACTGAATGTAAAGTGGCATTAGGTTAATGAGAAATTAGCCGGGACCAAGCACATAGGATGTTAAAGAAGATGGTCGCTATAAAGAGCCTTGACTGTAGTAGTAGTTGCATATGATGCAAGAAAGTAAGCTTATAAAGCATCAGAAAAAAAAAAAAATTCCCACATTCCCTCCAATAATTTATCCAGTTCTTCCTTGAGTTTATTTAAACTGCCCACTTCCCCAACAGAAGGAAGTTTGATCCAACAATCAACCACCTGTTGGTGGCTGAAGGCAAACCTCCACACATCTTTCCTGCAACCATCCTTCCTCAATTTAAATTTATACCTCCTCACATGTGTAGTCTGAGCAAGCGGAAGATCGCAATTAGTATGCTGATGGCATTGTTGTGGAAATTAACACACTGTTTAAAAATAATATAGGATAATTGAAACATGGAAAGCATATAAGTAGTATATTTAAAAAAAATGCACCAAGTAAACAAGTGTAACTTTAGTTTTTATATTACGCACCTAATCAGTTCCTCTATTACTGAACCTCTATTACTCACTTCACCAGCTGCATGCAGAAGTTATTTATATGTACTCTCAGTGTCAGATAAATTGTTCATTATGCTTTTGTATACAAACTGGTAAGGCCAAATGCATGAAATAATCAAAACATTGGAACAAAAGATAATTATTTAATGTGTAAAACTAGCAAGCATTGGTATAAAGCATCACCATCCCCTTTCTGATGATGCCCTTTTACACTACAAATGTAGTTTTTTGCTTTTAAGAGTGATATTTGGTGTATTCACATCAATATTATATAGATTATTTATACTCTTAAACCTATGATCCTTGTTTTTTTTTTTTTTTTTTTTTCATGAAAACCCCAAACACGAAAGGTATCAAAACTTATAGCACTTAGTATCGTGCATGGGTTGAAGGAGAAGTATGGGGCGAGGGGGATGCCGGAAACTTGGCTCTAGAGACTAAACATGGGTTTCACCACTTCAAGCCTCCAATAAGCAAAGTGGTGGTATTTTACCGGTTGATGAAAGTCATCTACCACCTTGTTGCATTGAGTTTAACTTATACATTATCATGTACACCTTTTAGCATCTCTCATATTGTGATTATCTTCAGAACTGGATTGTCATGTCTGCAATACCAGGGTACCTGCCCACCCACCGATGAAAGGCCAACAAGCCTTTAAATGGTGCCGTCTGGGTGGTGGTGCCCAGTGTGAATAAGTAACAATAGTCTTCTCTTTTAGTGAAGCATTACTTATTTGAGGTAGTGCAATACATGGCAACTCGTTGTGAAGAAGGAGCACAATAAGAGATACAGATAAAATGATGCCCTTTCACACTACAAACATAGTTTTTTGCCTTTAAGAGTGATCTATGGTGTATTCACATAAAAATTATATAGATCCCTTTCTGAGCACAACATATGACATTATGAGCCTTGGAATTGAGTCATAAAGGTATGATACCTTTTTGAGGAACATCACTCGTGACTGGGTTAGCCGTTCTTTCCCTTAAAACTGCTATGGTTTTGGCTGATTGAAGTATGGCTCTATGTTGCTTTCCCCATAAAGTCCTAGACATTCACTAGGAAAGAAATCAGGGAATCTAACAGAGCAGGGAAATATACTGTTCATGCAGAGAAACTGAATGACAACATTATCATTCAGGTTTCTATTAACTCAATAAGTTACTGCTATTTAATTCAATATTACTAATAGCATATTCAACATAATTCTGTCAATGTCATTACATTTTTGATAAAACTGTTGTAACCATGTTTATTAAAAAGAAAGTTAAAGTAAATAAATTATTTTTATTGTACACAGATAAAAAATATGTTATGCCAATGCTTTTTTACCCAGTTTTCTAATTGATTAAACTTAAAATGTTATAAATACACTGTATGCCCAAAAATAATCAGGTGCACATGCACACATAGAAGAGGTTATAACAAAAAACAGCTTTTAAATCAAAATCCTAATACATAGTATGGCCACCTCTGGTTTATATGACAGTCCTCCTGGGAATACTTTTTACTCAGTTTATGTTTAAGTATTGGCTTGAGTCACACTGAAAGATACAAACATATGGTGGAAGTGTTGCATCATATGCGTGCCATCAAGACAGTATCAGATATATCATAAAACTGCTAGTTTTAGGGGGATGGATACACAGATTAATCATCTAATGACAGCCATAATTAACAGTGAAACCTTTTCTTGCACTGCTTCCATTTGGATATGAAGTAGCCTGGAAGACAAGATGTGGAGAATTACAAGGCCTACTTTATGGGACAAGCATTTATGTGGGATGTGTTAGGGCTATGGTTACTAACAGCACAAACAGGCACACATTTAATTGCTTGTACACTAATGCAAGGAGCACAGTAAATAAATCTGATGCATCGACTGTTGCAATAAAATAATGAAATATTTCATACAATACAAGTTATACCTTCAAAATAATTGCACACAGTGTTCCATATGTTTCTTTCAAGCACAGAAACATTTCTGGAAGTCATCTTCTGTAAGCCCTTTTAACACTTCAAGCATTTTTTTTTTCTGAATGCCTTCAATGGACTGTAAATGGGTTCTCATAAGTACACTTTTCAGTTAGTTTAGGGAAAAGAAAAAGTCACAAGGGATTAAGTCTGGCAAGTAGGATGAATGTTCCCACATAGGATTTGTTTTTTGGTCACAAACTGGCAAACAGAGCGGGTTATTGCCGAAGCATTGTTTTGATGGAGCATCCAACCATTCTTCCATAATTCAGGTCTCTTCCTTTGAATTTTTTCAGGCAGCCTTGTCAGAACTTCAGTGCAGTATGTTTGATTGAATAATTCCATAATAATTCTGTAATAACTCCATATTAATTCCTTTAATATCAAAGAAAACAAGAAGCATAGTTTTCATTTTTGATTTTGACATTCTTGCTTTTTTGGTCTCGGGGATTGTTTTGTCTTCCATTGCACCGACTTGGCTTTAGTTTCTGGGTTATACTGGAACAGCCGACTTTCATTATAAGTAATTACATTACTCAGAAAGACTGGATTTTCTTCTTCTCTTTTTTTTTAAACATCTTCACAAACTTGGAATCTTCTCATTCTTTGATCTTCATTCAAAAGTTTTGGCACCATCTTGGCACACACTTTTTTCAGGCCTAAATTTTCAGTTAAAATTTGTCTAACTGAAGTTTTCATGGATACCAGACAGCCTGGTATTCATTGTCCTCACATCCTCTCTTCTAAAAATCATTTTCACCATTCATGCATGCAAGTAGTATCTTTCCCATAAACTTGACATAACAAGTCATAACTTTCAGCTGGTGTTTTCTCTAAATTTGTTAAAAATTTGAGGTTAATTTGAGGTTTGATTCCTTTGTCTGTCATTTTTCTGGCAAATTGCTAAAATACAAGGTAATGAAAACCTATCTCATTGCAAAGCGAATGAGCATGTTGGAAAGTGACTTGACAGACAGCTAGAGAAAGGTTCAAGGTCAACCGCTGTGCCTTTGTATCACAAGTGGCACAGTGTGTAGTGGCTGCATGTGCGGTCTTGTTATTTAATAGCTATACCTTCTATGAAGTATTGGTTAAGTCATCAAATGCAGATAGTACAGGAATATCAAAAATATAGTGGCTAAGGTAAAGAAAGCCTGCACGAGAAGCACACAAAAGTTTGATTAAATTTACCGATAAAAGTACTTTGCCGTAACGGCATTTGTATTGTTGCTCGCTCGGTAAACAGGCGGTGGGTGTTATCGGTCTGGAGTAGAAGTTGAATCCTACGGGAGCTTGAAACCCTCCCAAAGTGGAAGGGGGTAACCTGACCTTTTTTCTTTAGAATCACTAATTGAATCATGAACCGAGTCATATTGGAAGTTCTGGCGCTGTAAAAAATGTTCATAACAGTTTCACCGGTAAACCTTTTGGAAGTTTACCGTGCTTCTCATGTGGGCTTCCTTTGCCTATTTTTTTTCTTAATAAACAATTTATCCACTAGTCCACCAGTGATTCTAAAGAAAAGAGGTCAGGTTACCCCCTCCACTTTGGGAGGGTTTCAATCTCCCATGAGATTCGATTTCTACTCCTGACCGATAACACCCACTATATGTTTACTGAGCGAGCAACAATACAAATGCCGTTACGGCAAAGTGCTTTTACTGGTAAATTTCATCGAACTTTTGTGTGATTCTCGTGCAGGCTTTCTTTACCTTTGCCAATATAGTGAGCACAATATGTACAGAAAGAACAAATAGATTCAAATATGGCAAACCCAACTGACAAGGTCACTAGTGTAATACTGAGTCAGTCTAGTGTGACAAATAATGTAAAAACAAATGGGATGAGGGATTAAATCAGCATGGTTTGTCACGGGAGATTTTATCGTTCCAGATATTGATTAGAATTTGTAGGCTGGTCACTCATTTGGTAGCAGAATATTTCTTGATTTACTGGATGACTGTTTTCTATATCAGCATGTTAGAGAACAACAACAAGAGACAGCAATACTCTTGATTTGATTATTAACAGTGACTCTTCATGCATTAAGAATCTTGAGGTAAAGTAGCAGGTAGGTGGCACTAATCATAGTGTATTGATGTAAGATTTATTTAACAATACAGCTTTTGTTAAAGGTAAAGGGGAGGGATTCTGCTTTTGCAAAGGTGATTACGATGCTCTTTAGACAGTTTTAAATGATTTTTTAGTGGTATCAACTGAAATTAGAATTACTTCCCTGAAGAGGAAGGGTTCAGAGAAATAATTGTATTTACTAAGCTTTTCATATCATCTAAAAAATAGTTATTTTTAATACCAAGAAATACAGTTCAGGTTTTAGACCAAAATGGATATCAAACGAACTGATGAGACTAATAGCGGCAGAGAATAAAAATGCATGGGGTGATTATAAATTATCAAAATACACATAAGCACAGTAAGTAAAAACCAGTCAGCAATTACTTTGATGGTTAGGAATGCTAAGGAAGATTACAAGAGGTCTTTAACTAAGAAAGACAGTAAAGAACTTTTTCCTTTTGTTACAACTAGAAGGAAAGGGATGAATCATATTGGTCCACTGGAATAATTATTTTGTATGTGCATTCACACGGAAAGATGTTTTTAGGGATGGGGATACCAGAAGTATATTTAATTCTAAATGGAAGTTAAATAATGTTATGATAACTAAAAAGAAGTTGGATGAGATACTGTTGAACCTAAAAGTAAATAAGGTACATGTGGCTGACAGAATCCACCCAACTATATTAAAAGAAACAGCAAACCTTTAGCCATCATTATGAGAGCATTCTTGGGTTCAGGAGAAGCTCTTAGAGATTGAAGGTGTGCAAACGTCTTCCCTATTCACAACGGGAAGATCAAAGGGTAAAGCGAGTAATTACAGACTTGTAAGACTGACTTCCATGCCAGGAAAAATAATCAAGTAATGCAGGATATGACAGAAACATTGGTATTCGACAATCAGAGCATGGATTCATTAAGAGGACATCTTTCTGATCAATCTGATTATCTACAATGACGTAGACAGTCACAAGGAACTAGATGCAAAAAATAATTCTAACTTGATATGCTTAGATTTCAGTAAAGCTTTTAATAATTTCTGAAATGAATAACTGCTGTGCAAACTGGAGGAGTGAGTGTGGCACTGGGGACAAATTACTGCAATGGATAAAGGAATGTTTGAGTGATAGGTGACAGAGAGTGGTTCCAAGTGGCCACTGCTTTTCGTGGACTTATTTTATTAGTGGATTGTTTTAGGGTTCAATGTTGAGTCCCTTCCTGTAATCTAAGCAATCTGAAAACAACAATGGACCCAACATGGAACCCTGGTAGACTCTACTAATAAAATTAGTCCACAAAGAGCAGCAGTGCCTGTTGATAACCACTCTGTTTTCTTCCACTTAACCATCCCTTTATTCATAGCAATAAAAAGTAAAGTGCAGCCATTATCAACCCACTGCAGGATGGAAGCCTCCTCAACAATTCATGCTGAGGGAAATGGACCATAATCTGCCATGCTGGTCCAATGCGGGTTGGCAGATCGACCGTATTCAGCAGTCAGGGGCTTGAACCCCGGTCTACTCAAAGAGCGTGTGCTACTGCACTCCCGCTCCTGCCCACTCGGCTACGGAGGCCGTTCCATAGCAATAACTTACCCTTAATACCACATTGCTTCAGTCTCTACAGCAGTAATTTATGTACAACAGTATCAAGTCTTCCTGAAATCCAAGTATATGATGTCAAAATTACTTTTTTCATCCATTTCCTTGGTTACAGCATCATAGTAACCTATCAGATTGGTTAGACAAGCACCCTGACAAATCCATGTGTGATTGCATTCTGTCCAAATGGACTTTTGTTATTTATTTAACCAGTGATTCCATTATTTTCCCTGGAACAGACGTTAAGCAAACACATCTGTAATTACTCATGTTGCCTTTTGATCCCCCTTTATGAATTGGGGATATATTTGCACATCTCCAGTCCATTGGGACCCTCCCCTGAATCCAAGGATGCTCTCATAATTATGGCTAGGGGTTTTCTTACCTCCTTTGTTGACTCTCTTAATATAATTGGATAGATTCCATCTGCCCAAGGTGCCTTTTTTTATGTCCATCCTCAACAATTTATCCTCCACTTTCCTTTCAGTTATCACAAAGTCATTTAGCTCCTCAATAGTGTTTGATAAACTTCTGGCTTCCCCTTCTCTAAAGAATTCGTTGTGTGTGAATGCAGATGCAAAATACCTGTTTAATTTGTCCACAACCAAAGCAGGGTCATCAACAGTTAACCCATAGGCATCAAGTGGCCCAATGTGATTAAACCCCTTCATTCTACTGTTAATATATGCATAGAAGTATTTTCTGGAGACTTCTCATAATCTACCTTAGCTTGCCTAATCTCCTTTGTGACTTAATTACAGACTAATTTACAGGCATCTGTTAATCACCTGATAATTTATATGTATCCTATGCACTTTATGTATTAAGTTGGGAGTAAATTTTGGAAATTTGTAAACTAAATCTTCACATGTTGGCAATACTGCCTTCAGTCATTTGTTTCTTGATGTTGAAAGCTTCATGCTGCAGCAGTGTTTATCAATGTGAGTTTAGTTTATTTTTGAGGTTATTGTGTCAAACATCTGCTGAAAAGTGAGTAAAAGGTCTTCATGCAACTGTTTGAACAATCTGAACTTATTTTGTTATATTTGTGGAAGTTATGTAGTTCTAAAGTTAAGACAAGATATTACAGAATTTGTACAAAATGTGCACTAATCTTATTTTGGAGTGAAATTTGGTGCAGTTGAAAGAAACATAGTTTCATAAAGCACTCGTAGACCCCAAAACTGTCCTACTTCCACCGTTGCACATTAAACTAGGTTCGATGAAACTGTTTGTGAAAGGTTTAGTAGTAGTAGTAGGGCATGTGATGCAAGAAAGCAAGCTTATGTAGCATCAGCCAAAAAAAAAAAAAAAAAGAACATTTTGTTCAGTTCCTCCTTGAATTTATTTAAGCTATCAACTTCCAAAACAGATGGAAGTTTGTTCCAGCAATCAACTACTCACTGGCTAAATGCAAATTTCCGCACATCTATTCTACAACTGTCTTCCCTCAATTTGAATTTATGCCCCCTCAGATTTGTAATCTGAGCAAGAGGAAGAATCCCATCAGAACTGAGCCTGCTCAACCCATTCAAGGCCTTATACACCTCAATCAGATCATCTCGCAGGTGCCCAGTATCCAGATGCAGCAATTTGCAGAACTTGAGCCTTTCTTGCTTAAACAACTCTACATCCTTCCTAAAATGAGGCCTCCAGACCTGTACTCAGTACTCAAGGTGTGGCCTGATCATTGCTTTTTATAAAGGGTAATCACCTCCTTTTCCTTACTAGCAAAATTCCTCTAAATCATTCACAATACCCCATGACCTGCTCTGGCAACCTGTCTGCACTGTCAGAAAACTTCATATCTGACTGCACAATTACTACCAGTTCTTTTTAATTTTCGACTATCCTAAATGTAATACCACACAGTTGATACATTTCTCTGGGGTTACTTCTACCCATATGCAGTACTTTACATTTGTCAATATTAAACTTCAGTTGCCACTTCTCAGCCCATCTGCTCAACTTTTCTAGATCCTCTTGCTGTAGCACACTGCCATTACTGTCATTAACAACCCTGCCAACCTTTGTATTATCTGCATACTTGGACATTAAGCCTGATATACCTTCATCAATATGATTGATAAATATACAAAACAAAAGGGGGCCCAACACCGAACCTTGGGGGACTCCACTAATACCATTAGTCCATGAAGAGCAGTGTACATTTATTACCACTCTCTGTCTTTTCCCACTCAACTGTCCTTTTATCAATTGTAGCAACTTGCCCTTAATATCATACTGCTCAAACTTGTACAGTAGTCTTCCATGTGCAACAGTATCAAAAGCTTTACTGAAATCCAAGTATATATGAAATCAAAATTATTTTTTGAATCCAGTTCTTTTGTAACCACATCACAGTATCCAATCAAATGTGGGATAGGTAGTTGAATAGGTTTTACGGGTACCACTAAGTTGCAGATGGTAATCTCTTAAGCTAATGAGATTACCATTTTGCTTAGCAACAGCATCATTGTCAAAATTTCTTGAAGGCCAGAGAGGCGAAAGATGTGTACTCACTAAGTCTCTCGTAATCTCATATGGAAAATTTTCATTGTTCTACAGACACTATTTTAAATGTAATTATGAAGGGAAATTCAAAAAAATTCTCTAAACAGAAAAATCTGGTATAAAGAAATTCGTTAAACAAAGGTCAGACTGTGCTTATTATTATTTATTATGATAATTTTATTTACGTGCCTTTTTACGATGATTTTAACAATTATCGTAAAAAGGCACATAGCCACGAATTTGCCAAGGGTGCCAAAAACCTAGCTACGCCTCTGTCCCTATGGCCTGGTGATGTTCGAATATATCCCCAGTTCACAAAGGGACATCAAAAGTTGCCACAAGCAACTACAGACCAGTCAGCTCAATATCCGTGTTAAGTAAAATAATGGAGTCACTGCTCAAAGAAGTTTAACCTAAGGGGCTCAAATCTGGTGAGTATGGGCTTGGCACACCCAGGGTCCTGAGCTGGATATCATCATTCTTCTCTTTCTTGGTGATTCCCTTCTACTTCTCCCCCCCCCTCTCTCTCAGGGTAACTCGAAAATTTTTTTTTAGCTGGTGCAGCATAAGCCTCAGGCTTCCTTGCATTATATGGCTAGTAATAATAAGTAATGCAGGACCATCCAGACAGAAATGCAATTACACTGCAGTCACAGCATGCATCTGCCAAGGGATGGGTTTGACTAACCAATTAATAGGTCAGGTTTACCACAGGAAGGTCTCTGCTTCAACTACCTTTTTACTAAATTCCCATCGATCACTCAAGAGAAGCTAAAATAAGGTATTTTTGTTGAACTTTAAATTCACAAACTGATGAGGGAGTGAGATTTTGAGGAGTGAGATTCTATGAATAAAAGAAAAAAACAGGCAGGCAAGGATTAGTTTTAGGTCTGTTGTTAAGAACTTCTTAGGGAACACCAAGGATCCAGACTACAAAAATATAGTTGAAAATATGTTGGCAAACTTCAAGAAGCTGGGCTGCAACATGAGTGAAAGGTAAAAATTTTTTCACTTCCACATCAACTACTTCCCAGAAAATCTAGGAAGTATCAGCAAAGAACAGGATGAGAGGTTATTAAAGACATGGCGATGAGGTATCAGGGAAGGTGGAATGGCAACAAGATGGCTGACTATTAATGGATGCTGAAGAGGGACTGAAAGTAGAAGAATCTGCAAGAAAATCAAAGAAATGAAAATTTGACCCATTATAGATCAGTTTTTAAAATGAGAGGTGTCTTTAGTGGAATTTTTATCACGTGGAATTTTAATAGTGTTTTCAATGTGTATTAATTATAAAAGTCTGGCAAAAGTAGCATTTTGTTATAATTTCAGTGTAAAAATTCTGCCAAATTAATAAATTTTCTTTTATGATTTTTGAAGAAACCTTACATGATGGAAACAAATGGAAGTTATTTCTGAAATCAGCAGCATCAGAAAATGATGACTCTTTTCTGAGGAAACATTCATGAATTATTTTCAAAATGTAGAGTAGTGATAAGTGGCAACTGAGGTTTAATATTGGCAAATATAAGGTACTTCATTTGGGTAGCAATAATCTCATAATAACATACCACTTGGGTGGTACCAAACTGAAGTTAGTGGAAAATAAAAAAGGTCGAGGGGTAACTGTACAGTCCAAGATTAAATTTGCTGAGCAATGCAGATGGGCTGCTAGGACAGCTCATGGGGTTCTGTTAATGATATGTAGGAACTTTGCCAGCAGGGACAATGAGGTGATCATCCCATTGTATAAAGCAATGGTTTGGTTGCATCTTGTGTGTATGACTGTTGGATGTAAAGAAGCAATTATTCATGGATGCTTACTGTTCAAGAAAGTGACCAGACAGTGGGTCCCAAGGATGCTAATATTCAACCGGGAGTGGTACATGTTGCTGTTTCCACCCAGCTGAACCAGTCTAAACTAGAGGAAAATTGATTTTTGCACTGCTTCTATTGGAATGAGCTGCAGCCTGGAAAACAAGATGCAGGGTATTTCAGAGACTGCTGGGAGTCATTGTGGTACAAGTAAATACATGGGTTGTGTTAGGGAAGCTAAGAATAGGAACAGGTGCATGTATACTTGCGTATACACCAATGCTAGGAGTTTGGTAAATAAATTTGATGAATTTGAGGTATTGATCAAAACATCAAAGGCAGATATTGTTGGGATATCAGAGACGTGGTGTCACACAGATATAAGGAATGCAGAACTGGAATTTGGGGAGTACAATGTGTACAGAAAGGATAGACAGGATAGGAAGGGAGGAGGGCTTATGCTATTAGTTAAGAAACACATAAAATCCAAGGAAGTGAAGCCAGTAGACATTGCTAGACAGTGCAGTGTCGAGTCAGTTTGGTGTGACATAAGCATTGGGAGATCAAAATTGAGAGTAGGAGTGTGCTATAGGCATAATGACTCTGATGAGTATAATAAGAAACTGTACAGGGAAATAGAGTGGACCAGTAAATCGGAGCGTCTTATAATGGGAGATTTAAATTTCTCGGGATATTGACTGGAATTTGTGGGTTGGTCACTCACATTAGCAAGGCTTTTGTGGATTTATCGGATGATTGTTTTCTACATCAGCATGTTCGGGAGGCAATTAGAGGGAGTAATGCTCTTGATCTCATTATCAGTAGTGATTCTTCGTGCATTAAGAATCTGCAGATAAAGCAACCACTAGGTGGCAGTGATCACAGTGTGCTGAAGTGGGATTTACTCAAAGAGGTAACTATCATCAGGAGTAAAGGGAAGGGTTTTTGCTTTCGTAAAGGTGACTACGGTGGTCTGAGACAGTATTTAAATTCTATACAGTGGGACCAACTGATGATGTTACCAACAGAAAATTCAAAATGGGAGGCATTCAAAGACTTAATCTGGAAGCTATTAGGCTTTACATACCAACTAAGAAATATTGTTCAAGGATTAGGCCTAAATGAATGTCAGATGAACTAATGAGACATGTGACAGAAAACAAAAATGCATGGGATACATATAAATTAATGGGTGACATGGAAGCCTATGAGAGATATAAGCTGGTCTGTAACCAAGTCACAAAGGAGATTAGGCAGGCAAAGGCAGATTACGAGAAATCTTTGGCAAAGGATGCAAAGAAAAACAGCAAAGAGTTCTTTACCTATGTAATCTAGAAAGAAAGGGATGAATCAGATTAGTTCACTGGATATTGATGGTTCAACTGTTGATGATCCTGCTCAGGTGGCTAACAAACTAAATGAGTATTTTGTATCTACATTCACACATGAGGAGTTATTCAGGGAGGGGAATGCCAGAGGTGAATTAAACTCTGACGGTGAGCTAGATGATTTTGTAATAACTGAGAGGAAAGTGGAGGAGAAATTGTTGAAGATAAATATAAAAAAGGCACCCGGGGTGGATGGGATCTATCCAGTTATATTAAAGGAGGCAGCAAAGGAAGTAAGCAAACCCTTAGCCATAATTATGAGAGCTTCCTTGGACTCAGGGGAAGTACCCATGGACTGGAGATGTGCAAATGTGACCCCAATTCACAAAGGAGGATCAAAGGGTGACACAAGTAATTATAGACCTGTTAGTTTAACTTCTGTTCCAGGGAAATTAATGGAGGCACTGGTTAAAGAAGCACTGCAGGATCATCTAGACAAGACTTCAGTTACAGCTCAGACACAGTATGGTTTTGTTAAGGAAAAGTCTTGTCTTACCAATTTGACTGGATACTATGATGTGGTCATAAAGGAACTGGATGCAGGGAATAACTTTGGTATCATATATTTGGATCTTAGAAAAGCTTTTGATACTGTTGCACATGGAAGACTGCTGCAATGGATAAAGGGATGGTTGAGTGGGAGAAGACAGATAGTGGTAATCAATGGACACTGCTCTTCGTGGACTAATGTTATTAGTGGAGTCCCTCAGAGTTCAGTGTTTGATGATCCTGCTCAGGATCATCCATTGTTGTTTTCTGTATTTATAAATGATATTGATGATGGTATATCAAGCTTAATGTCCAAGTTTGCAGACAATATGAAGGTTGGCAAGGTTGTTAAGGACACTAATGACAGTAAGCTGCTGCAACAGGATCTAGAGAAGTTGAGCAGATGAGCTGAGAGGTGGCAAATGAAGTTTAACATTGACAAATGTAAAGTACTACATATGGGAAGCAGTAACCTCAGAGTAACGTATCAACTCTGTGGTACTACACTGACAGTGGTAGAGAATGAAAAGGAACTGGGGTAATTGTGCAGGTAGATATGAAGTTTTCTGAGCAGTGCAGACTGTCTTCAAGAGTAGCTCGTAGTGTCTTGTCAATGATATACAGGAATTTTTATAGCAGGGATAAAGAAGTGATTATCCCCTTGTATAAGTCAATGGTCAGGCCACACCTTGAGTACCGTATACAGGTCTGGAGGCATCATTTTAAGAAGGATGTAGAGCTGTTGGAACGAGTACAGAGAAGGGCAACAAAATTAGTGAATGGAATGAAGGGTTGCTCTTACGAAGAAATGCCTAAGTGTTGTAGATTACAGTGTCTGGAGACAAGGCACCTGCGAGGTGATCTGATTGAGGTGTATAAAGCCTTGAATGGTTTGAGCATGCTCAATGCTGATGGGATTTTTCCTCTTGCTCAGAATAATCACCTGAGAAGGCATAAATTCAAATTGAGGCTAGATATGCGGAAGTTTGCCTTTAGCCAGTGGGTATTTGATTGGTGGAACAGACTTCCATCTTTTGTTATGGAAGTTGGTAGCCTAAATAAATTTAAGGCTGAGCTGAACAGGTATTTGGAACGAACGGAGGGGTGAAATGGGAGAGGTTTTTTTTATTTTTTTTTTTTATTTTGGGTGATGCTGCATAAGCTTGCTTTCTTGCATCATATGCCAATGCTAATGCTAAAATGTGCTTCTGAGGCAAAAGTGATTTGAGGCAAGGCATAGTTATACTACTTCACTTCAGAATTAAAGAGGCCCTAGAATAGACTGATACTCAGGATCCCAACTACCCAACAAATTCATAACTTAGCATTCAGCTGGAAAGATCATGGCAAGCATTTCTTGGAATTCAAGGTGATAGAAATTCTGGGAATTACTACCACCTCAAGCAACAGTTAATATTCAGAATTACAGCAACTTGTTTCTCAATGATGGGTATACACCTGTTCACAAGAAAATGCTTGTGAAAGCAAAAGGGAAACCATTCTGGTGCACAACAATGTAAGTACATACACAGAAAATCTGGCATCAATTACATTAGCAATCCTGGGGCAAAAAATCATGACTACCCTCCTTAAAGTCTGTGTTCAGTTTCTGGTGATTATCACTTTTTTCGGGCCAATGAAGGAGTACCTGAGAAAACAAAATTTCAGGATGGATGATGAACTCAAGTAGAGTTTCCTAAACTGGTTATGCAGTCAACTTACTTCTGTGCCGCTTCCATAATACCAGCATCCTGCCAAGGCAATGGCAAAAATATGCCAGAGAGAGAGAGAGAGAGAGAGAGAGAGAGAGAGAGAGAGAGAGAGAGAGAGAGAGAGAGAGAGAGTGTGTGTGCACGCACATCGCACATACATGCTGTGTTTTTGTAAAAAAAAAAAAAGTCCAGGTCAACCCTGAAAAACCCTCAGTATTTCACAAGAGTAATAACTGTATTTTGGAGTTTAGGGCAGAAACACAAACTACTCTTTCAATGGCACTACTTCTCTACTGGTTCCTGAATGATGAAGTTTGCCTCTACACATCTTAAAACAAAAATTTGCCATGAGAATGATGTGAAAATTTTCAACGTTGCTTAAGCCTCTGTCAACTACATTCGAACTTGTTTATAACAAACATCAAGGAACCAACATTAATTTCCTCGATATAACCATTACTCACTATATAAGTAAGTGATAGTGATACCATTACTTGCTATATAAGTGATAGTGATACCATTACTCGCTATATAAGTGATAGTGTGATACTCGCAATATAAAGAATAGCAATGTGTACTTATAAATAGCAGAGAAGGCATAATTCAAATAGCAGAAGACTACTATAGAGAATTATACAAGGAGCGAGGGAATGATGCCAGCAGTGGGGAAGATTAGTTAGTTAGTAATTTGGTTTTTAGGAGCATTAGCAACTAAGGCGATATTGCTCCAGGATATGCGGTGGTCATTCCTTGACCTTTCCGCATCCTCCGTATTTGGTGTTGACGGGCTCGAACCCCGGTCTAATCAAGAAGCGTGCGCTACGCACTGCTGTGTGGGGAATATGGATCGCAAATTAGCAATACATTCGACATACCCAATATTCTTCCTGATGAGGTAGAACACGCATTGAAGAAAATGAAGAATCAGAAAGCCCCGGGGGGAAGATGAAGTTACTGTAGAGTTGTTAAAATTGGGAGGAAGAGACATAACACAAAAACTGGAAAGGCTCTTCACAAAGTGCATTAGAAAAGGTGTGATGCCTAAGCAGTGGAATAATGCAATCATAGTTCTGCTGCATAAGAAAAGAGATAAATCAGAAATTGCAAATTACAGACCAATTAACTTGTTATCCCATATCTACAAGTTGTTCACAAGGGTCATTACTAACAGATTAGAAAGAAAGAATACTTGATGAGAATCAACCGAGAGAGCAAGCTGGCTTTAGGACAGAATTCTCAACTATGGATCACCTTCACGTAATATCACAGCTAATGAAGACAGCAAATGAATTTAAAACACCATTATGCCTGGTATTTATGGATTATGGAGGAAGAGACATAACACAAAAACTGGCAAGGCTCTTCACTGGACACTGTTCATCGTGGACTAATGTTATTAGTGGAGTCCCTCAGGGCTCAGTGTTGGGTCCATTATTGTTTTCTGTATTTATAAATGATATTGATGATAGTATATCAAGCTTAATGTCCAAGTTTGCAGATGATACAAAGGTTGGCAGGGTTGTCAAGGACACTACTGACACTATGCTGCTGCAACAGGATCTGGAAAGGTTGAGCAGATGGGCTGAGAGGTGGCAAATAAAGTTTAACATTGACAAATGTAAAGTACTACACATGGGAAACAGCAACCCCAGAGCAACGTATCAACTCTGTGGTACTACACTGACAGTGGTAGAGAATGAAAGGGACTTGGGGGTGGTTGTGCAGGCAGATATGAAGTTCTCTGAGCAGTGCAGACGGGCTGCAAGAGTAGCTCATGGAGTATTGTCAATGATATACAGGAATTTTTCCAGCAGGGATAAGGAGGTGATTATTCCCTTGTATAAGGCAATGGTCAGGCCACACCTAGAGTACTGTATACAGGTCTGGAGGCCTCATTTCAAGAAGGATGTAGAGCTGCTGGAACGAGTACAGAGAAGGGCAACAAGATTAGTGAATGGAACAAAAGGGTGCTCTTACGAAGAAAGGCTTAAGTTTTGCAAATTACAGTCTGGAGACTAGGCACCAGCGAGGTGATCTGATAGAGGTGTATAAAGCTTTGAATGGTTTGAGCATTCTCAATGCTGATGGGATTCTTCCTCTAGCTCAGAATAATCACCTGAGAGGGCATAAATTCAAATTGAGGAAAGACAGATGTAGGATAGACGTACGGAAATTTGCCTTTAGCCAGCGGGTGGTTGGTTGGTGGAACAGACTTCCATCCCTTGTAGTGGAGGTTGATAGCCTAAATAAGTTTAAGGCTCAGCTGGACAGGTATTTTGAACGAACAGAGGGGTGAAGTGGGTTTTTTTTTTTTTTTTTTGGCTGGTGCTGCATAAGCTTGCTTTCTTGCATCAAATGCCTCTACTAATGCTAATGCTAATGAAAAGGCATTTGACTCCATACAGCATAAGGCAATGTTTCAGGCACTGGAAAGACAAGGCATAGATACCCCATATATTATGATTTTGAAGAAAATATATGAGAACCCTACCTCCTTTATTAGACTAGACAAAGACAGTAGGAAATTTAAAATCGAGAAAGAAGTTCGACAAGGTGGCACAATATCTCCGAAGCTGTTTACTGCTACCCTTGAGGAAGATTTCAGAAGATTAGACTGGTCGCAGAAAGGAGTCAATGTGAATGGAGAATACCTAAACCATTTACGATTTGCAGATGACATTGTGGTCATAAGCCTTGATCCCAAAGAATTGGAGGAAAGAGGAAAATCTTAATCAGTTATGCACAGTTAGTAAGGATTTTGGACTAAAGATGAATATGGCTAAAACAAAAGTAATGATGAACAAGTATGCCACAGAAAGGGACATAATGATTGAAGGAGCAGTAATTGAAAAGGTGGAGTCATATACTTATCTGGGACAAGTTATTAGCTGTAATAATGATAAATGGGTGGAAGTATAGAGAAGAATAAATTTTGGATGGATAGCATTCAGGAAATATAGTCACATACTGAAGAGCAATATCTCAGTTTGTCTGAAACATAAAATAATGAACCAATGTATACTCCCGATCATGACTTATAAAAGTGAAACTTGGGCACTCACCAAAAGAATGGAAGAAAAGCTAAGAACTACACAGCAAAGAATGGAAGAAAAGCTGAGAACTACACAGCAAAGAATGGAACGAATTATATTGGGAATCAGACTGGTAGATAAGAAGAGAAACATATGGATTAGGCAGCAAACTCAAGTAAAGGACATTCTTACCAAAACTAAAGAACTAAAATGGTCTTGGGCAGGACACATAGCTCGAAGACACGATGACAGATGGACTAAGAAAATAACAGAATGGTACCCAAGAGGAACTAGAAGAAAACCTGAGGACAACGGTGGAGATGGATAGATGAAATTCATGAGTTTATGGGTAGTAAATGGATGGCCATTGCACAAAACAGAAGGAACTGGAAAGTTGTTGTCGAGGCCTTCATCCTGCAGTGGATTGAAAATGGCTGATGATGATGAAGTGATAGTGGAGATGGGGAAACCCCGGAACAGTTAAACAATTAATACTTTATACCAGTGATGAGTTAAATTTACCTCCTATTTTTTTTAAATACTCAATAACTTGATAAAAAGATAGATTCAAAAAACAAAAGAAATATTAAAGAGAAAAAAATAAAATTAGTATATACCTACATATTATTTGTATTAATATGCTTGTATAAATACAATGCACTTAATACTAAACACAATTTATTTCTCTGCAATTAAAAAGAATACTATTTAATAATACACACAATTTCAATTAGTCTTTATTTATGAATCTTAAAATTGATGTTTGTTTTAAAGATTTCACTTTGATATTTCTTATGTTTCCCCTTAAAATACTCAATGCGTTAAAAGTCTCATTACTTGCCTCAGTTCCTTCAAAAAAATTGACTAATGTGTCCATTGCACCTTGAGCTTGTGAAATCATTGGCACTGATTTTGATTCACTTTCAGTTGTCATGTCATCATCACAATCATTATCTTTACTATCACTGTTATAGTCTTTGTTGAGCACAACAACTACAATGTCACTCTCTGTAGGAAGACCACTAGTTAATAAGTTGTCATCGACTCATACAAATTCATCGACGTTATCTATATTAAAACCTACAACGTTGTTACATAGCAACTATTTGGATAATGATAAGTTGTTTTCTTCATTTCCATCTTCTTCATCTATAACTGAAATTTCATTTGAATTTAATTTTGATTTCTTGAAGCAATTCGATATGGTTGTCAAAGTAATGTTGTTCCACGCATCATTCAATAAATTTATAGCATCCAATATCGACATAGACTCAGTAAGCTTTTGTTCTCTTTGACTGATCAGACGTAAAACTAGAAATCTTTTATAAAATCATTTCACGCTCTTGATCACACCTATGTTCATTGGTTGTAAAATTGATGCATCGGGAGGCAGAAACACTAGCTTAATGTTGGACAAATTTTGAATCTGAGGATATGCAGGACAGTTATCAACTAACAAAAAAATTATTTTTCTTCTTTTTTAAGTTTTCCAAGTGAGCCTTTGATTTTTTTCCACCAACACATTTTCCCCCTTTGAATTTAAATGTATTGTCAGGTGTCAAATTATAAAAAAGTCCTGTTTCATCGGCGTTGTAGATGTCTTCGTCATTGAAATCTTTCCTGATTTCTGCCCAAACACGGTCAATCCATTCATTTGCCATTATTGGATCTGCAGATTGAGATTCTACGCTAATTTATTGTTTAGCAAATTTTTCCGCTTGAGCCTACATGATTGGACCATCTATTGAAAATCCAGCACTTCTTTGTGTGGTGAACCCTTCATCAATGTTTGTAACCTCGCACTTCCTAATTTTTTTTTTTTTTTTTCAGTTTTGTTCTTTTCCAGTGCCAATCTGTAAACATCTTTATTCTTTCACAATGATATCGATACACTTGAAGAGGACAAAGAAAGATTTTTACACACTTCAATATTTTTTGCACCACGTTCTAACTCAAGAATAATTTTGACTTTTTCGCAAATCAAGACACTTTCTTTTGTTAGTAGACATGTTTCCGAAGGAAGGGTTCATTTCTAACTGATTTTATTTAAATTGACAGTAAAGTGATCTGCATTCAAAGTTCATAGAAGCCCAAAATGCATATGACGTTTTTAGAAGTCCTGAAATGCATACAAAGTTCTTAGAAGTCCCGTTTCCAAAATTCTTAGAAGTCCTGAAATAAATTTATGGTTCAGTGAATACAAGACAATCTGTAAATAGGGTAATGCAACAAGCGGAACGGCAAGGTCATAAACCGGCTGTTAATCCGATGCAGGTGGTCATAAAGCTAAGTTGCCCTATTCATTTTCGTCTATTCCAAGAATTAGGTTTTTTCGACTACCTGAGCACTTAAGTTGGTTGATTTAAAGATTTATTAGGTGCATCGGCAACTACAGCCATAGTGCACCAGAGCAATTAAGAATGTTTGTATAGTTACCAAAATTTGTTTGGTATATCCGTGTAGTATGCTCATTATAACAGTGAGTGATTGTATGGGAATTAAAATAAATAAATTAAAATCATTATGGCTTTTTGCTCATTACAGCTGTGATCTCATTATTTCTGTGCTCGTTATAACGAAGTTCAACTGTATTTTAACATTACTTAACAAATGTGCATTCCTACAAATAATCATTTTAAAATCACAAAAAAAAATGCTTCTTACCTGATAATCCCCTTCTACACGAAATACAAATTCATGCTTAGCAACTAGATGATTACAGTTTTGACATATGTCTAATAAAAAAAAATAATAAAAATTATTACTTGAACAATTAACAAGTAACAGAAGAAATTATTATTATTAGTAAATATTTAACTGTAAGGAGAATTCAAGCAGTTTAAAGAATATTAGAGCTTAAAAGTTATAATACAGGGTGATTCAAAAAGAACTTTACAACTTCGTAAGTGTATAGAAATTTATTCAGGAGACATATATAATTTATTGAACTGTCATATTGTAGCAAAAAACATCAAGTTTTACTGACGTAGTGATGTAGCACTGAATTCTGTCACTGTGAGCACCAGTGGCTTGCATCTCAAAAATGGCTACTTGTATAGACTACTTTCACGTTTCATGTTAGTGGTAGAGTTAACACCCACAACTGCAGGATTTGGGCCGGCGAAAACCCGTGTGCACGTCTGGAACATGTTCATGACAGCACAAAGGTGAATGTCTTTTGCACCCTCAGCAAAGTAAAAGTTTACGGACCCTTCTTTTTCCATGAGACAACCATCAACAGTATTGTGTATCTGCATATGCTGGAAAATTTTCTCA
This sequence comes from Mastigoproctus giganteus, assembly GCF_048544385.1. Lineage (NCBI taxonomy): Eukaryota > Metazoa > Arthropoda > Arachnida > Uropygi > Thelyphonidae > Mastigoproctus > Mastigoproctus giganteus. Next base: position 57,561,390 of record NC_143586.1, read on the forward strand.
TTCCACAGTACGATGAAGGACGCTTTCACTTTCAGTAAGATGGAGCACCTCCTCACTACCTGACAGAGGTAAGGGAATTCCTCAATAAATGTTTCCCAGGTTGGTGGATTGGTCGAGCAGGGCCACCTCGTTCCCCAGATTTGACACCTCTAGAATTTTTTCTATGGGGTTTCATTAAAGATCGAGTATTTGTTCCATCCTCACCTACCAATCTTGCCAAGCTCGAAACTAAAATCACCACTGCAGTTACAGAAGTTACGCCGGATATGTTACGTCACATTTGGAAGGAAACTGAGTTCAGATGGGATGTCTGCCGTATCACCAATGGCAGTCACATCGAACCAAAATGACTGTTCTAGGTAAAAGTTGATGTTTTTTGCTACAATATGACAGTTCAATAAATTATATAAGTATCCTGAATAAATTTCTATACACTTAAGAAGTTGTAAAGTCCTTTTTGAATCATCTTGTATAGCTATATAGTCTCAGAGCTATATGGCCTCAAAGAAATTGTGAGAAGTTTATAGAACTATCTTGTCCTTTCATATGTCTTTGATCAGCAGGATTTACCCTGCTTAGATAATAAGCAGGTCTTAATACTCAATACTCAGAGCCTCAAGCTTCACAACAGAATAAACTGCCTTTATAACGAGTTGCCCTGGTATTGCACTAATTTAAACAGATGGCTCAATGGAAAGATGAACTGGCCATTTTTTTAAAACAGTGCTTTCTAACACAAGGTTCATTTTTTCATATTGTACAGCCTAGGGCCATGTTGGTAGCTCTAAGTATTGTGTCCTTCCCTTACCCCTGAGTTAAAAGTAGCATGCTATGAAATATAGTTTCACACTTACTTGAAAATGTCTGTCTTCTGTCTTTAGTAATATTCGATTTCTGTGTATTGCCTTATGATGTTTTATGTATTTCCCTTAATATTTAACAATATTATTACAACCATGTAATAAGAATGCTAATTAGTTCATGTAATAATAATGTTGGAATTTCATATTTCATATTTAGAATTAGCATTAGCAGTGGCAAATGATGCGACAAAGCAAGCTTATAGAGCAGCAACCAAAAAAAAAAAAAAAAAATGGTACCTCCCATTTCACCTATTCATTCCCTCCAATCAGGGCCAGATTTCCCATTAGGCACTGCAGGCACAGTGCCTAGGGCCTATGAAGAAAGGGAAAAAAAAAAAAAAAAAACAACAGTTAACTCTTTTCACTGTGACTAACAAAAAACGAGCTGAGAAAATGTGTGCAATCAACTCTAAGAACTTCAATTCAATATCCATACGCTATCTAGAGACTATTCTCAAAAGTAGAAGAATTAAAGTTGTTGTTATGGGGGTTTGATGGTGAATAAGCTGCTATGACTATTATAGCCTATTCATTTATAATATAAGAGGGCGCTGAATCTCTTTAAAAGTTACAGCTATCAGTTACAGGCTCTGCAAAAACGATAAATGTTTACCTGTTATTTACATGATTGTTATTTTATATTGTACTTAATACGTAGTCATATAGTTATAGTTACGCTGGTTATTTTTTATTTTTAATTTAGATAAAGAGTTTTTGTGGATTTTACTTACGATAGGTAAAACCGTTATTTCGTTCCATTTTTGTAGCCATTGTTTTTGGATATAGTGGTAGGGAATTCAAATTTTTTAATTGAGGTAGCTAGGTAGCTCTAACGCATAATTATATAGTAATACGCTTCACTGTTTCTATTTAATAGTTTCTATTCAAATACTACTGACATTTAATTTATTGATTTTATTAATTTAAACTACCATGCCCCAAACTAGAGCAGCAAAGCAACGGGCACAAAGTGGCAGGAGTGCTGTGACTCGGGGGAGAACTGAGGGGGGCAATTCTCCAACGCATCACAGCCTAAAGAAATGTGCAACTTGTGAAATGTTTGCCGAACTCTCTGGAACGGAACATGATATTGCCATGGGGGATGTCTTTGTGTGTGCGCGATGCAAGGAGTGTATCGAAATCAGGCAACAACTCAGCGTTCTTATGGGCCTATATGAGAGCTTGAAGGACAGGGTGGATGCCCTCGAAGGAACTAAATTGAGGGGCCCATCAGGCTCTCAGCTGCCCACATCAACGCCAGAGCTTGCACTTGGTCATCACGCAACACAGCGGCAACCCCTAAGGCAGAATGCGCTGGTCCCACAGGAACTAGTTGTTGTTGGTGACTCTATTGTCAGGGAAACGGGGAACATGCTATGTAAAAAGGATAGGTGGAACAGGACCAGGGTATGTCTGCCAGGGGCAAAGGTTGATGACGTTGTAGAGCGGATATCATCTTTCAAGGGCACAAAAGGTGATATAGTTGTACACGTTGGCACTAATGATATTAAGAGTAGGAGACCGGCAGAATTACTCAACAAGTACAGGTCACTGTTGAAAAAAAGCCGTGAAATAGGGTTGAATTTGAAAGTGTCTGCAATTCTGCCCAGACACGATAGGAGGGAGTACATGATGAGAGCCTTGTCGATCAATTCGGCCCTGGAAGGATTGTGCAAGGCTCAAGGGGTAGAATTTTTTTCAGCCTGGACTGTACTTGTTAACAGGAGAGATTGCTTCTACAGGGATGGGATACACTTAAATAGAAAGGGTGCAAGAATATTTGCTGATGCTATCGAGGCAGTGTTAGGTGGGTCGGAAAACTGCTAGTTTGGGGGGATACAAAGACTAATAGTTTAACAGTAACCGCAGGCAGAGGTGAAGGTGATTCTTGCACAACTTCTATTAGAATAAGAAGCGACCTGGAGCGAGGGGTGTTGGGGGTTTCAGGGACGGATGGCAGTCATCATGGAATAGTTGGGTATATGGGATGTGTTAGGGTAACAAGGAATAGGCATAGGAGCATGTATGCTTGCATGTATACCAATGCTAGAAGTATAGTAAATAAATTTGATGAATTTGAAGTGTTGGTCAAGACATCAAAGGCGGATATTGTTGGGATAGCAGAGACGTGGTGTCACAAAGATATAAGGAATGCAGAACTGGAATTTGGGGAGTACAATGTGTACAGAAAGGATAGACAGGACAGAAAGGGAGGGGGTGTTATGCTGTTAATTAAGAAAAACATAAAATCAAAGGAAGTGCACCCAGTTAATATAGATGAACAGTGCTCTGTTGAGTCAATTTGGTGCGAGATAAGCACTGCGAAAGGAAAAATAAGGGTAGGAGTGTGTTATAGGCCTAATGACTTGAATGAGTACAATGAACAATTGTACAGAGAAATAGAGTGGGCCAGTAAATCTGAATGTCTTATAATGGGGGATTTTAACTTCCCAGATATTGACTGGAACTTGTGGGTTGGTCACTCACACACCAGTCAGACTTTTGTGGATTTATTGGATGATTGTTTTCTGCAGCAGCATGTTCGAGAGGCAACCAGAGAAAGTAATACTCTTGATCTGGTTATCAGCAGTGATCATTCGTGTATTAAGAATTTGCAGATAAAGGAACCACTAGGTGGCAGTGATCACAGTGTGCTGAAGTGGGATTTACTCAAAGAGGTAACTACCGTCAGGGGTAAAGGAAAGGGTTTTTGCTTCCGTAAAGGGGAGTACAGTGGTCTCAGACAGTTTTTAAATTCTGTACAGTGGGATCAACTGACGATGTTACCAACAGTAAATTCTAAGTGGGAAGCATTCAAGGAATTAATCGTGGAAGCTACTAGACTTTATATACCGATTAAGAAATATCGTTCAAGGTTTAGGCCTAAATGGTTATCAAATGAACTAATGAGACTCGTGACAGAGAAGAAAAATGCATGGGATGCATATAAATTATCAGGTGACGCAGAAGCCTGTGGCAGATATAAGCTAGTCTGTAATCAGGTCACAAAGGAGGTTCGGCAGGCGAAGGCGGATTACGAGAAATCTTTGGCAAAGGATGCTAAGAAAAACAGCAAGGATTTCTTTACTTATATAAACTCTAAAAGGAAGGGGATGAATATGATTGGTCCACTTGACATCGATGGTTCGACTGTTGATGATCCTGCTCAGATAGCAAACAAACTGAATGAGTATTTTGCATCTACATTCACACGTGAGGAATTATTACAGTTTGAAAATGGAAGAAGGTTATCAAATTGTAGCAGTGTGCTTAATGATTTTGTAATAACTGAGAGCAAAGTGGAGGAGAAATTGTTGAAGTTAAACATAAGAAAGGCACCTGGGGTGGATGGGATCTATCCAGTTATTTTAAAGGAGGCGGCAAAGCAACTAAGCAAACCCTTAGCCATAATTATGAGAGCATCCTTGGACTCAGGGGAGGTTCCCACGGACTGGAGATGTGCAAATGTGTCCCCAATTCACAAAGGTGGATCGAAGGGTGACACGAGTAATTACAGACCAGTTAGTTTAACTTCTGTTCCGGGTAAAATAATGGAGTCACTGGTTAAAGATGCATTGCAGGATCATCTAGACAAGACTGCAGCAATAATTCAAACACAGCATGGGTTTGTTAAGGGAAAGTCTTGTCTGACAAATTTGATTGGTTATTATGATGTGGTCACAAAGGAACTGGATGCGAAAAATAATTTTGATATCATATACTTGGATTTCAGGAAAGCTTTTGACACTGTTGCGCATGGAAGACTACTGTACAAATTGGAGCAGAATGGTATTAAGGGTAAGTTGCTACAATGGATAAAAGGATGGTTAAGTTATGTTATTGTTATTTGGTTTTTAGGAGCATTAGCAACTAAGGCCATATTGCTCCGGGATATGCGGTGGTCATTCCCTGAATGACCTTTCCGCATCCTCCGTATTTGGTGGTGACGGGCTCGAACCCCGGTCTAATCAAGAAGCGTGTGCTACGCACTGCTGCTCCTTCCCACCTGGCGATGGTTAAGTGGGAGAAGACAGAGGGTGGTAATCAATGGGTGCTGCTCTTCATGGACTAATGTTATTAGTGGAGTCCCACAGGGTTCGGTGTTGGGTCCACTGTTGTTTTGTGTATTTATCAATGATATTGATGAAGGTATATCAGGCTTAATGTCGAAGTTTGCAGATGACACAAAGGTTGGCAGGGTTGTTAATGACAGTAATGGCAGTGTGCTACTGCAACAGGATCTAGATAATTTGGGCAGATGGGCTAAGAAGTGGCAACTGAAGTTCAACCTTGACAAATGCAAAGTACTGCATATGGGTAGAAGTAACCCCAGAGAAACGTACCAACTGTGTGGTACTACACTTAAGGTGGTAGAAAATGAAAAAGACCTGGGAGTAATTGTGCAGTCAGATATGAAGTTTTCTGAGCAATGCAGACAGGCTGCTAGGGCAGGTCATGGGGTTTTGTCAATGATATATAGGAATTTTGCTAGCAGGGAAAAGGAGGTGATTGTCCCTCTGTATAAGGCAATGGTCAGGCCACGCCTTGAGTACTGCGTACAGGTCTGGAGGCCTCATTTTAGGAAGGATGTAGATTTGCTTGAGCGTGTACAGAGAAGAGCAACACGATTGGTGAGGGGAATGAAGGGATTCTCTTACCAAGAGAGGCTTAAGTTCTGCAAATTTCAGTGGCTGGAGACTAGGCACCTGCGCGGTGATCTGACTGAGGTCTATAAGGCCTTGAATGGGTTGAGCACGCTGAATTCTGATGGGATCCTTCCACTTGTTCAGATTACGAACCTACGGGGACATAAGTTCAAATTAAGAAAGGACAGATGTAGAATAGATGTGCGGAAATTTGCCTTTAGCCAGCGGGTGGTTAATTGCTGGAACAAACTTCCATCTGTCGTTGTGGAAGTTGATAGGTTAAATAAATTTAAGGAGGAACTGGACAGGCATTTGGAGGGAATGGTGTGATGATTTTTTTTTTTTTTTTTTTTTTGGCTGATGCTGCATAAGCTCCTACACTTGCTTTCTTGCATCATGTGCCACTACTACTACTACTACTACTATAAGGAAATGAGAAATTTTCATAAAATCAGAAACGATTATGAAGTTCAGTTCACTTGAGGTAGTTGAAAAATTCCAAAATATTTGCTTGTCACCGATGAGATTCTCTAAAGTTATTGGTTTATCAAGATTTACCAGTGATAGCAGGGTTAAAGTTCTGTCTTGTCTATAGTAGGAGCAGTCAATGAGAATGTGTTTAACAGTCAGATTTATAAAACAATGTGGACACTGTGGTGGATTGTCTCCTGTGAGCAAATATAAAGTTGGGTGAGGTGAGTATGACCTATTCTTGCCCTTGATAGTACTTCCTTATCATCTTGATGTACAGACACTGAAGTGCCAAATTTTCAGATCCTGTTTAAACTTCAAGAGTTTAAACTTCAAGAGTTATTAGTTTGAGAGTGCCAGACTGTTGTCCATTTTGATAGGCATGCAGCATGAATGATTAGTGCATAGTCTGATGCTAGAACAGGGATATTGGTTAAATTTAAGATGGTTGGATTTTTTGCAGCTTTGTTCCAGAATGTGCTGGAACCCAACAGAAGATGACTAGTTGGTGGCTTCTTTAAATCTGTAGTAACAAGTTTCTAATTTCATCAAGAATAGAGTGAACTTTATCTGAGGAATTACATAATGCCATGATTAAGCTGAGGGAATCAGTGTAAATAATAGATTTTAAAGACGAGTCAGAACAGATATTTTCTAAAGCTAATTTAATTGCATATAATTCGGATGAGAAGATACTGAATTCAGAAGGAAGAGATGCTGAAATAGTGGTATTTGGAAATACTGTGGCTGCTCCAATATTTGAATTAGATTTAGAGCCATCTGTGTATACTGGAGACAAATCAATATATATTGGAGTGTGAACAGCATGAAGTTGTCTGACATTTGAAGCTTGAAAAATATTTTTTCCCCATTGACCTCTAGAGGTAAGTGTCAAAGGTTGGTATAGGAGGAGGAACCCATGGTGGTTGAGTACAAGTTACTACCTGTTGTACTGAATGGATGGAAGCATTCCAAACCTGCATCAGTTCAAGAAGGCAAAGACCAGTTGGTTTTACCATGCTAAGGTTTATTTCTGTAGAGGTTTTCTAATGGTGGATTGAAAGGGTATGACTGAATGGGATGCGAGGCACAACTTTGTATCTTGACAGTGTACTTTAGCAATAGTGATTTCCTATGTAAAGACAGTGGGGGCTCATGAGCATCAATGTAAAGGCTATGTGCTGGCAATGTTCTGAATGCACCAAGTGCAATCCTCATGCACTGTGTTGAACTGAACCAAGCCAGCATAGTGCACTAATTCTGGCAGAATAATAGATGGGACCACCGGTTAATCGAGGCAGCCATTTATTTGGGGCAAATCTTAAAAAACAGAACCCAATCAAGAAAACAGCCAAGGTTTACTTTGCTTAACTGGGACAGCATGCTGTTTAATTGGGGCAGGAGACCACAGCACTGGAGATTACCCTATGATTGTCTCTGACGGTACCACGTGGTTCGGTCGAAATTCTGGGTCACAATCATAAAACAATTAGCAGCCACCTGTTTATTGGGCTTTTCTGTCAGTGAAATCTATCATAAACAGACAGTAAACTCGATCTTACTGAATTTGCAATAATACCGACAGCTGGAATTCTGTGGGTTATTATGGTGAAATGTGTTTACACTTCCATGAAATCTTCAATCATATAAAAAAATTAATTTTCAGATCTTCTCTTCATTCCTATTTTTAAAGCTTTGTAACTTGTTACTCCGTTTCCACTTGTGCATATTGTGTTACTTGCAATTTGTGTGTGCCGTGTCCTTTGTTATTGATTGCTTATCTTTTTACTGTTTTAAATTTTAACCTCCACCCACAAATGTCAGTGAACAGAAATGTCAACTAGTTATTATGTCCATATTACAGTACGTATTAATTATTCCGATTATCACTTATATATTCTTCCAATTTTCACGTATCATTTAATTTTTTAATTGGTAAGGTAATAAAGGGTAAATTTGTGCTTAATATATTTTTACTTTTATAGCCTGTGGACAATATTTCTCCTATTTTCTCTAATTAGAATCACTGTTTAATAGAATTAAAATTCAATTCACAAACGTGATCACGATGACCAGTGCTTACTACACATCGTATAGTGAACGGTACTTTACTATGGTGAGTTCGTCGTAATGTGATTTGATTGTACAGTGAACCAATTGTAAAGGGGGGGGGGTCCATTGTATTTTTAACTATTTACGTGAAACTTCGGATAATTGGGACAGCCGCTTAATCGGGCCAAAATGCACTAGTCCCGATGTGTCCCAAATAACCAGAATGGACTGTATATTATTTGCTTGGTCTGAGGTCTTGGATTGTTGCTGTGTACATTTGATTGTAGCGAAGCGAGGACATTTCTAGCCCGATCAGAAATTGATTTAGTAGCAGGAACTGTGACATCAGCTTGAATGGAGACTGTTTGAAATTTCTTTACAGCATTTGCATAGGTAATACAGTGGATTCCGGTTATTTGGGCCACCAGTTAATCGGGGCAGCCGTTTATTTGGGGCAAATCTTAAAAAACAGAAACCAATCGAGAAAATAGCCAGACAATAGCCAGAGTTTACTTCACTTAATCGGGACAGCATGCCGTTTAATTGGGGCAGGAGACCACAGCACTGGAGATTACCCTACGATTGTCTCCGACGGTACCACATGGTTCAGTTGAAATTCTGGAGGTCACAACCATAAAACAATAAGCAGTCACCTGTTTATTAGGCTTTTCTGTTAGTGAAATCTATCATAAACGGATAGTAAACTCGATCTTACTGAATTTGCGATAACACCGACAGCTGGAATTCTGTGAGTTATTATGGTGAAATGTGTTTACACGTCCATGAAATCTTCAATCATATAAAAAAATTAATTTTCAGATCTTCTCTTCATTCCTATTTTTAAAACTTTGTAACTTGTTACTCAGTTTTCACTTTTAGCATTAGCATTGGCATTAGTAGAGGCATATGATGCAAGAAAGAAAGCTTATGCAGCATCAGCCAGAAAAAAAAAAAAACTTCCACTTCACCCCTCCGTTCGTTCGAAATACCTGTCCAGCTGAGCCTTAAATTTATTTAGGCTATCAATGGATTGGCTGCTGTCTGTACAACAGACTGCTGTCTGAATCTTTGGATTGGCTGCTGTCTGTACAACAGAATCTATGTTGAAGACCAGTTTCTGAACTGGTGTAAGGCAATTGTGCTTCTCTTTCTAAAGCCAGAAAAGGATCCATAATTTCCAAATAATTACCACCCAATTGCACTGGCAAGCTGCTTGTGCAAGATCCTAGAAAGGATAGTCAATGATGGTTATCACCTTTCCAAAATACAATATGGCTTTTGAAGGAACAGGTCAGTACTCAACCTAATAGGACTGGAAACATCTATTCGAGATGCATTCCTGAAATATGAGCACCAGGTATCAATTTTCTTTGATATGGAAAAAAAGTATGACATGGCTTGGAGATTTGGCACCTCCGTAGCCAGGTGGGCAGGAGCAGCAGTGCATAGCACACACTTCTTGATTAGACCAGGGTTCGAGCCTGTGACCACCAAATACGGAGGATGCGGAAATGTCAGGGAATGACCACCACATATCCCCGGAGCAATATGGCCTTAGTTGCTAATGCTCCTAAAAAAACACCAAATAAATAACAGCTTGGCGATTTGGAATTTTAAAAGATATTTATAATCTTGGTCTTAGGGTCATCTAGCCCTCTTTGTTAAAAATTTTTTTATTAAACTGCTCCTTTCAAGTACATTTTGGATTCTTTCTCTCTCATCCTTTTTGCCAAGAAGAGGGAGTTCCACAAGGATCAGTTTTGAGTGTTACACTTTTTGCTATTAAAGTTAATTCTATTACTGAACAACTTCCTTGCACCATAAACAGTGCCTGCTTTGTTGATGGCTTTACCATCTTTTCAGTCATGTAATAAGAGGGTCATTGAAAGGCAACTGCAAGAAGCCGTTGACCACGTCAATTCTTGGATAAGGGCTAATGGTTTTAGGTTCTCTCCTCAGAAGATCAACTGTGTACACTAGTCACAAATGGAACTTTCACCCTGAACCAGAACTCAAACTTGGACAAAACATCATTCCAGTAATACCCAAGACAAAATTCTTGGGGCTCATATTCGATAAAAAGTTGACATTTTTGCCTCATATCTGCCAACTGCTGACAAAATGCACAAGGGGACTGAACCTGTTGTGTGATTTTATCCAATAATTGAGGAGCAAACTGCTACACTTTACTGCAACTCCATGAACATGTCCGATCTAAATTAGATGATGGGTCCAAAGTGTACACATCCACTAGAAACATATTTCGATAGATCCAGTTCACTATTTGCATTGTTACTGGAGCATTTTAAACATCCCCTGTTGACAGTTTATATGTTGAAGCAATAAAATTGCCACTGTCACTCTGAAAAAGCAATTGTCGCTGAAATATACCTTTAAACAAATCTCTGCCAGAAGGCATGTGGACATCCATTTTTGAGCCATAATGGGAAAATCTATAACACCTCTGACTGCCAACCATCCCTTTGGTATCCACGTCCAAGATCTGACTCCAGAGGACAGATAATTGAATTTTTTAGATAAACATAACCTGACTATTTTAAAGACATGCTCACACACATGCATTTACCCTCTGGCTCAAGCTCTGCTATTGATCTTTCAATGTATTCTCCAATGATATTTCCTCTCATAGACTGGACCATCGTGGTAGCGATCACTTTCCTATCATCTGTATGAGTTCTCCTCAAAGTAACATGTGGGCAAACTGGAAATTTGACAAAGCTCACTGGTCTAAATACCAAGAAATAGCTCAATTAGATACCTCCTTCGTAGCAACCCACAATTGATTCTGCAGTAAGCTACGTGACAGAAAATAATGAAAGCATCCAAGACTGCTATCCCGAAATCATCATCCAGAATATGGCTTCATCCAAAAATGTGGTGGAATGAAGCATGCAACAGTGCTAAAAAAAAAGAAATGAATAAATACTAACCACAGTTTATACTTGTGCGTATTGTGTTACTTGCAATTTGTGTGTGCCGTGTTCTTTGTTATTGATTGCTTATCTTTTTACTGTTTTAAATTTTAACCCCCACCCACAAATGTCAGTGAACAGAAATGTCAACTAGTTCGTATGTACATATTACACGTACGTATTAATTATTCCGATTATCACTTATATTCTTCCGATTTTCAGGTATCATTTAATTTTTTAATTGGTAAGGTAATAAAGGGTAAATTTATGCTTAATATATCTCTGCTTTTATAGCCTGTGGATAATATTCCTCCTATTTTCACTAATTAGAATCGCTGTTTAATAGAATTAAAATTCAATTCACAAACGTGATCTCAATGACCGGCGCTTACTGCACATCGTATAGTGAATGATACTTTACTATGGTGACTCCATCATAACGTGATTTGATTGTACAGTGAACAGATTGTAAAGGTGGGGTACATTGTATTTTTAACTATTTACGTGAAACTTCGGATAATTGGGGCAGCCACTTAATTGGGCCAAAATGCACTAGTCCCGATGTGTCCCAAATAACCGGAATGGACTGTATTTTGGTTTATAGTTGGTGCAACTAGTTTTCTCGCTTCTTGGTAACTGACTTTGTTCTAAACCTTGTATTTTACTTTTTTTTTCTGGGTTTTCCATTTTCCATGTGTCTTGGAATATGAAGGATGGTTACCTCTATAATTTGGAGGTCATTTTTGTAGCTGTACAGTCACTTTGTATGTGTTCAGAGAACCCACAGTTCTCTGAACACATACAGAGAACTGTGGAATAAATAATAAATAACCTGCTTTAACAGAGAATGGTAAGTTGGGTGTATTGAAGGTAAGAATAATATTTCTGGTAGGTGCCATTTGATTATCTTTTTTAATCATTATTATTTTTGCTTCAATTACATTCTGTCCCTGCAGTTCTTGGGTTATTTCTTCCTCGGTGACATTTAATAAATCCCAACTAGATATGACACCCTCAGATGAATTTAGGGTTGCATGAGGAGATATTTTTACAGGAATGCCAGCAAAGCTAGTTGTAAATGCTTTTCAGAGTGTCTTTGGTTCGTAGTTTCTATTAGTAGGTCTCCTGATTGCAGTCTCTTCACCGCCTTGAGAGATCCTGCAATACCCTCCAGATGTTTCTATATAACAAAGGGAGACAATTTACTCATAGGCTGGTTACTAAGAGAGTGAAAGATTAAGAACGATGGGCAGGGTTGCCCCATCCGATCAGTCTTCTGTCTCTTTGGGTTGTCATTTTCCATGCTAACATGGTCTGTATTTGCCATGTTTGCTCCTTTTTGCTGCTTTTAGCTCCTTTTGGCAAGAGAACTTTTCTGCTAAGGTTTCTGGCCCCGCCATGGGGAGACAGGAGCAGTGCCGCTCTGAGGCCAAGCAGTTGAAGTGTTATTCACTTAGTGGAATTAGAAATATATGGATAAATAAAGAAAGGTGAGTTTCTTTTCTGTGTTCTAACTTATGGCTTTTCAAGTATTTTAGTCATTTCAGACTAAAAGTGCCTGAGGCCTACAAACACCAAAATCCAGCTCTGCCTCCAATAGTTTGTCTAGTTCTTCCTTGAATTTATTTAAATTGTCAACTTCTACAACAACAGATGGAAATTTGTTTTCAGAAATTTAGTTATGTGTAAAAAATTAAACTGTAAATATAAATGTTAATCAACAAAAATTAAACCCTATTTTTAAAAATGCATAATTAATGGTAATAAGGAACTGTTCTTGCAGTCCATTGTCCATATGAACCCATGCAGACTGCATTAGCTAAATTATAATTTTGCAGTTCTGGCTTTATATACTGTATGGCAGGTCACATTGAAAAATTTCTTTACAAATGTTTTGTCTGAGTACTGTCACTAGAGACCATGCTATCTCAAGAGAAAGTGAGTATTGAAACAGGCTGCTATAGTAGTGTCTCATCTTTTAAACAAATGACCAATTAACCTTTTGGTCAATTGATTATCTTTTTTCAAACAGACCATCTGTTTGAAAGTAATGCAATACCAGGACATCTTGTTGTAAGGGCAAAGTTTGTTCTGCTGTGAGTATTAACTAAGCCAGGGTCCCCCAACATTTTTTTACCTGCCGATCCCTTTAAAAATGCATTTTTTTTCCTCACTGATCCCCTCATCCAAAAAATGCACACATTTTAATGGATGTATTATAAGAAAAATCTGTTAATGATAGTTAATTATTTACAAAAATTAACAAGGCCAATGTTCATAGTTATATTTTTAAATCATATATTATTATATAATCTGTCCGTTGACACCTGTTAGGTTGTTTTGCAAGGTGTTTTTGATATTTTTGAATAAAATATATTTCAGTACTACAGTATTAACTGATTATTTAAGCTTAAAAAAAACAATAAGTAATTTAAAAGAACCATTCATTGAAAATATATGATTATTCATAGAATAAAACTAAAAATTAACAAAAAATAAGGTAAGATAAAGTGAATCTGATGATAATGATACAGAACCAGGTTATATGAATGAAGATGGAGCATTTTGGACTTCTGACAGAATTCAGAGTGCAATAATGCTATATTGTGTTAGCTTCTGCAAGATTTTATAGATGCCTTTATAGAGATTCAACAGATGTTGATGCTCATTTGGAATGGTGTCATTAGGATGGTGTCATTTGAACTTTAGACTGTTCTCCATAATAAGGATCCAACTCAAATATTTTTTCAACAAGTATCTCTGTCAATTGTTCTGCCAAAGATATAGTAGTATGCAGGGATTTAACTACCACTTCTTCATTACCCTTGCTCAACTGTGCAAACTATTGTGGTTCCTACTCTCCCTCAGATCTCCCATTTTTAACTTGATTTTTTCAACATATTTTCAGCAGCAATTTCTTAATATTAACAATGCAATGCACATTATTATAATCTTTCAAACAGCACCTGATGGTTATAGAAGGATCAGTTTTCACAGCATTCAAGATGCAACAGAAAGTACAACTTGAATGTTGCTATCACTGCCTAGTCTAGTAGCTGCAAGAAGGATGTTATATTTGATAACGAGAATAGCACTTCAACATGTGAATTTCCAGTGTAGATCAATTATATGGATCTCCCCTGGATGTTCTGGGCCATAACCAAAGTGAGAAGAATCCCAAAATTCCAAATTTTCTTCTTTAGACACACTTCTACTTCATAAACAAGTTATTAAACCATGTTATATGAATGGTTGCTTCACGTAAACAGCTGAAAAGTGACATAGCATTTTTGTGAGCTTTCTAAATGACTAGCAAATGTTGCTTATTTTTCCTTTGAATGCTCAGGGATTAAAGGAGTAATAAATCACTATTTAATCACAAAGTCCACAAGAATAAACACACCCAATCCTTAATTTTCCTGCTTCTTTAAGAGATACATTCTAGCTGACATTCTCCAGAATAAGTGGGTCTCAATAGGATTAACACTTGTTCCAGCCTCTAACTGCTTCCCTCCATTTTATTAAGTTGAGGTCAGGAAATGCTTTCACAGAATCACAGTAAAAGCTGATAATAATTCCTCTACCAACTTGACTCTACAAAGATTTTATACAGAATGTATTAAGCATGTAAATTTTTTTTATACTTATCAAACCCGCATCTGCTAGTTTGATAAGTAAAAAAAAATTTTTCTATGTCCTTGTCTTACAAATAAGTGGTACATGTGAGCCTTTCAAATTATTGATCCAATAAGAGAACCTTTCCTTCTAATACCTTTCCATCTTTTCCACAATGGCATATCACACAATACCTATAAAACATTTCTGTGCCTGCAAAAATATTTCTATAAATGTCAATGTAAGTGTCATGTTGAAAATAGCTTCAGATTATTCTAAGTCCTAAAAAAGGGAAATCAGTTCAATCCTGGAAAAATTACCTACTTTTAGCAGGAGTGAATCTGAAGTAATTTTCAATCTAAGTGTGTGCTGATTTGTAAAATGAAAACAAGATCAGAGTTTCAGGCTACTGTTTCATGTAGGTTTATGCCTAGCCTCCTTAAAAAAATGTGTGACCCTCTGGCTGAGCATGAATCAGAGATCAAGATGACACAATAATGAATGTTAATACTTCATTATTGTGATCTCTGATTCATAGCAATGTTTAATGGATTAATAATGACTAACAGTTCAATGAATTCGGCTAAACCATGCCTTGAAGAACAAGTTTTAGAAAATTAATAAAAATTAATTTCCAAAACAGAAAATAGAAACAGGTCCTAGTTGTACTGAATGCAGACTGACTGGAAATCCTTCAGGGAGAAAATGCTTGCTTATTTGTATTTTATAGTAACAGCAAAGTACAGCATAATGCCTTATCCCTCTAGTGAAGCATAAAAGTTTTTAGTAAAAGCAGGAATGTCGCACAATTTGTGCAGCATAAATTTTTTTTTAAATAAAAGAGTTCAAACTGTACTTTGTAATGTCATTCATTATTTTAAGATCATATTAAATATGAGCAGGAATAATATATGCATTTAAAATGTAAACATATATTTTTAAATACATTTTTCAAACAAGCATCCACTGGTGTACACTGTGGGTAGTATGCCCACTTGTAATTATAATTATTTCATGTTGAATATATTCTTAATTCTTATAGAAAAGGTACCTTAAAGCAGCTACAGTTAATTAATTTATGTAATGAATTACTTCTTAGGATAACTCATTACATTATCAAAACTTGAATATATACTTGTCCATGATCTACATGAGTTTACCTCTATAAAGAGGAGTTATATACAGTATTTCAATGGTCTTGACAAGAAACTGATTCCTTTGCATACAGTAACAAAATCTACTTTGTATATTAAATTTTTTGAACTATATACAGTGGTGATGCTTAATATATTATTATGAATGATCAATTATCTGCCGAGAACTGGAGTTGCCTGGGAAAATGCAAGCTAGATATATATTTTTTCTAAGAAACCCTAAACAATTTAGTACAATCTAGTTTAATAGCTTGCAACATAAAGAAACTAGGCATCCTTGGTATACAGTGCAAGCTGAACTAAGTTACTATTCTGTTCAAATTTTTCATGTAAGCTGGTGGTAAATCTAAGTAGGGTGGGCAGATATTTGTGTTAACCTGAAAATTATGGAAATAAAATGATCCTTACAGAAATCTCACTCTATTTTGAATAATTCAATGAATTCATCTCAGTAAAAGTGAATTTTGGGTCAGAGGGTACAAAAAGCAACTGTCCTCATCCAAATTATGTTCCCAGATGGTAGTTATAAAAACCACTATAGAGAAAGTATTCTGAAAGATAACTACAGCAAGATTACAGAAATAATCTTGTAACTATAACATAAAAATCATGGGAAAATATTTTAAACCACATTTTACAGATTATATAATATGATTGAATTTTAGCTGAAATTCATTAAAATTTACGGATACTCGAATTAAAATTTAAAAGTGTATATTAATCTTTAAATGATATGTTTTTGGAACTAACCAGGTGGCTAGTTAAGACATACAGTTTAGCTAATAACTATTAACAACAATAAATTCTTACGCTGATACGTGACAATTTCTTCTCCATATTCTTCAATACCTTCCTTTTTATTTGCAATATGCAGTTCATCCTTCTTGTGACATTTAACACATTCCTGGAAATTGACCATATAAGACCCAGTTTCAAGGCACATTCTACCCTAATAATTGATTAAAATACTAATATTACAAATTGATTATTTCTTTAGACCAAATAAAGTACTATTAACAGAACTGAAATTACAAATCACAATATTTAAATTTCTTAGAGTAAAACTAATAAATGTATGAAGTAAATCTAGAGATATAAAATATCTTCATTTTTTTAATTACAGTTAAGATATTTTGATTTAATCTCTCTGCCATCTTTGCTACTCTAAAAAAAATTCAATTTTCATAAGTTACTATAATATGAAATAATAATAATAATAAAAAAATGTAAACTGCAGCGATTATCAACCAACTGCAAGATAGAAGCCTCCTAAACAATTATATACTGTATATATATATATATATATATATATATATATATATATATATATATATATATATATATATATATATATATATATGTGTGTGTGTGTGTGTGTGTGTGTGAAAACATACATAAAATAATCTTATCTAATTATCTAAAATTTACATACCTGTGAAGCATCATCTGAAATCTTCATAATGAAGGTAAGATAAAAAAAAAATTTAAACAGATAAATTAGTGATTAATCATATCCCAGATGATCTGTGTTAACTCTGAGAGAGAGAGTCAATAAACCTTGCTTCTCTCAGCATATCAGTTTGTTCTGACAACAAAAAAGAAACAAGAATCCTGATGTTCAAAAAAAAAAGATTTTAATGAAATTTATTCTGTCGTTAGTTCCAGTAATAACAATGATAATTTTTTTTGTGAATCAGTGGCAGAAATAACTTTTCAGATCCAGATAAGAACTACCCACATGCCCACCCCCCCCTACTCCTGGCTATAGAGCAAACAAACATATACAACACAGTGTCAAATTCACGTTAACTTTTTAAAGGTTACCAGCCACCTGAAAATTTATAAACTAATGCCAAGATGAGCAATAAACATCCACTTGTTCAAATAATGATAACAGTAGATACTGTGTTTTTAAAATTAAACTATTTATCACAGTTGAGGTTTCAACGACATTTACATATTCCCATGAAATTCTAGTGTAATTCTCTGATGAAAGGATCCTGAAAGGTTGGCTGTAATATCTGTTGTCATCTCCAATCCCACAAGTTCCTTTATGATGTCTTGGAACAATTGCACTAAGAATAAATATCCATATTTTTAATAAATGCAGTGATATATTTAAAAATTTTAAAAATTGTATAAATTGTACAAAAATTTACTACATGGTTTTTATTTCTTTTTTGATCTCAACTAATTCAATAAAGTCCAAAGTTTATAACATATAGTGAGAGTTTACAGATGTGTTCACAAACAAATATTTCATGATTCTATTGTATATCATAGACAAATGGTTGTTAAATGGGGATATGCATACTGCTAAAAGTATGCAGAATGAAAGAGAAAAAAAAAAGTTTTAACTTTACTGCACTTAATTTTATGTAATAAGTCTATAATTATCAACAAATTTTATTACATAATTGATAACAATAAAAACAGAAGGAAAAATAAAGTACAGAAGCTGAATCTTTGACACAGGAGGTAATTCACAGCTTAGAAATTAACAGAGTTGGGTTAATATCAAAGGTTTCTTAGTATGGGGCGGGGTTCAATTATAAAAAACTTCACGGATGTCCAGGCCATGGCCTGCACACAGCCAATTTCTTCATATTATGTGGCGCATTGCCATGAACAGCTCAAGTGTTATGCCCTTCCATCCCCTAGCCTAAAACTAGCATATGAAAATACAGTTTCACACAGACTTTTGAAAATATCTATTTTTAGTAATATTTCATTTGTCTGTATTGCTTCCTCATGACGTTTCATGTGTCTTCCTCAACATTTAACAATATTATTACAACCACATAATAAGAAAAATAAAGTACAGAAGCTGAATATTTGTTAGTACTAAATAAAAATTGCATTGGATTTGCTTATTTAATTATTTTGTGTAAAAAATATTAAACTGTAAATATAAACATTGTATGAAAATTTGCAACAAAAATTAAATCATATTTTGAAAAATACATAATGATAAGTTTCTATCCTGAGGCCCATGACCCTGATCCACTATCTGTAAGACCCCTTGTGGCACATGGTCTTCAGCTTTTGGCCCTAAGCCAAAAAAGTTTGGACGCCACTGTTATAGTACAAAGGCTTTTGTTAATATTAAAAATACAAATGTTTTTCTATATGAATATTTGGCAGTTCAGTACTGTCAAGCACTTTCACTTTGTGATAAAATATACAAGGAACACTTTTACAGCTACATACCACAATTATGTACACCAGCTTTGCTTTTGTTTTATAAGAACATGTAATTAAATTATTTTTCCTCAATTTTGCCATTCAAAATTGTGTGTTATGGTCCAAAAATAGGCAAGTGTCAGTCTTAGGCATATTTTCACTAAAGGCAACATAAAAATAATGAAATTCAATTTTGTAACTGTGAAATATGAATATTTATTTCATACAGAATATACTAGCCAAAATCTTAACAAAATCAATAGGAAAATACAATTCCTATTTCAGCAGAACACATTTTGGAACATTTCTAATCTTCTCTGATGCATAAAATCAAGTATAATTCATACAGCAGTACTTTTTTTATTTTAAATAAAAAAAGTACTGTATGAATTATGAGGCTGGCACTCAAGTGTTTAAAAAAAAATAAGAAAAAAAATATGGACTACACAGGTCTTTGGATACTGATTTTCAAATGTTTTCAGTTTTCTTCTAGAATGTCTAGTTTTTGTGATAAGGCCAATTATATGAACATGAGTCTGATTATACCACCCACATAACTATTCAACCAACCTACAGGAATATAATTATTTATTTATTTATTATTGTTTATACATTAATTTATAAAATTGGTTGAATATATCTATATCCTAGTTACCTCATAATTTAATTATTGCATTATAAATTGTTTCAGGTAAGATCCTGTGAAATGGTGAAACACTTTCATCATCATTATGCCTTGGAAATATAAAAATCACCCCAACAACCTTTGCTACATGTGCAGCTCCTTCCTAACTAAATCACAATGGCATACAATCATGGCAAATATTTGGAAAATTTACCAGTTGACTTTGGCTATCCTCTAGGTGACCATAACAAAGTGTAGACATCACATGTTACCAGTACTGCTTGTTCAAATCGCTTATGTGACTGGTTAAACAATGAAAAAAGTCAATGCTGTTTGCCATCCCCACGATATGGAGGGTAATAAAGGACTACGTGGACTGTTACTTTTGTAACATGAGGTTAATTGAATTTTCAATGAAGATTAAACACAAGACTGTTTATCTAAACCTGAATTTGGTAATGAGACAACCCCTGACAATGACAATATGCCAATTCTGGCATCTTCACAGCAAGGACTAAATTCTTTACAAGATGAAATGGAATGTGTTGAAGGTATGACTGCCGGAGACCTGATAACTGCAGCTGATCCTGAGTACACACTTGATGAAATATTGGAGCCAGAATGATGAGATATAAAGCAGTTTACCCAAGATGAGTTGACCTCATTAGAGATCTAGCCCTCTCCAAAAATAAAGCTCAACACTAAAGCAGAATTACTTGGTTAAGAAAATGACAGTGTTGCACTATCGTAAAAGAAACCAAATTTTGGTGACATCCTTTACAGCAAATGGTCTGCTCTGCTACTGCCATGATATCAATAGAGTTTTTAGGGAATTGTCACAAGTATACATTATATCTGAATGGTGCCCCTTCATACACACCTCACAGCAAAGTTTTAAAGCTCTTTCTTGCATAATGGAACTTAAAGCCATTCATCCCCCATTGCTAACTTCGTTCATCTAAAGCAGCGTTTCCCAACCGGGGTGCACATGGACCCCTAGGGGTCCATAGAAGCTTTGAGGGGGTCCACAAGAAAAAAATTGTATTTCGGGGGTCCATAATATGAGCTAAGGGGTTCATGATAAAATATTATAAATAAAATAATTTGTCAAATATAAATAAATAAAAAAAATAATAATAAAATAAACTAATGTCATAGAAAAGTCCAGAAATTTGCAGTTAGAAGATACTCGTATTTTCTGGAACCTTCTTTACTTGACGCAACAAAAAATTTCTTTCCATACAAAATTCTTGAAGAAGAAAACATTATTTAAGCACCGACTAATCTAGAAAGAGTCAGTCAGTCAGAGGCAGTCATTTCATTCTATAGTGAGTAGTCGGCATCGTCGTGGTGAAATCTATTGTTTGTGTTATTGAACGTTATTGTTCTAGTGAACTATATTTCCATTAGTACCTACAAGCATTTCCGACATTAAATATTTGAGGTTAATAATATTATTATTGTTTTCAGATTACCCATGGCTCATGCAAAGAAAAAAACGAGACAATATTTGATTGAATATCTGTCGTGTGGTTTTATTGAATCACCAGAGAATATCACAAAACCAATGTGTCTTATATGTATGACTGTGCTGTCTAATGATAGCATGAAGCCAAGTAAGCTTTGTCACCATTTGGAGATAAGGCACAGCGAAAAGAAAAATAAATCAGTGGAGTATTTCCGAAAACTATGAGACAATTTTCAAGGAAGAAACAAATTGGATCAGATTTTTAGTAAACAAGCAAGCAATAAAGATAGCGGTTTATTAGCATCATATGAAATCAGCAAAATAATAGCAAAATCTGGAAAGCCACATAGCATTAGTGAAACTGTCATCTTGCCTTCGATATCAGTTGTAATTTCAACAATGTTAAACAAAAATGCACGTGAAATTACCGATAACCTTCCTTTGAGCAATAACACAATATCCAGACGCATTGACGAAATGTCTGAAGATGTGGAAAATCAACTTATTGCTCAATTACGAGTGAAACAGTTTGCAATGCAACTCGATGAATCAACTTTGATGGGCATTGAAGCACTTTTATTGGCATATTTAAGATGTGTGGATGATAATCAACTCAGAGAGGAAATGCTTTTTGCAAGATTCCTCAAAACAGATACTAAAGGTGAAACAATATTTAAGGAAGTCCAGTCTTATTTTAGAGAAAAAATATTCCACTCGAAAATTTAATGGCTTGTGCTACTGATGGCGCTCCTTCCATGGTCGGTAGGTACAGAGGGTTTATCACTCATTTAAAAATGCATTGCCAAAAGTATTTTGCATACATTGCGTGATTCACCGCCAACATCTGGTGGCGAAGAGATTGAGTGGACGTCTTTACGAAGCCTTAACCCTTGTAATAAAAGCTGTCAACCTCATTAAGGCTAATGCTCTTCAAGATCGTCTCTTTCGCAAATTTTGTGATGAAAATGAAGAAGGATTTGACCGTCTTGTACTGCATACAGAGGTGCGATGGTTGTCTAAAGGCAATTGTCTTCGTCGCCCTTTGGGACAGTATTGTATCGTTTCTAAACGAAAAGGAGATTGGAAAACAGTTGGTTGCCATGAAAACAGACATATTTTACCTCTCAGATGTGTTTGAAAAACTGAATTCTCTTAATAAGCTGTAGCAAGGACATAATTGTGATTTAATATCTAGCAAAGAAGCCATTAATGCATTCCTAGGAAAACTCAAATTGTACAGTCTTAATATCTCACGCCGTGCGTTTGACCAGATTCCAAACCCTGCTTCAGTTAGCAGTGATTTAAACGATGATGATTGTGTTGTGTATGTTGATCATTTAAAAAAAAAATTATGAAGACATGCAAGTTCGGTTCAAGGACCTACTAGAATTGAACATCCCAGATTGGATGCTGATTCCATTTGAGGTAAATGTTGCTGATGTTGAAATTGATTTACAAGAGGAACTTGTTGAATTGCGGTCTGATCAGACAGTCTGAAGTCTATTCAAAAAAGGAAAGCATGATGTATGGAAGAATAGTGACATTGCATGTAAATATCCACTTTTACGGAAGAAAGCTAAAATGTATGTCATTGTTTTCCCATCATCTTATCTTGTGGAATCTGGCTTTAGTCGTGTAACACAGTTATTAACAAAAAATCTTAATCGACTTGATATAGTAAAAAGAGGTGATCTTCGTCTGACTCTCACAAAATTGGAGCCAGATATTAAAATGCTAAGATCAAAACATCAGCCACAAGGATCTCATTAGTAAGGCCTATTTAATGGGATCCTTTTTAATAGCCTTATGAATAAATTTATATATGTTGTTTGAAATAGTATTTTTTTTTTTTTTTTTACTAATTCTGTCATTACAAATAAAAATATGTTTCAGTTTTATCAATTAAAATTTTCAAAATTTGTAATTTACATTTTTTATATTATATTGGAATTGTTTAATTATTAGCTTTTACTAACCTACAAATAAATATTTCATTTAGGAATATTACATATGCACATATGGGGGTCCACATACGTAAAGTTAGGACTCGGGGGGTCCACAAGCAAAAAAAGGTTGGGAACCCTTGAGATCTAAAGGAAACATACTATAATATAAAGACACTACACGAAGCAATTCAATATAGCACTCATCAATGGAATCTGCAGTGACCTCTCAAAGTTGTTGATATACTATTGGGTATGCAAGGGAATTTTCAAAATTTGTAATTTACATTTTTTATATTATATTGGAATTGTTTAATTATTAGCTTTTACTAACCTATAAATAAATATTTCATTTAGGAATATTACATATGCACATATGGGGGTCCACATACGTAAAGTTAGGACTCGGGGGGTCCACAAGCAAAAAAAGATTGGGAACCCTTGAGATCTAAAGGAAACATACTATAATATAAAGACACTACTCGAAGCAATTCAATATAGCACTCATCAATGGAATCTGCAGTGACCTCTCAAAGTTGTTGATATGCTATTGGGTATGCAAGGGGGGGGGGGGTTTCACAAAATACTGTTGTTTCTTATGCCTTTGGGGAGCCATGCTACCACAGATCATTACGTTAGACATGGCTGGCCTCAAAGAAACAAATATGAACCAAGAATGAGTAGTGTACAATATTATTATTAGCCATATGGTGCAAGGAAGCCTGAGGCTTATGCTGCACCAGCCAAAAAAAATTTCTGAATTACCCTGAGAGAGACAGAGAGAACAAGAGTCAGAAGTAGAAGGAAATCACCAAGAAAAGAAGAATGATGATGTTCCATTAGTGGATCCAACAAAGCTTTTCCTTCCACCTCTCTACATCAAACTTGGCCTAATGACGAGTTTTTTGAAGGTGATTGGTAAGATGAATGAATTTCATTATTTAAGTATGAAATTTCAAAAAATCAGTGCTGTAAAAGTGAAAAAAGGAAATTTTTGCAGGACTTTAATTCTGTAGGATGAAAGCTCTGAACATGCCTCAATGAATTAGAATTAAAAGTATGGCAAGCTTTTGATTGGCTCCATGGAAATTTGGGTTCCCACAAAGCCATTCAAAACCAAAGTATGTTCATTCTATTTTCTAGACGAACATACATTGGCAGGTTACTGCCACTGTAAATGGATTTGATGTATTTGAAGTACTGATTAAGTCATCAAATGCAGACATTATAGGGATAACGGATGCTGAATTTGAATATGAGGAGTATAATTTTTACAGGAGGGATGGAGTTAAGAAGCATATTAAATCTAACAGAGTGCATCCAGTCAACATGGGTGACCAGTGCAATGCTGAGTCAATCTGGTGTGATTAGCATTAGTAGAGACATATGATGCAAGAAAGCAAGCTTGCACAACATCAGCTAAAAAAAAAAAAACTTCCCATTTCACTTATCCATTTGCTCCAAAAGTTTGTACAGTTTTCCTTGAATTTATTTAAGCTATCAACTTCCACGACGACAGATGGATGTTTGTTACAGCAATCAACCACCAGCTGGCTAAAGACAAATTTCTGCACATCTATTCTATAACTGTCTTTCCTCAATTTGAATTTATGTCCCCCTCAGATGCATAATCTGAGCAGGAGAAACAATCCCATCAGCATTGAGCTTGCTAAAACCATTCAAGGCCTTATACACCTCAATCAGATCACCTCACAAGTGCCTAGTCTCTGGATGTTGCAATTTGCAGAACTTAAGCCTTTCATGGTAAGAGCAACCCTTTGTTCCCCTCACCAATCTCATTGCCCTTCTCTGTACTCATTCCAGCAGCTCTACATCCTTCTTAAAATGAGGCAGGTCTCCAGACCTGTATGAGTACATAAGGTGTGGCCTGACCAAATCCTTACATAAAGGGCTAATAACCTCCTTATCCCTGCTAGCAAAATTCCTGTATATCATTAACAAGACCTCATAGGCTGCTCTGGCAACCTGTCTGCACTACTCAGAAAACTTCATATCTGACTGCACTACTCAGAAAACTTCATATCTGACTGCACTACTCAGAAAACTTCATATATCTGACTGCACTACTCAGAAAACTTCATATCTGACTGCACAATTACTTCCAGATCTTTTTCATTCTCCACTACCCTGAGTGTAGTACCACACAGTTGGTATGTTACTCTGGGGTTACTGCTACCCATTATGCAGTACTTTGCATTTGATTTGTGATATAAGCACTGGGGGAAAAAAAATTGAGAGCAGGAGCCTAATGAGTGTGATGAGTATACCAAACAACTATACAGAGAAATAGTAAATCATGTCTTATAATGGGGGATTTTAACTTTCCAGTTGTTGGCTGGAATTTGTGGATTGGTCACTCACACAGTAGCAAGACTTTTGTAGATTTCTTGGATGACTGTTTTCTACAGCAGTATGTTAGAAAGGCAACAAGCAGAAGCAATACTCTTGATTTGGTTATCAGTAGTGATTCTACATGCAGGTAAAAGAATCTGCAGGTAAAGGAGCCACTGGGTGGCAGTGATTACAGTGTACTAATGTGAAATTTAATTAAAGGTATATTTACTGTCAAGGGTAAAGGGAGAGGGTTTAGCTTTCTTAAGGGTGACTACAGTGGTCTCAGACAGTTTTTAAATTCTATGCAGTGGGACCAACTGATGATGTTACTAACAGCAAATTCTAATTCTAAGGAATCATTCAGGGAAGTAATTAAAGAAGCTACTAGCCTTTTCATCCCAACAAAGAAATACTGTTCAGGACTTAGACCTAAATGGTTGTCAGATGAACTATTAAGACACATGGCATACAAGAAAAGTACATGGGATGCATATAAATTGTCAGGTGAAACAGAAGCCTATGGCAGATATAAATTATTCTGTAATCAAGTTACAAAGGAGTATAGGCAAGCTAAGGCAGATTATTATTTCAGAAGTTTAAGAAAAAACTTCTGAAATAATAAACAGGATTATTCCAATTTGAAGTCCTTTTAAAACTACTGATGTGTGGAGCCTTAAAATGACACTTCTCGAGAAACATCTTGTCATCAGAAGGATACTGATAGAATAATAATGCAAGAAAAGCAGTAAAGACTTCTATACTTATCAGGGCCGCATTAAGGCTATGGCCAAATCAGCCATGGCCGGTGGCCTCACCTGAAGAGGGGCCTCATTTTCAGTATAAATATTTTGTAAAGTAGTGATAAAAATTTCTAATAATAAGTTTTCACAGATGACAGAAAAATATGTATCAATGTATGGATGAATAAAACTCTCTAAAATCAAGTATTTTAAAAACCTATGTAGTATTTGTATGTGTGTAATATACAGTACAGTATATATATATTAAAGGGGCCTCAAATTTAAATATGGCCGAGGGCCTATTTCATCCTTAATTGGCCCTGATGCTTATATTAAGAGTAGAAGGAAGGGGTTGAATTACATTGGGACACTTGATGTCAATGAGTTAAATGCTGATGAACCTGCTGTTTGCTGACATATTGAATAGATATTTTGCATCTACATTCACACATGAGGAATTCTTTAAGGGAGGGGATGTCGGAAGTTTATCAAACTCAAATGGGGAGCTAAATGACTTTTTGATAATTGAAAGTAAAGTGGAAGAGAAATTGTTGAAACCGAATGTAAAAAAGGCACCTGGAGTGGATGGGAACTCTCCAATCATATTAAGGGAGGCAGCAAAGGAGGTGAGCAAACCCTTGGCCATAATTATAAGAGCACCCTTGGATTCAGAAGAGATCCCTATGGACTGGAGATGTGTGAATATATACCCAATTCATAAAGGGGGATCAAAAGGTGAGAGGAGTAATTACAGACCTGTCAGTTCAGTTTAACATCTCTTCCAGGGAAATAATGGAGTCACTGGTTAAAGAAGTAAGGCAGGACAATCTGGACAGGAATGCAATTACACTTGCAGTCACAGCATGGATTTGTTAAGAGGTGGTCTTTTCTAACCAATCTGATAGGTTACTGATGCAGTGACCAAGGAACTGGATGCAAAAAAATAATTTTTATACCATATACTGTACTTGGATTTCAGGAAGGCTTTTGATACTGTCGCAGATAAAAGACTGCTGTACAAACTGGATCAATATGGTATTAAGGGAAAGTTACTGCTATGGATAAAGGGATGTTAAGTGGAAGAAGACAGTGAGTGATTATCAATGGGCACTGCTCTTCGTGGACTAATGTTATTGGACTAATATTAGTGGAGCTCCCAAGAATTCAGTGCTCGGTCCATTGTTGTTTTCAATATTTATCAATAATATTGATGAAGGCATATCAGGTTTAATGTCAAAGTTTACAGATGATACAATGTTGGCAACAATATTTAGAAAAATTAGGTTGATGGGCTGAGATATGGCAGCTGAAGTTTAACATTGACAAATGCAAGTTACTGCATAAGGGTAGCAGTAATCTGAGAGTAACTTATCAACTGTGAGGAACTACACTCAGGGTAGTAGAAAATGACAAAACACCCAGGGGTAATTGTGCTACCAGGACAGTTTGTGGGATTTTGTCAATGATATACAGAAACTTTGCTAGTAGGGATAAGAAGGTGATTATCCCTTTATACAAGGTGATGGTTAGGCTGCATCTAGAGTATTGTATACAGGTCTGACAGACTCACTTTAGGAAGTGATGTAGATCTGAAGGAAAGGTATAGGTTAGAGCAACCCGATTGGTGATGGGAACAAAAGGGTGCTCTTACCCTTTTGTTGCAGCATCTGGAGACTAGGCACCTGCCCTGCAGGTGCCTAGTCTCCAGATTGAGATGTTTAAGGCCTTGAATGGATTGAGTAAGCTGAATGTGAATGGCATTCTTCCTCTTGCTGAGATTAGACTCATGAGTGGGCATAAATTTAAGTTGAGGATGGTTACCTTCAGCCAGTGAGGTCGTTGATTGTTAGAATAGGCTTCCATTTGTTGTTGGAGAAGTGGATGGTTTGAATAAATGAAGGAAGAACTAGACAAATTCTTGGAGGGTAAAGATGAGTTAAGTGTGTGTGTGTGTGTGTGTGTGTGTGTGTGTGTGTGTGTGTGTGTGTGTGTTTTTGGCTGATGCTACATAAGCTTGCTTTCTTGCATCATTTGCCACTACTACTACTACTACATTTGTGGAACAATCTTACATTGTGATTACAGAATGATATGCTCTTGCTAGATAACTATTTGCAGTTAGCCCATTCAATCAGTCTGAAATGATTTTTAGTAATAGTACTGTGAACATGATGGAAGAAAGCAAAAGTTATACAGCCCAGGCAAAAATAAAAATAAATAATTTTTTTAAAAAAAATACACCCTTATTAGCACAAACTTTTAAATTAATTCAAACTACTCATTTCTACAACACTAAGGGTAATTTTATTTTAACAGTCACTATATGCAAAATGCAAATTTTCACACAACCATTCTACAACCATCTTTCTTCAATTTAAATTTTTCCCCTTCTCCTTGTGTGTGTCATTTGAAAAAAGAGTAAAGATGCTACCAACATTTAGTATACTTAATCTTTTAAAGACTTATACTTCAATTAGATCACTACACAGATGCCCAATATCTACAGACTGCAATTTACAAAACTTCAGTCTTTCTCATTAAAATTATGCTTTTTTTTGACCCCACCTAATCTTTCTGCTCTTCTCTGCATCTTTTCCAACAGATCTCTGTCCTTCCTAAAATGAGGTTTGCAAATCCGTATGGAGTATTCCAGATGTGGCCTAGCCATTGCCTTATAAAATTAATGGGATAATCATTTCTTTGTCCTTGACAGATGATACAAAGCAGTGATTTTAATGTAAAAATGTAAATTGCCTTACCTTGAGAATTCATATGAAAATATAATGATATATTAAGCATCGTACCATATTAAGTACTACAGGGCCAACACAATCAGAACTACAAATTTCTTTAACACTTTAACTGCCATGAGACCCAAATGTCAGGTCTCACCCTTTGTGTTAAACATGCTTTGAGACTTGGTTCACAGTTTATTCGTTCAAGCAGTGTGATACAGTGGATGCTACCCACTGTATATTATCTCATAGAGATATTAAGTAGGTGGCCTGGTGAACTCAAATATGATTTTACCCTTCAGCTACAAATATCTAATTCACATAACTGCAGGATAATAAATATAATGGATAATTAGGCTACTCTCCTGAACACCCATTTTTATGTTTCCTTCAATATATTCTAGAGAGAGAACTAAATGACAGCCCTGAGTAATGCAAATATAATAAAAAAAAGCATAATATTTCAAACTGATAAGAAAACTCAAGTAACAAAGAGAAATTTTTAAAAGCTTTATACTCCCAAATAAAAACTGATGTTATTGTTATATTCATTGAAAATTTTAAATTTTTTTAAAAAATAATAATGTGTTAGTTAATGCAAAGTCCTTGCAAAAACCTTTGTCCACATATTACTGCTTCTTTGATTTATATTTATCCCAGAAGCCCATCAAATCAAAACATTTCACTTGCTGTTTTATTGGTTTTCACTCTGGAACCTGGTTTATGGCCCTTACTGGCCATAGTATCATATGGATGTTTCAATGTCACCTGAGGAGCCTGAATATTATTCTCAACACTGCAACTGCATTGTTTTTCTTTATAAGTAAACAAAATCACTGTTTGTCTTATACCATGCAACTTCACAAACTCATAACTACTAGAGAAATAAATAGCCTAAATGTAAACAAACAGTCATCATCATCATCAGCCATTTTCATTCCACTGCAGGATGAAGGCCACTCCAGCAACATTCCAGTAACTTTGTTTTGTGCAATGGCCATCCATTTACTACTCACAAACTCATGAACTTCATCTATCCACCTCCGCCATTGTCTTTCAAGTTTTCTTCTAGCTCCTCTTAGGTGCGATTCTGTTATTTTCTTAGTCAACCCCAGGGGCTCATATCTGGTGAGTATGGGCTTGGCACACCCAGGGTCCTGAGCTGGATATCATCATTCTTCTCTTTCTTGGTGATTCCCTTCTACTTCTGACACACTCTCTCTCTCTCTCTCTCTCTCAGGGTAACTCGGGAATTTTTTTTGGCTGGTGCAGCATAAGCCTCAGACTTCCTTGCACCGTATGGCTGCTAATAATAATAATAATAGTCCATCTGTCATCCTGTCTTCGAGCTGTGTCCTGCCCAAGACCATTTTAGTTCTTTAGTTTTGATAAGAATGTCCTTTACTTGGGTTTGCTGTCAAATCCATGTGTTTCTCTTCTTATCTAACAGTCTTATTCCCAATATAATTCGATCCATTCTTCGCTGTGTTGTTCTCAGCTTATCTTCCATTCTTTTTTGTGAGTGCCCACGTTTCACTTCCATAAGTCGTGTTGGGGAGTATACATTGGTTCATTATTTTACGTTTCAGACAAACTAGGATATTGCTCTTCAGTATGTGACTATATTTCCTGAATGCTATCCATCCAAAATTTATTCTTCTCTATACTTCCAGCCATTTATCATTATTACAGCTAATAACTTGTCCCAGATAAGTATATGACTCCACCTTTTCAATTACTGCTCCTTCAATCATTATGTCCCTTTCTGTGGCATACTTGTTCATCATTACTTTTGCTTTAGCCATATTCATCTTTAGTCCAAAATCCTTACTAACTGTGCATAACTGATTAAGATTTTCCTCTTTCCTCCAATTCTTTGGGATCAAGGCTTATGACCACAATGTCATCTGCAAATCGTAAATGGTTTAGGTATTCTCCATTCATATTGACTCCTTTCCGCGACCAGTCTAATCTTCTGAAAGCTTCCTCAAGGGCAGCAGTAAAACAGCTTCGGAGATATTGTGTCTCCTTATCGAACTCCTTTCTCGATTTTAAATTTCCTACTGTCTTTGTCTAGTCTAATAAAGGAGGTAGAGTTCTCGTATATTTTCTTAAAAATCATAATATATGGGGTATCTATGCCTTGTCTTTCCAGTGCTTGAAACGTTGCCTTATGCTGTATGGAGTAAAATGCCTTTTCATAATCCACAAATGCCAGGCATAATGGTGTTTTACATTCATTTGCTTTCTCCATTAGCTGTGATATTACGTGAAGGTGATCCATAGTTGAGAATCCTGTCCTAAAGCCAGCTTGCTCTCTCGGTTGATTCTCATCAAGTATTCTTTCTAATCTGTTAGTAATGATCCTTGTGAACAACTTGTAGATGTGGGATAACAAGCTAATTAGTCTATAATTTCCAATTTCTGATTTATCTCCTTTCTTATGCAGCAAAACTATGATTGTATTATTCCACGTCACATCTTTTCTAATGCACTTTGTGAAGAGCCTTGACAGTTTTTTTGTTATGGCTCTTCCTCCGAATTTTAACAATTCTACAGTAACTTCATCTTCCCTCAGGGCTTTCTGATTCTTCATTTTCTTCAATGCATGTTCTACCTCATCAGGAAAAATATCGGGTATGTCATATATGTTGCTAATTTGTGATCCATCTTCCCCACTGCTGGCATCATTCCCTCGCTCCTTGTATAATTCTCTATAGTAGTCTTCTGCTATTTGAATTATGCCTTCTCTGCTATTTATAAGTACACCATCGCTATTCTTCAGTTTCAGTATCATTTGTCTTTCTGTATTACTGCTCATGGCTGCTGATTTAAGTCCTTTGTTTTCCCTTAATGCTTGTTCTACTTTTCTTGTGTTAAATCTTCTTATGTCCTCTCTGAGTCTCTTTCTAATGGCTTTGCATAACTCAGTATACTCAATTTTCTCCTTGTCAGTGTTTATCTTGCTCTTCATTTGTCGCCTTTGGTTCATCATAACAAGTGTTTCTTGACTAATTTTTTCTTCTTTGGATTTCTTTTTCCCAATAGGTTTCTCGGGCTTGATCACTTTCAGAAAGTTGTAATATTCCTTGACCATATCTTGGTCCTGAGCAGTCTGCAGAAGCTCAAACTTGTTCTTAAGTTCCAGTACATAATGCTCTTTCTCCTTTTCTGTTATCTCAAAGACCTTCATACTATCTACTCGAGTCATTTTTTATCTTTCCTTCATCTATATCAAGTGTGCATCTTACCATTCTGTGATCACTTCCAACATTTACCTTATTCAGGACGGTAACATCATTTACGATATATCTTCTGTTAGTGAGTATGAAGTTGATTTCATTAGTTGTTAATCCATTTGGACTCTTCCATGTCCACTTTCTGTTCAACGTTTTCTTGAAAAAAGTGTTCATTACTGACAATTCTTGAGATTCTGCAAATTGCACAAGTCTTTCACCTCTTCCATTTCTTTCACCAATTCCAAAATTTCCTATAGTTCCCCCTTCTGCACTGTTTTGTCTTTTTCCAACCTTAGCATTGAAGTTCCCCCTAATAATAGTATAGTGGGTTAAGAAACACTCAGTATATACCTTAGTCAGAAATGGCATTTTTTCCATTTTGGCTTCATGACCCATTAAATGGGTCTGGGAAAAAAAATGCAAGAAAATGGTAACCTTTCCATTTTGTTATTATTATGGTTTAGGGTTCATAATAATAATAAAGTTGGTGGCTCCTTGTATTAATTTTTGTTTTAACACTGCAACAGCTAGTGTGTTAAACCAATTTTCTGTTACTGGGGATGCAAACTGATCACTGTAACACTCTAATTTGGCAATAGGGCTGTTTCAGATTAGTGCCAAGATAACTCACGACACAAGAATCATTTTTGTCTGTAAGTTGCATGTAATCTAAGGTCAGTTTGCAGGAAAAAAAAACAAACAAACAAATAATTTCGGGGAAAAAAATCCTACAACTCCACCTGAGAGAAACCAGCTCATTCACGGAGCTATGGCTAGTGGATATTTATAAACAGAGATACGAACAAAAATGAAATAGCTATTTATGATTTTCAGTTTTTTAAATGGTTTTTGTAATGGCTAACTTGGGCAGCTAACAGCCCAGGCATGAGTCTGAACATCTGCACTTGTAAAACCCTCAATAAGGTATTACAGGTGTATTAACTGCCAATGCAATGTAAAGACTATGAAGCATCAGTATATGACATCTGTAAATGTGTATTATACTTTGATCTATTTGCTGGACAAAATAACCTGAGTTTCCAGGAATATATAACCCTTGCCTGAAACCAATTAACAGATTAACCAATTCTTCCTCTTGCTCAGGTTACCCACCTGAGGGGATATAAATTCAAATTGAGGAAAGACAGTTGTAGAATAGATGCGACGAAATTTGCCTTTAGCCAGCAGGTGGTTGATAGTTGGAACAAACTTCCATCTGTTGTAGTGGAGATCAGCAACTGAAATAAGTTCAAGGCAGAACTAGACAAACATTTGGAGTGGATGGATGGGTGAAATGGGAAGGTTTTTTTTTTTTTTTTGGCTGATGCTATATATACTTGCTTCCTTGCATCATATGCTTCTACTAATGCTAATACTAATTAACCAATTAATTTCACCCATGCTGTGAAAACAGCCCTAAAAAATTCATCACAATATTTATGGGATTTGAACTCTGGAATTTTCCATCCAGTGTGAGAGGACAGTGATTATAATCACTGTCTACCCACAAGAAAAACATGTTTGAATACTGTTTCTTTGTTTTATTTTTGTATCAATGCAACTATGGCTATTAAGTGTCAGCATACTATATGTTTGAAAACTGCTTGTATTCTCTCACTGGTCCACCTATTTTTCTGGATGAAAAGCCTGGATTTTCAGGAGGGAAAAGGGTAAGGAGAATACCTGTTGCTCCTGGGGACTGACTAGTTTATATCATGCTATGAAAAAAAGCTCATAAAAATTCTTGGTTCTTGATAGGATTAAAAACCAAGCCATTTCCACATGGTATGGAAAGATAGCAATCATAACCACTGTGCTATCTGTGGAGGGGTGGATCACATTCTAAGCTGAGATCATCATTATTATTATTATTATTAGTCATATGGTACAAGGAAACCTGAAGCTTATGCTGCACCAGCCAAAAAAAAAAAAAAAATTCCCGAGTTACCCCCCTGAGAAAGAAAGAAAGAGAGAAGTACAAAGGAATCACCAAGAAAGAGAAGAATGATGATATCCAGCTCAGGACCCTGGGTTTGCCAAGCCCATGGCAAGGTGTGAATTTGAGGTGCATCTCTATTATAGCTCAACTCTGATGAAAGAAAGTAAGAAGATTTATTTGCTACTGTTTTCACATAGGCTATTTTGTTAAGCAAAATGAATCTGGTTTTTCCGATGTTTTTTAAAAAAGAGATCCTTGAATATACTAGCCTTCCATCACTCGCGTGGCATCTGTGAGATACCTCTTTTTTGTTTTAACAATAAAAAATTAATATTTAGCTTTTTTCCTGAATTGAAAATGGTGCTCTATTATTTATGATCTGCTTCAATTGAAAATATCAAATGAAAATAAATGAGAAACTGATAATAATAATAAAAGATTTTATTTTATAATGTTTTTTTTAGAATTCTAAAAGTCACTCATCTTGTAACATTGTTTAATCTTGCTCTGTGGCAAGATTAAACAACGTTGCTGGCATCTCAGAGATGTCGTGTGGAATTGCTTAGAAGGAGGTAGCAGTTTTTGCTCACCTGGCATCTGTTAAATGCCAAGAAAAAATTTAATGTTTCATAATTCATAGTAGAGGCAACCCCCTGTATAACACGGTACTTTTACAACACGGTTTCTCTAACACGATTGATAAATTGTGGCAATCCTCGCACAACACGGTACTTATATAACACGGTTTCGCTCTAACATGGTTAGAGAATTTTGGTAAACCTGGCATAACAGGGTGTTTTTGAGCTTTTGTGTGGGGAAAACCCTGCTATTATGTTGGAAGTAATTTTTCAACGTTTCCACTCACTGTTGACTCGCTAGTCAAAAAAAAATTATTGAGAAATCCCTGTATTTTATTTTGTTCGGAAATTCCCATGTTACGTTCTGTGCTATTAAACTTGTACTTGTTGAACTTGTGGAAAAATCTAGATTTCAAAGTTTTATTACTATTGGATAGCACACCAAGCCATCCAAAAAGATTTAAGTCATCCAAACGTTACAGTTATGTTCCTACCACCACAGTTGTACTAGGTTAATACAACTTCTTTCATTAGATCTTCTTTCATTATATCCACCTTTAAAACTCATTCCATCAGAAAATTGTTACAATGGATTTTGGAAAAAATTGATTCCGAATCTATTGAAGTAATGGAGGCATGGAAACATTTCTCAATTGTGGACTATATCTAGCTTTATCGCTCAAAGAAGTAAAACCATAAAAATTAAATGCGTGTGGAAAAATGTATGGCCAGAGTCAGTTCATTTAGGAAATATGATCGAACGGGCAGGAAGTGGAATCGGTGCAATAGTAGAACTTGCTACATTGGTAGGAGGGGTAGGTTTTGATGATATGACTACTGAAGCCCTCGTGGGTAGCAGAGTTGATAGAATTGCCCTCCTCTCCACATCGGCTGGAAAAGACCTGAACTCAAATCCCGTCGATGAAGGGAGGAATTTTTATGGGTCTTTTTCACAATGTGGCTGAGTTAGTCGGGCTCGGGTAGAATGGTTTTTTTTCTATTTGGAAACTCTGGTTTTTCGTCCAGCAAAACAGAAAATCGACCTAAGGACACATGCAATTTATAGATAATATACACAGAGTAACATGGCCTTAGTCGCCGATGCTCCTAAAAAAATATATGATTACTGAAGACGTTAAGAATTACTGGTAGAAAAAGAGCCAGCATAGTAGATTTGGTGCAAATGGCATCAGAGGTAAAATCAAATCAATTCAGATGATGATCAATAAGAGAATTGCAGATGGCAGAAAGGCTATCGGCATGTTAAATTCTGTTCTGTGGAGCAAAAATATCCTAAATAAAACAAAGAAACTTATATTTCAAACGATTGTACAAAGTCTTCTATTGTATGGAGCGGAAACCTGGACATTGAATAGGCGAGCGGAAAACAAATTGCTCTCCACAGAAATGGATTTTTGGAGACGCTCAGCAGAAACTTCTAGAAGAGACAGAAAATGGAATGAAGACATAAGGGAAAAAATGGAAGTGAAAAAGACTATTATTGACACCATCAAAGAAAAGCATCTAACATGGTATGGACATGTAAAACGGATGCAAGAA
This sequence comes from Mastigoproctus giganteus, assembly GCF_048544385.1. NCBI lineage: Eukaryota > Metazoa > Arthropoda > Arachnida > Uropygi > Thelyphonidae > Mastigoproctus > Mastigoproctus giganteus. The sequence goes on from NC_143586.1 coordinate 57,597,489, forward strand.
AACAGATATCCAAAGGCTATCCTGGAAGAAGAAGACCTAGGAGGACATAGATGGATGGAGTACGGGAGTGCACGACAGCCCGAGGCTTAACCGACCAAGACACCCAGAACTGCACTTTATGGCGGGAAAAAATTCCTAACAAGAAATAACTTGTAGGAGGCTGAGGTAACCCATTGTAAATGGAAACACTCCTCTTGAAGAATGAAGAAGAGATGATGATATCACAGATTAACATTCTAAACTTCCAAATTTTACACTAAAAAGCATAGGGGAAGGCATAAAGTTTGCCGAGCAATTAGAATCTTATTTTTTGAATGCAGATTCTTGAATGAAAGAAGCCCAAAGTTCAAAAGGGAGCTTCAAAAATGCTTAGTTCCATATGATGAAATTCTCAAAGATTTATCAAGCAAAAGCAAACAAACCCGAATTACTGATTTTTTAAAGAGAGCAGAAGATACACGAAATCTATAATGGTGTATTCTTGTTAACATTTTGTTAACGAAATAGCATATTTTTGTTAGCTTTTAGAACATAACCCCCCTTTTTGTACTTTCTTTTAGTCCCGTATAACACAATTTCACACAACACGACATTTTACAGGAACCTAATAACCGTGTTATACGAAGGTTACCTGTATACTGAAATGAAAGCAGAAAATAACGTATAACCAGTCAGACAATACTGGTTGTCAAAAGTTGGATTTTATTTACAAATTTAACCTTCCTCTGTTAGCATGGCATCTGACAAACACCACTTTTTTTTTTTAAATATTGAAAAAAAAAATTTAAATCCTTTTGAGTGTGCATCTTTCCCAATCAATATTCTCTAACTGGTTATAGAGTATTTTCTGTTTTCATTTTGATATACTGTGAATTGATAAATTAAATTTTTGTTTGACATGTAACAAAACATCTACCCTTCTTCTAGGAAACTCCCATTCCCATGTAGTATTTTTGAGATGCCAGTGATAAGTTTTGTTTGTTTGTTTGTTATTTGGTCTTAGGAGCATTAGCAACTAAGGCCATATTGCTCCGGGATATGTGGTGGTCATACCTTGACCTTTCCGAATCCTCCGTACTTGGTGATGACGGGCTCGAACCCCAGTCTAATCAAGAAGCGTGTGCTACGCACTGCTGCTCCTTCCCACTTGGCCCAGTGATAAGTGTTATCTTGCCATAAAGCTTTAATTTCACTTACTAAATGTGAACAAGTGTCAAAAATGAAGATGTTCATGTTGCATCTGCCAGACTCTATGCCAGCATCTGAGTTTCAATCTGGGGAGGGGGGGAGTGGTTGTGATCTTGAAAATTCAAAAAATATATGACAAAAACTTTATTACTGGTTTCCTCTTATATTTTTGGCCTAGTATATTTTAATCGGCTTTAGCAAATCATAATTAACAGATAACCATTTAAAGTAGAGCACCCAAAAATAATTTTTTATAATTAAAACGAAACGGGGAAAGGGGGGAGTGCCAAGTTAGTGTCCTTGTTGCAATTGAGGGTGTTAAAAAAATAATAATAAATAACAGAAATATTTTAAAAAGTGGCATCTGTCAGATCCCAAACCAGTAGCTAATGGGTAATTATGGTATAATCCCATTCAATTTATGTTTACATACTATTCTAGGCATAACTAATACATAAATAAAGTACAGCTGTCAAGCTGTACTTTATTATATTAAATTTAATATAATAAAAATTATTGGCTAAGTTCTAGCAGTATGCTTTTTTTCTTTTACAAGGTCGAACTTCGACCTTGCAAGTACTCTGAATTTTTGCAGCTCAAGGCAAACCGAAAGCTCCCAACCCATTAAATTGCATAAATTACTGGTACGCCTAAAACCGCCATTGGAAAAACTAGTGATGTTTCTCTAGTCCTCTCTCCACATGTACCGAACTTCGACTTGCATCACGATTCGATAAACATCCATCACTGCAGTGTCTTAATTTAAACATCCGAAAGTAGTTGATTTTTAAGATTTTTATAGAGTACTGTAGATTTTTAGAGATAACTTACACGGTCAGGAAACTCCACTTTGACACAACCTTTACACATTATTTTTGAACAAAATTTTATTCATTACAATTTAAATATTAATCTTTATTACAGTGTTGTGTGATGACACAGAATTTCAGGATAATAATGTAGCTATGAGCAAAATCTACTCTTTCTACTTGTTACTATGCTACTACTCCAAGTTACAACATTTATAACGCGCGCACCTTAACATTAAACAGACATTACAATTTTTTTTCTCACTAAGAACAGCAGCGCTCTCTATGTTCAAATCGTATATTGTTGGGTGGGCAATAATTGCACAATTCCATAATTTTGTGGTAAATAAATACAGAAATACAGTATCAATGGAATAAAACCAGTTTCCTGAATAAATAAAAGAAAATCAAGTTACTGAAATTTAAACGACTAATAGCAACTCAGGGCCATTTCTTAGGGGAAAGGAGGCAGCGCAAGCAATATACCCGGGCTTGTGATTTGAAATAATCCCAAATCCAAATTCTTCTCTCCTCCTCCTCCTCCCTCAGTCGCAGAAAGGACAACCGGGTGGCCTCGATGTTTATTCTTGCGTCTAGGCTTCCCACATTGTAGGACTGGCCCTGTAGCACTTATTTAATGTAAAACTTATCAAAAATTTCTAATGTAAACTAATTTATTTATTTATTAAATATAATTTTAACTAAATGGACTGGGTTGCTTTGAACTTGCTCAGAGGCAACCAAAGTCATTAAGCATTGATATACCGGGTAGTTATAAAATAAGTTGCCCTATTCAGGAGACCCTAGTGTCAAAACGGTTACAGTTAGCACTGTGAAAATAGGTAGGTATGTCATTTAGAGTATGGGGAAACGATTTGTAGAAGGAAAAAAAAAAAAAAAGTTCAAATTTCCGCCACCAGGAGAGAAACGGCGCTGCACATATGTAAAAGTTGTCATTTACTTCAAGAAACGCTGCTTAATGTAAATGACATCCTGTTGGATAAAAGCAGAAAGGTCAATGCAACCGTCAATAACCATTATGGCTCTTACAAAAAAGGAACGTGCTCTTTTAGTAAAACTGTTCTACCAGAATAATAGTAAGGCTAATTCAGCACTACGTGAATATTGGAAACTTAAAGGTTTGCGTAAAGGACCTTTGACGTCAGTGGGGCTTCGAAAAATAATAAAGAAATTTGAAGCGACCGGGGAGTTAGGTGTAGTTCCAGGCAGGGGACGACTACGAATCGGAATGGAGGTAGTAGATGAAGTGAGGGTTGCAATGGTCAGAATGCAAAACACTACCAGTCAGCAGTGCCTGCCAGAGGTGTGTCAAGAGACTTGAACCTTCCTTGGTCTACTGTACATAAATTGCTTCGAATAATTTTATGCTGTACAAGATCCACATATTGCAAGAACTAAAGTCTTGTGATCAGCAACAACGAATAGACTTTGCTCTACAAGTTGGTATGGAACTTGACCATACATAACCTCCAATGATCTTGTGGTCTTATGAGGCATATTTCACTCTTCGTGTGGCTGTAAATGCACAAAACTGCCGAATATGGGGAACTTCTCGTCCATCTGCTGTGCATGAAAGACCACTACAAAGTCCATACGTTACAGTATGGTGTGGGTTCACAGCAGAGTTTATAATCGGACCATTTTTATTTAAGAGTCTACACCTCATGCCTCCCCCCCCTAAGGTGTACGATAATTAGTGCACGGTACTGCATTCATCTAAGAGATCACATTATTCCCGCTCTGCAAGAAAGGCAATGCTTGGAGACCGTAGTGTTAATGCAAGATGGTTCCCGTCCCCACGTTGGTAGACAAGTGAAGTAACTGCTCCGTTCAACATTCGGAAATGATCCCGTCATTTCTACAGACTTTCCGCAGTTCTAGCCAGCCCGATCACAGATCTGAATCCCTGTGATTTCTGGCTATGGGGATACCAGAAAGACAGAGTTTACAATGGCGGGCAGCATACAGACGCTTGTCGATTTGAAAGCAAGCATTAAACAGCATGTAGCCAACATCTCCAATGAGATGCTACGTGAAACTGTCGCATGCAGTCCTCTGTTTTCAGAATGTCATCTCAAGTGAAGGAAAGCACGTAGAACAATATTTGTAGGTTTCTAAGTTCTGATATTAAATCTAATCCTAAGTTCCATCTCATGTTTACAATGCCAATTTCTCCCTTGGTGGCAGAAATTTGAACTTTTTTTCTATAAATCGCTTCCCATAACCTAAATGACATACCAATTTTCACAGCGCTATCTCTAACAGTTTTTACACTAGGGTCTCTTGAATAGGGAAACTTATTTTATAACCACCGGTAATATCGCCCTCGCGGTAGCACGATGGATATAATCACTGTCCTCCCTACACCAGGCGGAAAATGCCTGAGTTCGAACCCCGCCAACGTGGATAAGTTAGTCGGCCTCAGGCGAGAGTTGAATGTTTCTTTTCCTACTTTAAACTCGAGTTTTTCGTGAACCAAACAATACAAATTGACCACAGAATACAAACAATTTACATATATAAAATGCTGTTGCCTCATAGCCTTAGGTATCTATCCAGCTGACCTTTTTTATTTTTATTTAGTTATGTATTATATTTGGTTATTTTTTTTTAATTTTATTATTTGTTGTGCAAGGCAACCAGCAACTTTTTCCGCTGGCTTCTTTGCTCTATACGGTTAATACTAATGTATACAGAGAACGCGGAATACTCTTTTCTTTCTTTATTGGCTATTTTACATTTCATTATGATGACGTTCAGCTTACCTTGCAAATTATACGGAAATAAAAATGTGTTTTTTATAGTACAATACAGCATTTCCACCTGCTGCCATTAAAAGACTTATTCTTTGTTGCCATGACCACAAAAAAAGTAAAAAATTATCATATTAGGGTCACCCGAGATTTATCCATGTGTAGTATGTTTGCAAATTGCGTATGTTGCTAGCCGATTTGTCTGTTTTACTGGACGACCCACTGTGCTAGCTGCGAAAACTAAATACCCATAAAGGTCTTGAAATCATTTTTGACTCCAATATTGAATCTCTCATATCAAAATTTACTAAACTGTGGATTTTGAAACAAGAACTGCACCACGTCTAAAATGCTACCTCTATTACCAAGTTTTTATACTAAATTTCTTCATCAGTCCACTCTTTATGCTTCTCCCGTTTGATATTATACGATTTTCGGGAGCAACAGCGACTTAAGCCATGTTTTCATTCTAAATTGGGAGTTTTCTGTGGTCGATATGCACGTTTGATGTAAGAAAAATCGGAGTTTCTGGGAGAAAAAATCATGCAACCCTTGAAACCAATTAACTCAGCTAAGTAAAAAAAAAAGCCCATAAAAATTCTTCGCATCATTGACAGGATTTCACTCTTCACGGGCATTTTCTGTTGATATTTAAACAGATATTTGAAAAATTCTTGAGGACAAACCAAAAAGCTGAGGTTTGACATCACAAAATAGGCCATACTTTGTAGAAGTTTGTAATTGGAGTTTCTCTGTTATTTTCGAAATTTGTAAAACACTGTTCCTCCCTGATATTTTTTTCACTCTCACAAAATCACAAAAATTTCTGGAATCATAAGTAACACATACAAAGATAATGCAGTATTTCTTTTAATAAAATTTTTATTTTTATTTTAAACAAAGAACACAAGTTGACCAGAAGCTATTATCAGTGTCGGGAATACGCCTTAATCTTTTGACTGGTTATAGAAAGCACTTGACTAGCATGACTTCTCGGTATGTGGAATAGGTGGTAGTATACGTCTTACGTTTCACTTACATTGTGGAACGGTAATCCCTTTAACCCTTAATTTGCGCTTTCTAATTGCTTAAAATGCCTAAAGGCCGGAGATAGAAAAAAAGCATACAAAGTTAAGTCTCTCGTAATCATTCCGTTATATGAAAATTTTCTTCATTCTACAGAAACTTTTAAATGTAATTACCAAAAGCAATTCAAAAAATTCGCTATAAAGAAATTCGCTAAACACAGGTCCGACTGTAATTAAATCAAAAACGAAGCAATTTTAAAATATAGAACTGGTCGGATGCGCCCTTAAAATGCTGTACCTGGGGCTGGCGCCCTGCTCGCTCCACCCTAGTTCCGGCTCTGTGCGCTTTGTTACCCACGGTGGTCCCCCTGTTTCAAGAGGATTTGCTAACTCTCACTTTGAAAAACCTGAAGCCTTGGCGATCTCTTTTTTAACTGGGTTTTCTTTGGGATTGGGTTTAAGAAAGTTCAGGCAAAATCGCTGATGATTAAATGGTCAAAATATTCTACTCTAAAGTAGTCTGAGCGGGTAGCACAGTGGTATCGTCACCGTCCTGCCCCCACCGGGAGGAAAAAGGCCTGGGTTCGAATCCCGTTGATGACACGAGGAACTTTAATGGGCTTTTTTCACTGCGTGTCTGAGTTAGTCGGTCTCAGGTGTAGATAGCAAGGTTTTTTTCCACCAGAAACTCGGGTTTTTCGTCCAGCAAAACAGGCAAATCGACTATAGAACACACGCAAATTACGAACATAATGCACGGCAGATGAATTAAATTATCCGGGTGACCTAAAAATAATAGTTTGGCCTACTCTAAAGAACACCCTTACTAAAGTAAAATTATAAGGTTATTTAATTACAGATTAAACTGCCCTCAATTATAGTCAAATATTTAATTTCTCACCCAGCTGCTAGAATCAAACCAAAACTTATACCATTAAATGACATGCTAAGGAGGCGTGATAATCACTTTTACTTCTGTTTACTGAGGACTTTTAATGCACTGCAGATTGACCCTGAACACCTCCTTCAGAATAAAGTCGACTTCCAAGCAAATCTGGAGCTGATTTCTTATTTGTTTAAACATTAGATTTCATTCTCTTCTTTTCCAAACTATGTTTCAACCAAAAACGTTCAATTTCCTGAAGATGTAAATCAATAGCGTTATTGATATTGAATTAGCAAGCATATTTGCAGTTTTTTTTTCTGTGCTATTAATATTAATATGGAATAATTTATTTACACATGATAATATAGCGAATTATCTGGAAATGTCTTACAATCTTATATGGTCACACATCTCCATTAAGGATTACTCCAACTTCTAATCACTCCTGGCATAAGTACATCACAAATATAGCTTCCTCTGCATTAAAAAAAGAGGAGGTGGGGGTTTCTTTTTCGTTCTCGGAATTTCTTTTCTTCTAAACTACTATTCACTCTACTGAAATCTCAAATCTGTTCCATGGTGAAATATTGTTCCAACAACTGGAGTCGAGCCCCCAAAACCTCTCTCAAGCTTCTGGGCTCCATTCAAAAGAGGACAGCCAGGTTAATTAATAACTTACCACTTACAAAAATCCGTGAAACGTAAACCAGTAGTGCTATCCATCAATGAAAAATACTGATTATAAAAACTGGAGAAAGGCATTAATGGAACCAGTTTGACTACCAAATATGGAGTAGAGAAATCAAACCGGCTCCAACTTTTCAGATTCCAACAACTTGATTATCTGCATTTATAACTTTTGAACTGTTTATAATGGCAATTTAAAACTAATAAACTTAGCTTTTTGCACGGTATCTAAGGGATGTAAAGTTAGTGTATCATATTTGTAAAAGAAATATATTCTGCGAAGTACTTGTTTTATTTAATAAAAATTCTGAAGACCGACTAACTCGGCCACTGAATAAAAAGCGCATATCATTCAATATTATGTATTAAATATTATTACTATTTTGATTTAAATTTGTTCAAAATATACTGTGCTATGGGGCACACAAAAATAATATAACTCTACAATGGGTCAGTAATTAAAATGTTTGAGTTAATATTTTTCCGCCACACGCAAATATTTCGGAAAATCGTCACAAATTTTTTTAAAATAATTTGCGAAAAATGCTATTGCATTTTCATTCCTACAAGGTTTTCTAGTACGATCACAAACAGAAACCTGTAGCCAAGTGATCACAAATTTTTATTACTGACGAAAAGGCCTAGAACTGATTCAAAAAAATCTGGAACTCTATACAAAAGCGTTCACTTTTAGATCAATATTTTTATATTGTCTTCACTTTTTGTTCGTTTTATTATAAAAACACACTACACGAATGGCTATTTTGATAAATTAATAAATACAAAATCAGAAAAATTGTGTTTCCCTTTTTCTAAATTTGGGGAGCTTTTTACTTGATGTCAGTTTCGAAATCAGCGTAGCAAATTTCAAAAAATGTCAGAAACCTAATTCCACATATTTCACTTTACAGCATATGTAATCGAGCACTGCAACATAAACGCACTGCATCAAATTCTACAGTCAGTGCGTTTCTTGGAAACAAAATATGTCTTCGTGGGTAGCACAGTTGGCATAATCACCATCCTCCCCCACACCGAGTGGAAAAGACCTGCGTTGGAGTCCCGTTTTTTTTATGTAAACCCCAAACACGAGAGGTATTAGAACCTATAGTACTTAGTACCGTTCTTGGGTTGGAGGTTGAGAAGACGAAAGAAGATATTTGTTGACATTATACTCGAACTTCTGTAGATTGTAATTTTCAGGAAATACGTATGAAGGAAGGTTGTTCCAGAAAACGGCAGTTGAATGAATAAACGAGGAAAATGAAAAGTTGGTTCTGTGAGTTTAAAGTTGGACAGTAAATGGATGCTGGCTGGTGGCGGCACGTGTTCGGACTGTTTTGAAAGAGAGAGCGGGAATTACAGAAGCCAATTCAGAAGAACAGTGCCCATGGAAGTATCTGTGGAAGAGGCATGCAGCAGAAACAGTACGTCTATGAGACAGCGAGTGGAGAGACTCTGTTAGAGATGAATCATTAATTAACCTAACTGCCCTCTTCTGAATGGAATCAAGAAGCCTGAGAGAGGTTTCGGGGGCACCACCCCAGATGTGGGAACAATATTCCATGGTAGGGCGGATTTGCGATTTATACAGAGTGAGCAGCTGTTTGCAAGAAAAGTAACGCTGAGAGCGAAAGAGAAAACCAAGTTTTTTAGATGCAGAGGAAGCAATATTTGTAATGTGCTTGTGCCAAGAGAGATTAGAAGTGAGGGTAATCCCCAAAAGAGATATATCATTTTGCCTAGAAATCGGAGTGTCACTAAAGATAAGCATAGGAGTAGAAGAATCCTTTTTGCGAGATATAAGACAAGACTGAGTTTTAGAAGGGTTGAAATCAACTAAGTTGTCTTTGCCCCACTGGACAATTACCTGAAGATCAACATTTAAGGAATTGGTAGCAGATTTTCGAGAAGTTGAAGCTGATTGAGCTGGACAAGGTTTCTCAAAATGGAAAGTGGAATGCAATGTGCTATCATCGGCAAAACTATGGATAGGATTTCCAGTCAATGGAAGAAGGTCATTAATATACAAGAGGAAAAGAGTGGGGGGAAAGAACTGAACCTTGGGGGACACCGGCATTAGTGGAGAAGTTAGAAGAGACTCTGTGAAGAGACCATCTACCATCACCCTCAGTGAGCGATCAGAGAGAAAACTGGATAACCAATTACTAAAAACAGTTGGCAAACCATAAGATGGGAGCTTGTTTATAAGACCTTTATGCCAAACACGATCAAAAGCCTTTGAGATGTGAAGAGCAACTACTTGTGTTTCACCGGACCTTTCCATTGAATTAGTCCATAAATGGGTTACATAAGCCAGAATATCCAGTGGATCGACACTAACAGAATCCATACTGGCGATCGTTGATCAGACGGAAGGTTTCTAGGTAGTTTAAGAGTTTTTATTATTATTATTATTATTATTAATATCCATATGATGCAAGGAAGCCTGAGGCTTATGCTGCACCAGGAAAAAAAAAAAAAAAAAAAGTTCCCGAGTAACCCAGAGAGAGAGAGAGAGAGAGAGAGAGTTAAAAGTAGAAGGGAATCACCAAGAAAGAGAAGAATGATGATACCCGGCTCAGGACCCTGGGTGTGCCAAGCCTTGGCGGTTAATTGATTTCTCCATTACTTTAGAAAGAGAAAAAGTAATTGGATGGGAGGGATTTGTCACCCTTTTTAGGAACTGGCTGGATATGAGCAAATTTCCAAGCAGAAGGAAAAACACCTTTCGAATAAGGAAGTGAAAAAAGGCGGCAAAGAACAGGAGCACAGGTTTTGAGAACAAGTGGAGAAATACCATCGGAACCTGGAGCTTTCTTAGCATCAAGATTCGTCAAAATCCTTCTGACATCCTATTGACGGAAGACCACAGGAGGCATTGAATGGAGCGTTTTGGGAATGGTGGGGGGTGTTTTACCAAGATCATTAATACATGAGTTGGAAGAAAAATGGGATGCTAGCAGGTCAGCTTTATCCTTGGCTGAAGTGACAACATAACCATCAGGTTTGGACAGAGGTGGGAGCAGAGATCGGCAAAAGTCGACCTCAGAACACACCCAATTTTACAGACAATATCCACAGAGTAACATGGCCTTAGGTGCCGAGCTCCTTTAACCCAACCAAAATAGCAACAACAATACGACGGAATAAATAAAATACAATATTAGTTTCAGTTAAATAACCTGAAAAAAATGATAACAAAATGTAATGAAAACCATGTTTACTGTCCGGTGTCCATTCCCCTTCTGATGAGTCAATTTTTTTTTTTTTTATTTCGTATGATGTGATCCACACACGAAGGAACCAGTTTATTCTTGCTTCCTTCGTGTATCGTGGCCGGGATATCCAACCAACCGGTTGGTTCGGCACCATCGTGATATCCAGCCCGAAGCGGGAATCGAACCCGCGACCTTTGGGTTGCTAGGGGGGGCACTTTACCTACCCGGCTAGCCCGGTCGGCGATGAGTCAATAATACTGAAACAGCAGTCGGGGCATTGACATCATAATTGTTGCGAAAGATTAATACAGTCCTGTAATTTGTTTGAATCCAACAATATGTTTGAATATATTGTTGCGTATAAAAATTATTTTCATTGTTACCGTTTTATATAAATAAAACACATTGATGATTTTTCTTAGTACAGAAACTTCTGCGAAAGAAATTTTTGAATTAGCTGTGATTATAATGATGAAAGTATATTAGGAATGGCACAGGAATCAATCATTTAACTCTTAATAATACGGAAATGATTAATTCTTAACTGTATTCAGAAGGTCAAGCTTAGTTGTCCAATTTCTGAAGTATTCCTTTTTTATTTATTTGGACGTTTGAAATGAGTAATTAGATACCACAGAGCGAAGTTCCCTCCCTCTCCCACCGGGAAATTTCCGGTTTTTGACTTAGTGGCTATAATCAAAGTTTACTTTAAGCATGGCCACTTAGGACAGTCTTCCGGAGGAGTCCCCGGCGATAGAGAGCGGAAACAGTAGGAATATTATTTCCCCACACCCCGAAAAGGGGGTCTTACTATGTACCAAGCTGAGGGGATTTCCACTAATCTAAAAACAATCCTGGTAATAATCAAGTAGTAGTATTGAACGCATTTGTCCATCGCTCATAATTAGAAATGGATTTATTTAATTTCTGCATTTTAACTGGCGCGGTGTGGAGAGGGGTATCTACGCAGTCATCAGGCGTGCTTTGAACAGGAAATGTTTATTGTCCATCAAGCAGATCCTGTATTTCTTAATACGATTTTACTGTATTTCTTAATATGTTTTACTGTATTTCTTAATACGATTTACTGTATTTCTGTGAATGCTGATCAAAAAACATTACAGCGAATCCACTAAAAGGATTTTTGCTTGATGGTGGTCCCGCAGTGACAGAGAATCTAAGCAGGTAAGTGCTTGTATTGAGGATATTATCTTTGATCTGGTGCAAATCTGCTGTGATTACTAAGCCCTGGTACAATATTTGCTGTTAGAAGTATTCTTGAGAGACACGGACATACAAGGCGAGGTTGTGGTGAGGAGTTAATGTCCGATGATTGTAGTTTTGCGGTTAAATAAATTGAACGTGTCGTATTTTCTGATTTGGTTCTCAGTCTTTAATTGTAGGCCATACCCATCAAGAAATAAACTATTTGAACGCTTTATACACCACGTTAAATATTTTAATAAAATGAACCTCACGTTACAAACCCATTACCAGATTCTTGTTCACATGCCAAACTGGAAATAAAACTCAGAAGTGCTTGATTGTGGTTTCGAGAGTTTGAACATTTTATACTGCTTCTGTAGAGTATTGAGTTCTCGTGTGTAGTTCGGTTGGTAGAATCGCTGTCCTCCCCACTCCGTGTGGAAATGACCTGAGTTCGAAAATGAAACTGAAGAATTAGAAACAAGCCAATTACGATACGCTTGATCTTTTTCTCACAAACAACCCTTCTAAGTACACGGTCGAAGTGAGAGGTCCTTTAGGCACTTCAGATCACAACTTGGTGATTGTCTCTTCTCCAATGGAACCTTTATCTCATGGCTATTCCCAACCTCGTGTTGTTTGGCATTACAAGAATGCAAAATGGGATGACCTGCGAGACTTCTTTTCTTCTTTTCCTTGGTCGGATTACTGTTTCAAAACTTCTGATGTCAACGTTTGCTCAGATCGTGTCAGTGAAATTATTCTTGCAGGAATGGAATCCTTTATCCCTCACTCCACTTTAAAATCTCGTCCTTTATCTAAACCTTGGTTTTCCAATAAATCTGCTAAGGCTGTTCAAGAAAAGAATGTTGCATATCGTAATTGGCTTGTTTCTAATTCTTCAGTTTCATTTTCTGCCTACATCAAAGCTCGCAACAATTAAAAAGCAGTTATTAATCAGTCCAAACTAGAGTTTGAACAGGCTAAGAGTAGAAAACTTGCTTCTTGCCCTAATGGTAGCCGAGCATTCTGATCTCTTGCCATAGCTATTGGCCGCAACTTTTGCCCATCTCTGCTCCCACCTCTGTCCAAACCAGATGGTTCTGTTGTCACTTCAGCCAAGGATAAAGCTGACCTGCTAGCACCCCATTTTTCTTCCAGCTCATGTATTAATGATCTTGGTAAAACACCTCCCACCATTCCTAACACGCTCCATTCAATGCCTCCTGTGGTCTTTCGTCAAAAGGATATCAGAAGGATTTTGATGAATCTTGATGCTAAGAAAGCTCCAGGTCCTGATGGTATTTCTCCACTTGTTCTCAAAACCTGTGCTCCTGAACTTACTCCTATTCTTTGCCGCCTTTTTTCACTTTCTTATTCCAAAGGTGTTTTTCCTTCTGCTTGGAAATTTGCTCATATCCAGCCAGTTCCTAAAAAGGGTGACAAATCCCTCCCATCCAATTATCGTCCCATTGCAATTACTTCTACTCTTTCTAAAGTAATGGAGAAATCAATTAACCGGCAACTCTTAAACTACCTAGAAACCTTCCGTCTGATCAACGATCGCCAGTATGGATTCCGTCAGTGCCAATCCACTGGTGATATTCTGGCTTATGTTACCCATTTATGGACTAATTCAATGGAAAGGTTCGGTGAAACACAAGTAGTTGCTCTTGACATCTCAAAGGCTTTTGATCGTGTTTGGCATAAAGGTCTTCTAAACAAGCTTCCATCTTATGGTTTGCCAACTGTTTTTAGTAATTGGTTATCCAGTTTTCTCTCTGATCGCTCACTGAGGGTGATGGTAGATGGCTCTCTGTCTTCTAACTTCTCCACTAATGCCGGTGTCCCCCAAGGTTCAGTTCTTTCCCCCACTCTTTTCCTCTTGTATATTAATGACCTTCTTCCATTGACTGGAAATCCCTTCCATAGTTTTGCCGATGATAGCACATTGCATTCAACTTTCCATTTTGAGAACCTTGTCCTGCTCAATCAGCTTCAACTTCTCGAAAATCTGCTACCAATTCCTTAAATGCCGATCTTCAGGTAATTCTCCAGTGGGGCAAAGAAAACTTAGTTGATTTCAACCCTTCTAAAATTCAGTCTTGTCTTATATCTCGCAAAAAGGATACTTCTGCTCCTATGCTTATCATTAGTGACACTCCGATTTCTAGGCAAAATGATATATCTCCTTTGGGGATTACCCTGCCTTCTAATCTCTCTTGGCACAAGCACATTACTAATATTGCTTCCTCTGCATCTAAAAAACTTGGTTTTCTCTTTCGCTCTCACCTTTACTTTTCTTCCAAACAGCTGCTGACTCTGTATAAATCGCAAATCCGCCCTACCATGGAATATTGTTCCCACATCTGGGGTGGTGCCCCCAAAACCTCACTCAGGCTTCTTGATTCCATTCAGAAGAGGGCAGTTAGGTTAATTAATGATTCATCTCTAACAGTCTCTCCACTCGCTTTCTCATAGACGTACTGTTTCTGCTGCATGCCTCTTCTACAGATACTTCCATGGGCACTGTTCTTCTGAATTGGCTTCTATAATTCCCCCTCTCTCTTTCAAAACAGTCCGAACACGTGCCGCCACCAGCCAACATCCATTTACTGTCCAACGTCAAACCCACAGAACCAACTTTTCATCTTCCTCGTTTATTAATTCAACTGCCGTTTTCTGGAACAACCTTTCTTCATACGTATTTCCTGAAAATTACAATCTACAGAAGTTCAAGTCCAATGTCAACAAATATCTTCTTTCGTCTTCTCAACCTCCAACCCAAGCACGGTACTAAGTACTATAGGTTCTAATACCTCTCGTGTTTTGGGGTTCATATAAAAAAAAAAAAAAAAAATTGAACTCTATTTACCGTGGCGTTGTTGTGCATGAAAAGGAAATCTGCGTCAACCGAACCTCTAAAAAATCTAAATCGGATTCGATTATCTGTTCTTGGTACCTCTGCTCAGTTATGGTACAACTATCAAAAATATGAAGAGGGGTGCAGCCGGTGTTATTATTCCGATCCACGTGAGAACACCGCCTCCACCGTAAGGGTCCTTTTCTTTGGTGTTGGAGGGATGGTGAGGCATTCCTCGTTGTCGCCACATGAAGTAACATCTGGAATCTGTAGACGGGACTAATCAGAGATCGGAACCCTACTCAAATTGTCAGGGCTTAAAGTGGCATATTCATGGCACCAGTTTCTAGAACGTTCAACTCTGCCTCGTGTCGCTCTGAAGAACAAAATCAACTGTAAAAGGGGTTCATTGGATTATAAGGTATTTAAGGTATTTGTGTTTGTATGGCGGTCTCCAGAGTTTCTCCTATACGCCGCTGACAGAACTGAGAAGGCATAGTGCCAAGGCCGGCAAGCATATGTATGTTTAGTGGTTTAGGTTCTGTTGAGAGTTGAGTGCCAGCCTGGCATTTCGCAGCCAGGGTACTCCAATCCCAAGCCACGTGGAGGCAGCCAGATTCTGCCAGTAGGAAAAGACTCTTAATGGGGCTATCAGGGAAGCGGGGAGTCCCAATGGATTAATGGAATACAAACCATCTACTGCTAAAACCATCCTATGGAAGAACTAATTATGGATACAACAAATACTATAACAGAACTGCAAGATCACTCAACAAAACAAATCAATACCCCTGGACACTTCAAGAAACTGCTAACCACATCCGTAACCTGAACCTTAAAATTGGCTCTGCTTACCAGTTCTAAGGTTGATTCTGTAATGTGTGCGTGAAGAAATACCAGTGTTCAACCTTCCTCCTTCCTGTTCACTTCAGTCTGACTGATCCGTCCTCTCCTATTGATTTAGTTTTATTTTTATCTGTATATTTCAATGTACTGTTCCTTTTATGTACGTTTACTTTTTCTCTTTACTTTAGAAATTTATACACCATGCTGCTGCTTTGGACCTGTGTAATGGTGCTTCGTAGATGCACCCTCAGGAATGTTTGATTGCTGTTAATAATAATAAACCACTGGCTTCCTTGCGTAGTCCACTTGAATTGAGCCTTCTTAATACGGGGCTGGAAATGTTTTCACCTGTATAGTGTTCCGTCTTGCTATTAGAGCCAGGTAGCAGTGCTTTTTAGTTGACATATCCCTCGGGCGACCTTGGACAGGAACCGTTACAAGAAAAGTTTCGGGATCTGCAGCCATGCAGCCTGCAAGGCTTTCCACAGTGTCTGAATAAATAATGGTTGTGTGTCCATACGCCTCACTTCCCGTTTAAAAACATCCCACAGGTATTCAATTGGATTGAGATCAGGCGAATTGGAGGCCAAACAAGGCAGGTGATATCTTCACTGTATTCCTCCAATCACTCGTTCACAGTACGCCCCAATGAGATGGCGCATTATCATCCTGGATGATCCTGATTCTCTCCAGGAAAAAATGCAACATGGCAGGGTGGCTCCCTGCCATGTTGCATTTTTTCCTGGGCCCCACATATGGCCCCCTAATCTAGGAAGATTTTGGAAGAAGTAGTTGCGGCTCGGAATATGGTACAATAAAGTGATCAGGAGTAAAGTTCGGATCAGGAGTAAAGTTCTGTTATCCTTAGAGAGGTTTATGTTACTAGCCATATTTCGAACATGCAGAACAGTGTCGAACAATGCGTTGCAAGTAATGGGGTTCTACCTTCGGATCTTTATGTAGTGTAAAGAGGGTTGTCATATGCTCTGATGAAGCAAATTATAGCAACCATTATAGAGATTGGTGTCCAAAGTAACAGTGATATTAACAAAGAAAAAAGAGAATACTGCAGCTTTTATATAACTTATGGCAAGAAAGATGGATTGCTAGTGAGACAGGAAAAGTTACAATGAAGTTTATTCCTGATGTAAGGTATATTACTTGTACATCTGCCGGAAAATGGTTCTACCCTCCATGGTCACTTCTTATATTCTAACTGGACATGGGTCGCTTAAGTCTAAGTTGTGTTACTTCGGATTAGAGGTTGATAGTTAGTGTGATTGTGGTTTAGAAGAGACTTGGACACATGCGCTCTATGAATGTCCGCATTACTTTGGCGAGAGGCAGGAACTGATGGTGCACGTTCCAGCCAGGAGTGGAACAGTCATTACTGGCTACGGCTAGTAATTTCAATGCATTACAGAAGTTTTGTATTCGTGCCTTCACTAGAAGAAGAAACCTGGTGAATATTGACGGTCCTGGAGTACATCTGCCATCCCACTGCTGGCTTCTTTGGATATGGGGTCTTTAACTCCATAGTATTATAGATAAAAATGGTTTGATCCTGCCTTATCAGTATGGTTTCAAGAGAGGGCATTCTACGGAGGATGCCATTAATGACCTCATGAATTTCGCCAACCAGGTAGAGGATAAGTATGTGTTAACCATCTTTATAGATTTTACTGGAGCTTTTGACGTGGTGTGGCATGAGAGTATTTTGTCTGCATTAAGGGGTATGCAATGTCCAGACTTGTTGTATAGAACGATAGAGTTATTTGTATGGTAGGAAAATTATACTCAAAGCTAAGCATCTACAGTTTAATAGAAATCTTTCGCGAGGGTGTCCTCAGGGGTCTGTATTGGGCCCACTTTTTTTCGAACTTAGTACTTAATTTATGGCTAGAACAATCAGTTGTCAGTTGTTTCCACACCATTGACGATTGCGGTATTCATTATCTCTCAAGGTCTTACTTTATTCATACTTAGTTTATATATTAATCCCCAAGGGTCTGTATTGCCCACACTAGTGACAACTCCTTTTAACTCGTTGTCTTCTTGAAGCACAACTGAGGGCTCTAAGCAATGAAGACTGAACGAAAGCAGCATACTCACAAGCATTTAAAAAATTCAAATTAATCATATTGTCTCCAGAAAAATCTAAAGCCATTGACCGTGAAAAACTAGACCAGTTAATCTTCTTATAAATCTAGTTAATTCAAAATTATCAAAATCTAAAGTAGTATTTAAATCAGCCAAATTAATATGAAAAACCAAAGATCTATGATCATTATTCGTATAGTCCGTTTTCACAAGCCAATGACAGATTCGTCTGGATAACCCCTGAGGAAAAAAAAAAGGTAAAGTGCAGCCATTACAACCCACTGCAGGATGGAAGCCTCCTCAACAATTCATGCTGAGGGAAATGGACCATAATCTGCCACGCTAGTCCAGATTATGGTCCATAATTAAAGACCATATTCAGCAGTCAGGGGCTTGAACCCCGGTCTACTCAAAGAGCGTGTGCTACTGCACTCCCTCTCCTGACCACTCGGCTATGGAGGCCCTGAGTAACTAAAGTCAAATCAATATTCGACCTGCTATGAACATTATTAAAAATATAAGGCTGACCTGATATATTGACTACACAAATTATTCATTAAAATAAAGTCCTCCATTAAGCGACCTCTCTGATCAGTCATGCCGCTAAACCATAAGTTAGACTTTGCATTCGAATCCAATGCAATAATTAAATTACTACAACCAATTTCACTGAAAACTGTTTCCATATAATGGATAGAATTAACAATTTCGTGACTTGGAGGACAATAAAGAGATATTATTAAAAGACAACCTAGGAGTACTAATGTTCACACATGTTGAGTTCTGACTACACAGCCCGGAGAGGACAATTATCTGCAATAACTTATTAAAGACCACAATTGCTGTTTTAGGTTTCACATCAACTACACTTATAACTCTGGAATCAGCAGGAAAACCAACAATTTTATGTCCATGTGCAAAGGAACCATTTGACATTTGATCTTATCATTTGTCAAATCTGTTCCGGCATCTTCTTCTAACTGTACCCCCTGTTCAACCATGCAGCCAACTAACTACGTTTTCCACACCACCTACCTGAATATGAGAATCAGCTTTCCCAGATGTCCCAGGTTTAGTATTCACACTAACAGTACTCATTGCACCACTATCTCCACTACTTAAAACACTACTTGCTTTAATATTTTTAACTTTAGACGATTTCTCAAAAGCCTTCTTTACAGAATCAGTATTGTACAACGTGGGAACTCTGGAAGGAAATGGAGGGAAAGCTCCAATCTTCTCTTCCTTCCCCCTCCTTTACCAAGCTTCTTTCTATGAATTCTGCCTTCCATTAATTATAATAGTCGGTTCAAAGCAACAATATTATTAACTGCAGATTAGTTAACTACGCCAAAAACTACGTCAATAAATAAATCTATCAAGAATTAATGTTACAACACAAGAAAACAGTAGCAATCGAGCTAGCAACCTTCACGCACAACAATCTCGTTCCCAATCTAACTGGAAAATACCAAAAAATACCTTACAATCCCATGAACCCCTTTTACAGTTGATTTTGTTCTTCAGAGCGGCACGAGGCAGAGATAAACCGACGTTCTAGGTGCCGCCATCGAAACTGGTGCCATGAACATGTCACATTGAGCCCTGACAAATAGAGTAGGGTTCCGATCTCTGATGAGTCCCGTTTTAGCCTACAGATTCTAGACGTTATTTCACATGGCAACAAGGAATGCGGCACCATCCCTCCCACACCAAAGAAAAGGACCCTTACGGTGGAAGCGGTGTTCTCATGTGGATCGGAATAATTATCAACGGCCGCGCCCCTCTTCATATTTTTGATAGTTGTACCATAACTGAGCAGAGGTACCAAGAACAGATAATCGGATCCGATTGCGATTTTTTAGGGGTTCGGTTGACACCGATTTCCTTTTCATGCACAACAACGCCACTGCAAATAGAGCTCAAGTGGTGGAGTAATATCTTGAAATGAAGATATCCACTGACTGCTGTGGCCAGCACAATCAGCAGACTTACATCACATCGAATATGTATGGGACACCCTTGCATCATTTGGTGAACTAAAGTCTGCGCTCATGGAAGAATGGGATTTTTTGCTATAGAATCATTTAGACACCCTTATATCAAGCATGGTTCACCGTTGTCAGGCCTGTTTAGCTGTTGGGGAGGATCGTAGGCTGTAATGATGTCATGTGACCTTTTCTAGTCTCTGCAGTGTGAGTTATCACACTGCAAAGCCTAGATGAAACTGACTCAGCAAATTACCACAAATAGACATTCACAGTACTCTACATGTTACTGTTGCAGGAGCATCAGTGACTAAGGCCATATTGCTCCGTGTATACCGTCTATAAATTTGTTTGTTCTGTGGTCGATTTTCTGTTTGCTGGATGAAAAACCAGAGTTCGCTGGAAAAACCCATTCTGCCCTCGCCTGACACTGACTTAACTTAGTCATGTTGTGCACGTTATCGATGGGTCTCAAACTCAAGGTCATTTCCACACGGTGTGGGGAGGAGAGCGATGGAGCTACCCACGAGAGCTCAATACTCTACAAAAACAGTATAAAATGTTCAAACTCTCGAAACCACAATCAAGCACTTCTGAGTTTTATTTCCAGCTTGGCATGTGAACAAGAATCTGGTAATGGGTTTGTAACGTGAGGTTCATTTTATTAAAATATTTCACGTGGTGTATAAAGCGTTGAAATAGTTTATTTCTTGATGGGTATGGCCTACAATTAAAGACTGAGAACCAAATCAGAAAATACGACACGTTCAATTTATTAAACTGCAAAACTACAGTCATCGGACATTAACCCCTCACCGCAACCTCTCCTTGTATGTCCGTGTCTCTCAAGAATACTTCTACCAGCAAATATTGTACCAGGGCTTAGTAATCACAGCAGATTTGCACCAGATCAAAGATAATATCCTCAATACAAGCACTTACCTGCTTAGATTCTATGTCACTGCGGGACCACCATCAAGCAAAAATCCTCTTACTGGATTCGCTGTAATGTTTTTTGATCAGCATTCACAGAAATTCAGTAAAATCGTATTAAGAAATACAGTAAAATCATATTAAGAAATACAGGATCTGCTTGATGGACAATAAACATTTCCTGTTCAAAGCACGCCTGATGACTGCGTAGATACCCCTCTCCACACCACGCCAGTTAAAATGCAGAAATTAAATAAATCCATTTCTAATTATGAGCGATGGACAAATGCGTTGAATACTACTACTTGATTATTACCAGGATTGTTTTTAGATTAGTGGAAATCCCCTCAGCTTGGTACATAGTAAGACCCCCTTTTCGGGTATGGGGAAATACTATTCCTACTGTTTCCGCTCTCTCTCGCCGGAGACTCCGGAAGAGTGTCCTAAGTGGCCATGCTTAAAGTTAACTTTGATTATAGCCACTAAGTCAAAAACCTGAAATTTCCCGGTGGGAGAGGGAAGGAACTTCGCTCTGTGGTATCTAATTACTCATTTCAAACGTCCAAATAAATAAAAAAGGAATACTTCAGAAATTGGACAACTAAGCTTGACCTTCTGAATACAGTTAAGAATTAATCATTTCCGTATTATTAAGAGTTAAAATGATTGATTCCTGTGCCATTCCTAATATACTTTCATTATTATAATCACAGCTAATTCAAAAATTTCTTTCGCAGAAGTTTCTGTTCTTAGAAAAATCACCAATGTGTTTTATTTATATAAAACAGTTACAATGAAAATATTTTTTATACGCAACAATATATTAAAACATAGAACGGATGAAATACAGGACTCCAGTAATCTTTCGCAACAATTCCCCGACTGCTGTTTCAGTATTATTGACTCATCAGAAAGGGAATTGACACCGGATAGTAAACCTGGTTTTTATTACATTTTGTTATCATATTTTTCAGATTATTTAACTGGAACTAATATTGTAATTTACTTATTCCATCGTATTGTTGTTGCTGTTTTGGTTGGGTTTAAGGAGCTCGACACTCCGTGCATATTGTCTGTAAAATTGCGTGTGTTCTGAGGTCGATTTTATGTTTTGCTGACGAAAAACTAGTTTCTGGGAGAAAAAAACCATGCTGTCCTCGCCTGAGACCGATCCAGGTTAGAGAAAGATGGTGATTATATCAAATGTGCTGGTCGTGAGGGTTCAATTTTTTTGCTGTACGATGATAATAGAGGTATCGGTAAAAATTGGGCCCTCGTGGGTAGCACAGCTGGTAGGATCGCCGTCCTCCCCACACCAGGTGGAAAAGACCTGAGTTCGAATCCCGTCGATGAAGAGACGAATTTTTATGGGCCTTTTTCACAACCTGTCGGTCTCACTTGAAAGTAGAATGGCTTTTTCTCCTGGAAACTCGGGTTTTTTATCCAGCAAGCAGAAAATCTACCTCACCTCAGAACACACGCAATTTATAGTCAATAAACACGGAGCAATATGGTCACCGATGCTCCAAAAAATCCAATAACAATAACAGTAAAATCTGGCGCTGCGTGATATTACAGTTATTCGCGAAGAATTATGCAAATTAGGTAATAAAATGCGCTATTCGGTACTTTGCCTTAATTCGTTCCATTTGGTGTGAAATTTTCTAATTAGCGTAATTAGGCGGCGAGGAAAGCCCATGATGTCTAATTATCCTGTAGAGATAGGGAGGTCATAATTCCACTGCCTGCTTAAGGTGATTATAAAACCCTATTTGGAATACTATGTTGAATTATGGAGACCTCATCTGAAAAAATGATATTGACCTTCTTCTGAAAGGGTCCAAAAACAGGCAACTTGCTTGATGAAATTTCTAAAAGGGCTACCATACGAGGAAAGACTACAATTATGTGGGCTACAGAACTTGGCAACAAGGCACCTTAGAGGGGGCGTGATTGAGGTTTATATGGCATGGGTTTGTACATCATGTGGGCGAACATTACGCCATATTGATCGTTGTTGACGAAAATTTGTCTGAGAAATTGATGGGGGGGAACAAAAATGTCGATAAACTATAGTTTATTATACACCGTTGGAAAGAGCTCAACGAGTAGGTTTAAAATATTTTTAAAATTAAAAATGGCGGCGCCAGACGAGAAAATGTGAGTAATTTTCGTGTCTCCCCCCACTCCATTTCTATCGCTAAGGGAGCTAAAAATTTAAAAATCACATTAGGTATGCGTTGGATCAAAACCTATCATTTCAGGACCATCTGAAATATCTCAGTGAAAAAAGAAGACGCTACGCAGCCATCGTTTCCACTGTCACGCGTAAAGAATGGAGCTTGAAAAAGTGAGTCCTCCAACTGTTCAACAAAACTATCTTCACTCCGATCGTCACCTACGCATCCGGCGCATCGTTTCAAAAAACTACAACAGCAGTAAACAGACGTATCACAGACCAAATTCACAGATCCATTCTCCTATCTCCCGCGCCTGCCGCACGGTGAGCACCCATGCTCTGCAGATGCTCGCTGGACTTAGAAATCGTACGTGGCGGTCTACTGTACTACCTAGACAAAGGTACGCCACAGATTTTTCTGAGGTTCAATATTCACCTAACCAGCAACAGAAATGTGTAAAAGAAGAGGATACAAACTCACCTGCAGCAGGCATGGCAGGAAAGGTGGAGCACCTCTCAAAAGGGAGACATCACAAAGAAGTTTCTACTCAAAATTGAACAAAACTACCCAACCTCACCAAACTGGTTCTCTACAGGTAACTTACCTCTTAACTGGACACGGAGCGATTAATGCCAAACTGTCCCTACTTGGGATCCTGGATGATCCAACTTGCACTTGCGGGGGTGGGCTGAAGAGCTGGCAGCACCTCATGTATGACTGCCGGCTTTATGAAGACCTACGTGGTGTTTTATTCACCAGAATCCACTACTCACCACAGGGACAAGAACATAGTGACAGTGTTTTTTGACAAGCGGCACCGGTGCTTTCGCACAACTCCGCATTTGAATCTCTTGTGAAGTAAGACAGTACAGTACTGTCAAGGCCAGATATCATATGTTAGTGTATGTTCATGTTTGCTTAGTGCGGGTTATGTTGTTCATCTGGCCGCTTAGCCTAGGGTCTGTGGAACACCACAGACTGCTAGTTACCGTCACTGGCACTGGGAGCCGGACCAGGTATGTGGAAAGAGAACTCTGGCTGGCCGACCCTGGGGTTAGCCTGAGCTTCCCAGGGAGGGCCGAGAAAAAAAAAAAGAGGAAAAAAAAAAAAAAAAGAAAAAAAAAAGAGGAAAAAAAAAAAAAAAAGAAAATAATAATAAAAAAATAAATAAAAAAAATAAAAAAATAATAAATAAATAAAAATAAATAATATAAAATAAATAAATAAAATAAAAAATAAAAAAAAATAAAATTAAAAAAAATGAATAAATAAAAATAAATAATATAAAATAAATAAATAAAATAAAAAATAAAAAAAAATAAAATTAAAAAAAATGAATAAATAAAAAAATATAATAAAATAAATAAAAATAAAAATAAAAAATAAAAAATTAATAAATAAATAAAATAAAAAAAAATTTTTTTTTTTTTTTTTTTTGAAATAGGAGAAGGGGTGAGAGATTGAGGAGAAGAAAGAAGGTAAGCAGAAGAGAGAGGGTGAGGTAGGGTGGGCTCCCCCAGGGGGGGAGGGACAAGAACATCACCTCCTAGACACGAAGGAGTAGTATCAAGCCTGCTCGGATTACGCACAGGCACTGTCCGCGAGGAGGAGAAACCAAATCGCCGCAGCCCACAACACACTACCACTATAACCAAAGAACATCTGTTCTTCAGCTTATTTATATTATTTAATTAGAAAACTCAGGAAACAAACTATACCAAAGTAGACTAACACGGACGGACTCATGTCCCATGAATGACAAATGGAGATGACTACCAAACTTAGAACCCCACCAGCTGGGTCTATTTGAACAAGACACATTCCTGAGAACTGGAAGACTTAGGAAATAAACCACACTAAGGTAAAAAAGGACTAACACGAACGGGACACCGGTCCCACAGCTGACAACTCGGACATCACACCATATTGGACACCACCAGCAGGGTCTATGTATAGTTTTCCTGCAGACGCCTGTTGGCAATCGCACCGGGTTCCCTGCCTTGTGCCTTTCCACCCTCTTCCCCTGCGCCGGTGTGGGGATGGTCCCCTGCGACGCCCCCTACTTTCTCCTGGTGAGGCATGGACCTGCCTCACTGACTTCTGGGGTTGCCTACATTATCATCCCGATATTTCTACCTTAGCCCTCCCCCAAGCCTTCAGTCTCCCACCCACTATCTTTATGCCAGCGAATGCCCCTCACACTTAAACTTTATATCAAAATTACCGTTCGCCCATATTTTCGGCCTTTATTATGCAATCGGTGTCCCCCTCACGTAACGATCATCAAACCGAACGATGATGGATATATGTATCGCATATATATAGATCTGTCTGTACGTATGTGCATGTAAAAGAGCGCGCGCGTGTTTTTTTTTTTTTTTTTTAGGTCCTAGCCACTGAAATCTCAGAACATTAGGTGGCAGGACCTGCCAGAGTGAAACTAAAACTACTGGGTTCCTGGTCTGCCTCCACGGGGCGATGGTGGGGCAACGTTGGGCCTCAGCAGGGGTCCAGCGGCTAAACGACCAGATGAACAACGGTACACAACACTACACATATACAATATCCATAGACTTTTAAATCTCTGGCATTTCCAGCGAACTGATACACCCACAACGAAAACTACGCGGAGATGGGGGAAACCCCTGGTGCCGCATGACACTAAATACGCCTTACACTTTAGCTATGCGTTATTCGATGCTTATCAAGAAAACTATTCCGATTGAAATCTATCATTTACTTTTTTGTGTTAAAATAAAAAAAAAGTTTTTTATTGCACTTCGATAGCGGGCTTCTTTTTACTAAGTAACTGTCCTTTTTGTGACTAAAAGGTTGCTAAATAGTTAGTTAATAATTCTATAAAGGTGATTTCTAAATTGTGTGATGAGAAGTATTTTTTAACAATTTTCAAAGCTGGAGTTTTCCCGGCAAGGAGGTACTCAGACAGCCAGTGTTGAGGGGGCGGTGGTGGGGTTCTGGTGTGAAGCTTAATCATTAACAACAGCACATACTACAGTACACGCACTAACATTATATCAGGCCCGTTTACAGAGATTCTGTATTCTACCACAGAGACATTAGGTGGAGATAGGCATACACCTGGGAGCCACCATAGACAGGAAACACATACAAACAATAGAGACCTCACTAGTGAAATGTTGGTCCATATGCGCCAGGGGTGTCCTTGTTCTTGCCACAAAAACATGCATGCCTGGAAAGTGGGCACTATGCACGATGGGTCCATGGACTCGGGTTCATGCGCCACACAGGAAGGCGTCCGTCGGCATGCTGCACCAATATTTGGACTCATCCAATCAGCATATTGCTAATCTGCCCTGCATTGCCCAATCAGCCTGCTGTTGAAACCACAACGTTCGCCGTCGACGATAATCGGTGAGGATAGGATGTCTCTTGGGTTGTCTGTTGTGCAACCCCATACACGACACGGATCAATAAATGACAAACTAACATCTATGGGAATCATAGACAACCCCTACTGTGCATGTCGTGATATAGAAGACTGGAATCGTTATGAGGACCTCCGCAGCATCCTTCACCAGACGGAACACCCTATTGCCAATGCAGAATAGGAAGACTCCAAACATCTGATCCGAAAGCCCATCTTTCCTACACTATCTGGTAAACCGGACTTAACCTGGGTAGGATTAAGTGGCCCTCGGGCCACATGAATTGCCAATGGTGACTTACACGCAGCTCTCTTGCTGTCTTATCTACCTACGCTTAATGGGCTACCATTTCGCCTGATGGATCTTATTACGCCATTGATTTCCTGGAGGATGCCTTTGCCCTCCCATCTTGAGTACATTCTGTACTCCCTCCGACTTTTTTTCTTGTCTCCAATCAGGAAACTCAGGCAGAGACAAGCTGGAGAATAACGGGCAGCTACCTGCTAGTGGTGTGTGCGGTAACGTAGGGTGATACCAGGGGCCCTGCGGCCGAATTCTGATAACTACTCCTTTATCAATTTGACTTGCACGACTAGATGCAAATTACCACTGCTCTAGCTGTTCTGTTTTTTATACTGCATAGTCCAGGATGAGGCAGTCTTAATTCAGTGATCACTGAGTGTATATCCCAATCGATTCAGGCTTAATTTTGACAACAGTCGTTGGAGATCCAGTTTTGATTAATATCAAGACATTCCTATATACTTAAAACAGCTGAGTTAATCTCATGTTCTCCCTTCGTTGCTTGCTTCGTTTCTCTAATTAAAATATGTCGCTGCAATAACAGTTGTTCTGAAAATTGCTGAACATAATAGAATCACTAAAATATTTAACAGAATGAAAAAAAGATTCACTTCTTACTTATTCACATGCTTTCTTGAGATGCTATTAGCCGACGTCATTTGCAAGACTAACGAACTCATGCATACTGAATGATATTAATGTAATCCTCATACATCCAGTTGTGTCAGAGTGGGCGTCTCTTTATTGAAATTTATTCATTCAGAAATTATAGTTAAAATACATTTCCTCCTCTTCATTCTTCCATATGGATATGATAACAAAGAAAACAAATTTAAAAGCTAGGAATATGCAAGTAAAAAAATGGAAATTTGTTATCGACAAATTTTCTTTGTTTATAATAGAATAGCATATGTCAGAAAGTCCATTACTGGAAATGCTTTTCTATAATCCTTGAAATTATGTTTTCGTTTACACCTCCCTCCCTCGGAGGGAGATGGTGGATATCGGCACTGCTCTCTTGCTCTCTATGGAAAAGCCAGAGATTTTATTTCTGTTGTCGATCGAAGTTTACAAAAGCAATTTCACAGGACTAGAGAGACTTATGCATTTTTTTATGAAGTGTTTAAAATTTACAACTCCACCCCACACCTTCTCCGCTGGAAACTGTGGTTTTCCATCCAGAAAACAGGAAAATCGACAATATACTGGGTCTTTCATAGCCTTAGTTGCAAATTACAAAAAAACTCGGTCCAACTTAATGGATCAAAAATATTTAAAAGTGTTGCAGCATTTTGCAAAGACCCTAATACAATGACAAACACTCGTATCTCTGTGAATGGGCCAGATGTGTGTGTGCGACGTAGCTTAGTGTGTATTGTGTGTGTGTTCTGCTGTTCCGTTCTGGCCTCTTCGCTACCCAGAAGCATCAGTCACCTGTACAGATGATTCTGGGTACTCATCCACACCACGAGTACCCAGAATCAGAGATGGGTCAATCCCAGTAAACCACGTACCATCTCAAAAGAGAGACTGACTCACCTGATGTTGTCAAAAGGTGGGCCAAGTTCTTCTGGGGGCCGATTTCAGAGGAAGAGAGAAATAAAAAAAAAATCCCGTGGTGTAATTAAAAAGAAAAAAAAAAAAGAGAGAGAGAGAGAGAGAGAAACTACACTAGTGGAGAGTGGGGGGAAGGAATGAGGGAAAAAAGTAACAGAATGAAAAAAAAACAATGAAAAATGAGAAAATAAATAAAATAAAATTAAAAAAAAAAATAAATAAAATAAAATTAAAAAAATAAATAAATAAAATTAAATTTAAAAAATAAATAAATAAAATAAAAACAAATATAGATAATTAAAAATTTAAGATTAGTAAAATAAAATTTTTAAGCTGCTGTTTGGGGATTGGGCAGAGAAAGGTGGTGGATGAATATGGCCGACAACGTCTGTCTCTCATTGTTTCAGCCAACCGGAGAGCGACAGTGGCACAAATCACCGCCAACTTCAACGAGGGAGGTGCCAGAAATGTCTCCCATCAAGACCATTTAGGCGATCATTAGCTGCAATAGGTTATGGGAGCGGCTGACCCACCAGAGTCCCACTGCTAATCACATCACAACACAGGCCTCTACGCACTGG
This sequence comes from Mastigoproctus giganteus, assembly GCF_048544385.1. Classification (NCBI taxonomy): domain Eukaryota; kingdom Metazoa; phylum Arthropoda; class Arachnida; order Uropygi; family Thelyphonidae; genus Mastigoproctus; species Mastigoproctus giganteus. The sequence continues at coordinate 57,626,046 of NC_143586.1, forward strand.
ACGAAAGAACATCGGCACTGGACCTTGAATGATTTGAGACGGGTCTCCTGGTATGACGAGTCACGTTCCCAATTATTTTGAGTTGACAGGAGGGTGCGTATCTAGCTGAAACCGCACGACGCTATACGCGCGTCATGTCAACAAAGAACTGTTCAGGTAAGTGGACTGTCGGTAATGGTCTGGGGCGTGTTCAACTGGACACGTTGGGACCTCTGGTACTTCCAGACTCATCTCTGAACGGTCCAGGTTACTTGTTCATCCTTGCAGACCATCCACATTCCTTCATGGTCGTCGTGCACCCACAGGGTAATACTCTTCTAGCAGGACAATGCGCCTCCCCATACAGCGGTGGTGACTTGAATATGGTTCGAAGAGCATTCTACAGATTTTACCACCATGAAATGGCCTTCCGTTTCACGGACATGAACCCTGTGGAGAATCTTTGGATGGAAAGTTCCGTTCGAGGTTTGGATCCTCCACACAGGAATTATGGATAGCGATGCAGCAAGCATGGATGGAAATACCCATTGAACGCTTTCGTGAGCTAGTGGACTCAATTCCTCGGCGTGTGACTTAAAAAAATAGGATATTCAGCTGCATGCTGGGTGTCCTATTTTTTCAAATTCAGATGCAAATAACATCCGATTTCAACCAAGCCCAGAACTGCCTTCTTTCAACCCATACTAAGCGCATGGAATTGAAGAAATTGGGTATTGGACACGCCTGGCTATTGGAAAGGAACTTGTTTTAGAGAAAAACAGAAAAATCTGCTTTCAGTGATGCCGAGACTTCATGATTGGGTTTGTTTGTTTGTTTGGTTTTTAGGAGCATTAGCAACTAAAGCCATATTGCTCCGGGATATGCAGTGGTCATTCCCTGACCTTTCCGCATCGTCCGTATTTGGTGGTGACGGGCTCGAACCCCGGTCTAATCAAGAAGCGTGTGCTACACACTGCTGCTCCTTCCCACCTGGCTACGGAGGCGCCTCATGATTGGGTATACAATGCATAGTGTTATTTGTAATGCGTCTCTGGTGGGTTCCCCAACTCCGCTTCGTGATTTGACAATGGAAGAAAGTCATATGGTCAGACGAATCACGATACACTTTCTTGTGCACTGATTGTAAGTGGAGTGTGGCGAGAACCTCATGAAGGTTCTTATTTGGTTAACTCAAAAAAAAAAAATATATATATATATATATATCACATTATCCCTTTTCACATTGTTTGTAACCTACATTTTTTTTATAATTCTTACAATCACCGATGTTTTATGGTGTTCTTATGTGAAATTTAAAAATGACATCCGTTTATGAATCAGAATTTTTTGCAAGTGACCAGGCTATTTTATGTAACCTTTAACCTATATCTACTTATGTAAATCTAAAAATTATACAATTTTTTCCCCTATTGATATTAACTTCGACCATTTTTTAAATCCATACGGCAAAAATAGAATTTTATAATTTTATTTTAAATTATTTAAATTTTTTTGCTGACATATTTTGCTCCACGTGTTGCAGCTAATTCAAAGGCAGAACATCACAGATTTTGTGAAGAAAATGTATTATGAAATGAAATTAGGACACCAAAACAAGTCATGGGTTCCTCACTGTTCGCCGTTCTTGCATTGGAAAGACTACGAACTTTGAAGTCCCTAAGGGCTGGCATGAACTGAAGTCCCGTGGAGAAGATTCTGTTTGTGTATTTCAAATAAACCTACCAGGAATAAGCGGCATTTCTTAACCAGATATTCCAACTACAATGAGATCATATAGTACGTGGACCCAATATGGCCGCTTCTTCCTCCACTAGCAAATCTTGATCAAGTTATGTCGTGAAGGATTTGAGTCTGGTGAAAGATTCTGCAGAGGTTCTGGGATCAGGACTCCAACCCCTAAACTTCTTTTTTTCTCCAAGTACACCCTTTTCAGAGACCGTGCGATGCATTTTTACACATTTTCCTCTTGCAGTTTGATTATTTGCTGTAGTATTTTAGGAGCATCAGAAACTTAGTTCATATTGCGCCGTATATAGTATGTCTGTAAATTGCGTGTATTTTGTGGTAGACTTGCTGTTTGCTGGACGAAAAACCCGTGTTTCCAGAAGATAACACCATGCTACTTTTCCCCTGAAGCCGACTAACTCATCCACGTTGTGAAAGAGACCCAAAAAATTCCATGCGTCATTGACGGGATTCGAATTAAAGTCTTTTCTACATTGTGTGGAGAGGTCGGCAATTCTACTGTACTACACGTGAGGACTCATCCAGGTCAACTCTAGTAACAATGCTGACTTAAGAACTGCATTCCAATGAAGTCAGTGGAGATTGTTTATTGAATCCTCCAGGTCAAACCTAAGTTGTTCTCCTTCATAACGATAGCCAATATGTTTCGGTTCATAGAGCTCATTCTGTTCACTTATAAAATCATGAAAACCTTGGAACTCTTAATCAGACCTCTTATATATATAAGCCATCTTATTTAGCCAGACCTCTTATATAAGACATCTTATTGAGACAATTTTCATGATTGAGTTTAATAAAAGCACTGAAGAGATTTCCCATCGAGTTTATAATGAAATCGCATCACAACAAATGAAGACAGTAAGCAATGTTTACTGTCTTCATTTGCTGTGAATCCAGTAAACAATGTTTGTGTACAATATTAATTAAGTTTATCGCAGGGAAGATGTATGTGTAGTTGTAGGGTTTTAGGGGAATCAGTGACTAAGGTTATGTTGCTCTGTATATACTTGTCTGTAAATTGCGTGTTCTGTGATTACTTTTGTCTTCTGGACGAAAAACTCGAGTTTCCGGGAGAAAAAACCATGCTACACTCGCGTGAGACTGAGTAACTCAGCCACGTTGTGAAAAAGTCCCATAAAAATTCAGCACCTCATGGATGGGATTCGAACTCGGGTCTTTTCCACTCTGTGTGGGGTGGATGGCGATTCTACCAAGTTACATGAGAACCCATGTGAATGCTCCTTGTATTCAAATATGATTGCGTTTCAACTAATGGATCACAAGCATATAGGTTTGTTACCAACAGTCTCTCTCTCTCTCCTTTTTGATTTTGTCTTTTTTCAAGTTTGGTTTATGTTCCATTTACTCCTATGGGTCAGTCCACTATGACAGTCATTTAAACCATTTAAGTGATAAACATTTTCAATTTTATGCATTTCTTAAAATTGTTCTTTGCTAAGTACCGCAACACGTTTAAAAAACAATCATAAAAGAGAATGATAAAGAGAAAAAAAGGTTTTTTTTTTACATTGATCGATTTTTTATTTTTTGGAACGTTTTTCAATACAGTGGTCACTACAAAGTCCCCACCTTGAGTCAAAGACTGGGTGGTATTTTTCTTTTATCGTTTCAGTAAATCATAATACTGATCTAGTCAAGTTTGTCATTTTTGTGATGATATATGCCCTTTGACAGATAGAAAATACAAATTACATTATTGATTTTATTAGCTTAGAACATTTCATTATACCTTAGACTTCTTGGTATACATAATTACTGCACATTCTGAATTAAAAAAAAAAAAAAAAAAGCAGTGTACATAATCGTACATTTGTAGGCGACTGTCACTCCAATTATTTCTTTGCTTGCCTTTTTTTTTTTATTGACAAAGATTTACACAGTTTACTCTGTATATGACAGCTTTAGCTAATTTCACAGATTTACATTTTTTTGGCAAACAGAATAATCGGTAAATAGCAAAGATGGACAGTGTAATATAATACAAGGCTTCAATGTTTAATTTGCAAATCAAGCTGATTTAGATGCTCAAAATTGAAGCTCTGTTTTCAGTTCTTTCGAAATCCGTTGACAGAATGATAACCACCGTTTTTAATTTAGGAATTTTATTAAGAAAAAAAAAAAAAAAACTTTTAATGCATAAAACAATTACCAGGGTAAAAATATCTATATATACATGACTAGAACATTTTCTGATATTTTAGAAATTCGATGGTTTAATAATTTCCAGAAAGTTCAATATATTTCTATGCGAAATGTACGTTATAGCCTAAAATTAAAAACCATCAGCGCCACCTGGAATTCCTTTTCAATTTATTTATTTATTATCGTCTGCCAAAATATTGATTTATGCGTGGTATTCTGGCAAATACTATTAAATGATATTAAAGCATTACCAGAAATAAAAATATTCGATGTATAAATAAATAAAATAAACGAAAGAATTAGAATTTAATCTTTGTACTTTTATACCTTTTTAAATAATTGTAAACGAAATTAAGGTTAACAAAAAATATCTACAAATCTAAAGAGAATCGAACAGTATTTTTGGAAATGGTATAAGAACCATCTTGTTCTAAAAGGGTATAAACTTTAGCTCTACTGGATCATATTATCGGTACCACTGGTACATGGATTTTTCATTTATCTTCAGGTACATTTTCGTAAGATATATTCGATATGCTTTGGACTGTTGAAAATGTATATTAGATTATTCTTAAAACCATCTAAATAAAATAATTACACTGAATCACTTGTATGTATATACATAATTCCAACGATTCTTGGTTACATTCTTAAAGAAAAACCCAAACCCAATTAAATGACCAATACAACCAGGGAATTATCAAATATTAAAATTATTTTTCGCATAATCTTCGGGTTGCTCACATATTGCCTTTATCTCGTGTTTAGGAGGATATTTTATTTTCTCCCCACGAGATAAATAAAACTTCTTTCATCAATAAATAATATTGTACGTATTTAACTGAAAAATTGAATATATTTTAAATAAAAGTGTAAAGAGTGTATATGGTTTTATTTCGAAAATAGGCTAGGAACCCATTTCCTAGAATCTTTACTTATGAAAGACAAACTATTGGTAAAATAGCAGCTAACAAAAAAAGTATGTCTGTTTTATTGTGGACAATAACTTGGCGAAGAAAAGATATTTTACAATACAGAATTGCATACATCACAACATTTATCAACAAATGTCGTATATATATATATACAGCTATTTGCGAAGATACAAGTCACTAATTTTCTACTATTTTCATTTCATTGGTGCGTTGGTTTTTATTTTTAAGGTAAACAAACACAATGAACAATTATTTTTGCAATTTTTATATATGTCGTGACAATCGTCACTATAAAGTTACAGAAAACTGCTTACTAATACTGATTTAATTAGCTAAGCCTACTTTACAGTTCATAGAGGAATTCAGCATGCTCTTTGTACTAAAATCGCTAACGAGTCTTTCGGAACTAAAGTTATTGATTTCTTTTTTTGCGCTGTTTTCCGATGTTTCTTTGAGGTACTACCACTTGAAATTGGTATCAGGAACTAGATATGTGTACGCATAAAGGAAAGTCTACCTGTAACCTCTTAGGACAATGGTGTTTAATAGTACAGGTTAATAATAACAATATTATTATTGGACAAGTTTGGTTTTCAGACTGAAGGACTTCCAAATCATATGCGAACTACGACTATTTTTTTCCCTAATAGAATATTGCTCCTGTTATCACGTTAATATAAAAATATACTTTCGTATACTTGCTAACATCTCCTGCTATCTAGATTTTGGATCAAAGCAATAATAACAAATCCAGTTTTGTGAGATAATATTGATATGTGGATTTATCGGTAATCAACAAAGAAATTAATTCTAAAAATAAACGATCGTTGATTTAAAGAGAGGGTGGCTGGGGGAGAGATAGAGGAACAGGTACATAAACTAAAAGATATTCCCTTTTATTATCAATGATTTCCTCTATTAGTGATAAACAAATTTAGGGTTTAAAAAAGATGGGCTTTAGCTTGCTTAACATTTCAGATTCATACCTAGTTCACATTTACAGTAGCTCGCTTAAAAATTACTTCTTTTAGCATCTATTTACATTGAAGGGCTCGACAACTTGTGGAATATTACAAGGTGTAATCTAAAAGTCTTTACATTTTTTCCAGTATATCTCGTTATAAACTAACTCGATCTACAACCTGAAATTTAAACATGTTTAAGCATGTTATATGAGCAATATGCTGTTTGCAATACTTAAATTTCAGGTGTGTCACGTGATAAACAAATATGGCGCATCGCTAGATAATATGGAACGTGTGTCAGGAATTGAGAAAAGTACAGTTAACTTAGCCAGCATATAAAAAAAGTCAAACGAAATTGGGTTTGGATCTCAAGGGCACACGAGGGTAACTATTTTCGAGTATTGGGAACAGTCTTATCAGACACATTAATAAAAATGCTGCCGATTTGTGCATTTTTTTTGGCCATGATCACAGATGACCAACAGTCGCATTACAGTTGATCCCCAACGTAGAAGACTGTTTTGCCGAATGTTGAACTTGCTTGCAGATAATTGGTTATTAATATCCTTACATTAGTTATGTTTTAGTCCCAGGAGTCACACATTATAAGTGACGGTGCCGCAGTGTGAGATTATTACCGAACCGAACACTTTGAACACAATCAAATTCCTAAACTTTGCGTTCACTTTTTGGAAAAAACTGTTGGATAACACAAAAACAGGGAGGCTGTTGGGTGTTCTGATATGACCACGTTTGGGAGATGCTTAAAGGTAACGTTACACGTTCAGAGGCAAACAATCTAATCTGCAAAAAAAAAAAAAAAAAAAAAAAAATAGCCAGAAGACCTATATTAAGAGAAAACATAAAGGAAAACAGCAGGTCCCTATTCACGCAAGCATCTTGGATTTCCGATTACTGAAAAATCAGAACATTGATAATTTGATTGAGGACAGCTCTACTAAAGAGAGTTATATTAATTTTGGAATTTCAACAAAAAGAGATGGAGAGACTGGATTGATATAATGCTATTCACACGGCACCTTCCACGAATTTAGCCTTTCAACATAATCTTTATCCGTGTGCGTGTGTAATGGTTGAACAATATTACCGATCGATACAACGCATGGTAAGGAGAACGTTGAAAGGAGCTGCAAAAGCTACATTCGCAATAACTAGTAATGCAAGGATAGCAAGAAATAAAATCAAATGATTTTTGCATTATATTGCAGAAACTATAGTATCTGTAACATGATGCATATATAACTGAAGTCCTAATTAAACAGCCATCATGGAGAGCAAGAAGCAGGTTTCAACGGAAAAGTGTACGACAATTTCGGACCAAAGCGCTTTAGGTAGTAGGAGCCACTATACACAATGGGCTAAGCGTGATTAGGATTCAAGTTGGGTTTTAGATTTTATAACCTATTTCGTGAGCTTTCTTTACTATGGCGAGTTTTGAATTTTCATCCTCCACTGGGAGATCGCGATAAGGTGGATCGCGCGTTCCATGAATCATTAGAGTCCATTCTTTCAGGAAGCCACTCTGTTGAGGTTGAATCTCAAAACGGACTTCTAAAGTCCATTTTCCTCTTGGGTTTTCTCCCCAGGTGTGAGTGGTCATAAATGGCCACTTGGTGAAGCCATCGAAGCGATCATCATCATTTGGTCGTCGGCTGAGAATCATGGACCTAAAGGAAAATACAAAACATCAGTTTGTTGTATTAATAGCAATGCAGTATTAAAACAACTTTATAATATCATTATACGAAGGACAACTTTATTTGGACAAATCATTTTGTTGAATAGAATAAATCTATTCATTTATGTAATTGTATGTATCGCAATACGATATATTCAAAAATATTTTCGGACCAAAACATTTTATGCATTACAACAAAACTGTCTTATTAGGGCCACCCGGTTTCGAAGTTATAAGCCCATGTGTATTTTGTCCATAAATTGCTTCTGTTCTATGGTCGATTTGCGGTTTTGCTGAACAAAAAATCCAAAGATTTCGGTGGAAGAAAACCTTAATGTTCACGCTTAAGACCGACTAACTCAGCCACGGAGTGAAAATAACCATAAAAGTTCCTAACATCACTGAAGGGATTCGAATCCCGGGCCGTTTTACACGCGGTGTGCTGATCAGTTTTCTAGATCATAACGTCACTGGAGATGAATCATTGCGCAACCATTACGAGTCGGAAACAAAGAATGAGTTTGCTATGGAAATATTAGGTTCATTATATAATTATCTATCATTTAATTTTTTTTTTTTTTAAAAATGCACCACACTGATAAAAAAAAAAGAAACTCAAAATGAATAATCCAAAAAAAAAATTCCAGTTAGAGAAAACATCGTGTTCTTGGAAAAAGCGAAATGAAATATTAAAAAATATATGTAATTTTTTATCCTTTGGAGAAGAAATTAGATATTTCTTCTGATATTTTCTGTGTGTTATTATCTAGACTGCAAACAAACTATAATAAGTATTTTTAAACTGGTAATATAATATACTCGTACAGGTATCTTTTTGCCAATCTAATGTTTAGTAAAAGTCAATTAAGTAAAATTTCATTAAATTTTTCCTTTTCGTCTTTCTATGTCTAATAATAAATAATAAAATCGGAAATTCCTAGACGTAAAACTCGTACATTCAGATGAATAGGAAAAATTCTGTTCTTTTCGATCAGTTCTACTGGATCTTGATCGGCAACAAAACATCCGAAAACAATCGTCTTGAATGTCTAATGAACATGTCACGAACTTACATTGGAGATTCGAAAAGGCAAAGACCGTGTAAGCTGCCTTTTCGAACATGGGATAATATAAGTTCCTTGATTCCGATTCTTAGTTGAAGCAAAGTGAAGAGAAACTGTTCTTTGTGGTCTTGTTGCGGCTAGTCTTAATGGGTTGAGGTTCCTTGACGTCACATGTGGATCTGAGACAATTTTGGAACCGTAAGTGTGTAATGTATGTTGTGTGCGTGTAGAGCTACAGTCCTAGAGGTTGAAAAAGCTGCTCTTAGTGTTACTGCAGAGGTAAGCCCGTTGAGCGAAGAACCATATTCTTCCGTGGTTATGGGGTGCAGCTGATGTTATCTAGGCAGTATCGGATATCCATCTGTGCGGTAGTACAGTGGTTATAATCACCGTCGTTCCTTTCCAGGTGGGAAAGGTCCGAGTTCGAATCCTATCAATGAGGCGAGGAACTTATGGGCTGTTTCATTCCGTGGCCGAGTTATTCGGTCTTAGGCTTGGACAGCAAGATCCTCCACCAGAAACTCGGGTTTTTTGTCCAGCAAAACAGGCAAATCGACCAGAGAGCACACGCAATTTACAGACACAATGCACGCGGGCAGATGAATTAGTTTTCAGGTGGCTTAACATGACACTGTACCGAATAGCCCAGACTTATTAAGATCCTTTCTCCTGTAGTGGTGCGCAGTATGTAATACATGAGCTGACTGATTGTGAGAAACAAGCAGTCACAGCTTATACGATCATTACTCCTTCATATTTCTCCTCCAGCTGAATATGGTGGGGAGATCCAGGATTTACTTGAGTTTCTGATTACTCAGACTTCTTTTAATAATGTTCGGCACAATTCTAGTTATGGTCTCCCAGACTCCTGGGTGGTAGGAAAAAGTAGATGGTTGGACAGGGTTTCAGCTTAGAGTCGGATTCTGTACTACTCTATGGTGCGGTTTATGAATAAAGTTATGGGGAATGATGATTTAATTGTAAAATGCATTTTATTTTCTATAGTTCGGGTTAAAACTCTTGGGAACTGCAGTTTTGCAGGAAGTTAGGTAAGACCCTTCACTACTCCGACTGTGGCAATGGATGGGTGCCCTCGTGGATAGCACAATTGGTATAATCGCCATTCTCCCTAACACCGGGTGGAAAAGGCCCGAGTTCGAATCCTATACAACAAATCTATACAATGCAATATGACTCAAGTTGCTGATGCTCCTAAACCCTACAATTCAAGTTCCACAGACATGAATTCTTGGTGTGTGATTCACGTGAGAGGGGTATTGGTGAACATCCTCTCCATGTCGAAGCTAGCTAATGTTCCTTAAAATGCTAAATACTGTTCGAGTTGTTTCATCTGAGTGGATACGTTGACGCTAATAAAAGTGATCGAAGAATATTAAAGAAAAACATGATTGAGAGATTATCACTTCTTACCTTGTGCCCATGGGAGATACCAAGAAAAGTGTAACATCTCCCCGTCGTGTGCTGTTCAGTGTAACCACAGCTTGCACGTGTTCTACATAGTTAATTTCTGTGTCTGTCCCTGAACATGACTCGGTGACGATGTGAAGAAACAAGCTACGATTGCCTGGTATTTCGCTGGTATTAAAAAAAAAACAAAAAAACAAATACAAACGTGAATAAAAGGCAGGAGCATGGATATATCTCTAAATCTCAGATTACATGTTAACATTTATTATTTTTCTCCAGGAAAAGTCTCTCACATAATACTTACTGGGGTGAGGATATTGTTCCTGCCTCGCAGTGGTACCTAGCAGGGACTGATTTCCATAGTTTAGCCAAAGCGACCATAGCACCGGCATCGAGCACGCCGAACCCAAAAAGGTGATTAAATTCGAGCCCAACCCCGTTCATGTTCCAATGAAATCGACCTTTACTATCATACAGGGAATTGCGTTTAGATGTTAGCACTGTCAAATGTTGCATGTCTCTCCAGGTTAAGTTAGGGCTGAAAATAAACAGTTCAGGATATTAAGAAACCGAAACACTTCATTCAAAACCAATTTTAATTGGAAGTTTAATTGTTAATATGGGATTATGAAGATATCTTTAAACAAAAATCCTTAAGGAATCCATAAATTAGAATCCGTAAGATGGCATTAAACCAAAATCCCCAAGGCAACTTTTCAAATTGGAATCATTAAAGCATCCTTTAAAAGAAATCTTTAAAGTAATGTAGGAATCTTTAAGGTATCCTTTAAGATATTTAAGATCTCCATCCAATTTATTCATCGAGTCAATATCCTATTGTATTCTCAGTCCCCATAAAGTCCAACAACTCCTCTCTTTAAGAGTATAACAATTATCCATATACAAATACTGTATAGACGCATGCATTTAATTTATAAATTATAATCAGACAGTTAAGTTTAAACTTCCAATTTCACAATGTAATCATCAGGGGATGCTACTGCACTACTCACTTAGCTTCGATGGCCAGAGCAAATACCCCTGCCGCTTCCGGAGCTGCAGCAGATGTACCAGAGTGCGTCTTGGTACATTTGCCGTACAAGTCTGTGGTTGCCTAGGGAACAAAATCATAGAGTTAGTTGAGTTCGATGTCATAAAGACAATTTGCAAATGTTATGAAATAAATGGAAATCAAAGTGCTTTAACTTAAATATTTCTCAATCTTTTCAATAACGGCCATCTAAAATTCAAGAAACTGCTCGTGGCCCATCTATAAATCATGCATCTGTATATGTACATGACGTTTCCTAACGCGAAGCCGTATTTTCATTATCAATTTGAATACATGTTTATATTAACTTTTTTCAGATCCTGAATTAATTCTGAAAGTATGGCCCACATGTTATGAAACACCCTCTATATAGACACTCTCCAGAAAGTTTAAACATCTTTTAATCATTAAATTTGACAGTCACCAGGCAAAAAATGTCACTTGTGGTGTTCAGGGCATATAATAGATTAAACACGTATATCTTCTACTCCTCTTTGCTTACTGCACTCAAAGGAGTGATAGACATCCTGTTAAAGTGAATTTGCTGGTGTTTCAGAAGGAGCAGTAATAAGTTTTTAAGGAATGGTTTGAGTCGAAACCAACTAGAAATCAGCAGAAGAACTCTGATCAAAAGTCTGTTCTAAGTGATTGTGGTCGGCGAGGAATATTGCATCTAGTAAACGAAATTCTGAAGTAGGATCTGTTGAAAAAGACCAATGTTAACAGCTACGCATAAAAATGGCAGATTGATATGGGCTAAAAGCATGAAAGTGGACTGTTGATGACTGGAAAGCTGTGTTGTGGTCTGACGAATCCAAGTTTTCCTATACTCTAAAGTGAGTCCTCTGCTTGAAATACTAATTAGATTGAATCAGGATGGCCATACAAATATTCTGGAGGATTAGGTTGTGCCCTCTGCTGATCATCTGAGAGACACTCATGATTTCAATACTTCTGTATTCCAGGATGAAAACTGTGATTCACAGGGTCTACTGTTTTAAACTGGAACAAGGAAAACCAGGGAATGGTAGGCCATTAAAATTGTATAGTCAAGTCAGACTTAAATTCTATAGATAATATATGGAGTTATCTTGAATGGGAAGTTACAACGTAATAACAGCATTCCCGAAACCTGAATAAATTACGGGCTGAATTGTTTTAAGAATGGCCTAATATTGATATAATCTATCTAAAAGGTCTAGTTCAATCTCACCAACGAGAATTCATGAAATGATTCGTGCTGAAGGAGAATAATTTAATTTTTTGCCCTGTGTTTGTATATTAAATATCTTAACTAACCTTAGTTAAGAACTTGAACCGTGCAAGGAATTATATTATTTTCATTTTAAATTATTACTTCAAACAGGAACTGAATACACGGTTATATTTTAAGATTCCCCTTTTAGCATGTGACAAGAAAATAGATGATCAGAGTAAGAGAACTCACCACACCGGTGTGGGGATCTTTAGCTCCATTACTGAATGTTGAGGCTAGCGTGGACGAGCAAGACTCGTCATAATGGGCGTTTTCGCCATTGTTGATTGCAGAATTGATGGAAATGGTCCACATAGAAGCAGCGTAGCCATCACAGTTACAGTCATCATCTTCTCCCCCATCTCCAGAAGCCCACACGTAGATGTTACCAAGGCCTCCTCTACCCTGAAGAAAATATAGAAATTACAGCTATGCTAGTGTTATAAACCGATTTATTCTATTTTTTGTATATAATAAAACAAATATACTTCAACCATTAAACAATAAGTATCCTAGACAGTTTAACCATTAACTTAAAAGAACAAAGTTTATAATAAATTTAAGATTTCACGACTGTCTGATTGTTTCACTTCGTTGAGTATCTTCAACTATTTTCCATGAATTCCACTGCATTGGAAACTTATTACAATAAAGTTTAAACTTTACATTTTCACAAGCTGCTAGGGCACAATCATTTTCCTTGGGGATGAGGCATCAACTCGTATTGCTCACCCACTGACACAGTTGCTTAACTACATATTTTCAATGGCACCATAATTTCTCCCTATTTATCAAATAATAATTATTTAATTTTCCTGACTTCAGTCTATATTGTGATCTGAATAACCTTGTTTAGCACAGAAATTAGCAGAAAATTTCACCCTGGTGTTACTTTTTGGGACTTTTATTTTTGGTCTTGCATGTGATTTATAACTTTAAAAAAAAAGTGTGTCCATTCAGGTCTCGCCTGTAGCACAGTTTTTATAAGTCAGGATAATGTACACCGGGTGGAAATGGGTTGAGTTAAGATCTTGTCAATAACGCGAGGAATTTTTATGGTCTCTTTCACAATGGGGTTGATTTAATGAATGTGGCGAGAGTTGCATAATATATAAACCTTTCCAGTTGATAGTTGTGAGAGTTTTGGTATTGTAGTTTATGCACAGTGTACATAATTAATTAAGCAAGCTAAGTACATCAATATTATTGCCTGAATGTTACTCACTTCATTGACACCGCGTACAATTGCCCTCATAGTAGCATTCCTAGGACCATCGACTGTTTTTCCATCATCTGTAGGGCCCCAGCTGGCACTGTAGATGTCAATGAGATTTGGCTCGTGACCCATAGAATTTGCTTCTATCAGATCGGTCATGTAAGGTTGGTCCAGCATTCGGATTCCTTGATAAACAGAAACCAAACAGTTTTGAAGCTCGGGATGTCTAGCAAGCAGTTAATGTAATATAAACAGTCTCCCTGAAAATTAATTCACACCAAATAAATTTTACTGTTTTAATTTACCTTTACGTTTTATATTTAATTCAATACTCAATTATTAGAAGAGAATGTTAAAAGAATTCGTATGCAAAAACTAAGAGCGAATAATCTCTACGACTGACATTTATTGTGATGATATGAAGATGGTGCTACCCACCTGCTACTTTGGAGTTATAGGCTACACCAATTCCGCACACACCATTATCTCGCTTTGCTGCCACTTCACCTGCGCATCTGGTTCCGTGGCTAAAAACGAAAGGTTATAGTGAGGAGCAATGATTATACAGCGATATAAAAATAAATATTAAATGGATGATAAATAAGGCTTCAACTTCAATATAAAAAGATACTGGAACGTTGTAAGCAGCGATTATAGTGACAAAAGCACTGTTTCTTTTGACTTATTTTGTAATTTACTTTGAGATGGGACAGTGACAAACGTACATGGGTCAGCCACTTATTTTCTTAATAATAGAAATGTATAAGTTGGTAGAAGATATCTATGCAGAAGCTAAATTATGAATTTTGGACACTCCAGATGACCAAAGGTCTTCAAAAATCATCCCAAACCAGCCTTACATTCCATGGGCCCCAGGCAATGAAGAACCCGACGGTATACTTATTTCGCTATTGTATCTATATATCTTTCTGTACAATTATTTACATATATAAATATAAGATATCCATATTTTGTAAATTAATTCATTTTCTTAAATATTTAATTGAAATTTCGTACGGGATTTTCATCCAGCTGGATGAAAATCTCGAATTACTAGCAGTTTTTCATGAAATAACGCGAATATGATAAACATCGTTCAAACAGCAGAGAATATGATAAAGTCTTTATATAAACTGGAGAGCAACATCCACCTACCTGTTAAACCAATCGTCTGTGTATCGAGGATAAGGAAATGGGTCGTTGCTACTGAAGTCATAACTAGCTTTAGCATTCTGTGGAGAAAGATCAACATAATAAATTTAATTATAATGTAAAAGATGGTCGCAAAATTAAAAAAAAATTATAGTTGCTTTTTGTTGATGTTCGCATTTTTTTTTAAAAAAGGAATTAAAGTCATCATCACTAATTCTATAATCATAAAACAGTCACCACAAACTATTGTTTATGCTTCATCTTCTTCCTCGTAGTCATAAGTGACTTAGATCATGAACTTTTTTTGAGCTTCTAATACCTTTAAAGAAGGCATGGTGAACTGGGGGTATGTATTGGAGAAGGTATAGCATGTCTCTTTTCTTTAGAAAGTTCAGCACTCTAGGACCATCATACAACTTTTCTTGTTCAGTACTTTTCAAGCTCTTAGGTCGACCCTCCTTATTGGGTTTGACATTCAGTTGCCTGAAAGGGATATCTTCATCCACTGTACACTTGTATAAAATCGTGAATGAGGTTTCCTTTTTCATAATGGAGCCATTGTATTTTCAACCAGTTTACATTTTCGCCTTCAACATTCTTCTTCCGTTTTGTTATGCCTTTTTCAAGAGCTCCTGTTTTCAAAATAAGTAACCTTGTTGCATATTTACAACCATAAACCTGTTGTGCCTTCTGGCAGACTTCATAGTATTATACTATCCATCAGGAACACAAATAATATTGTTTTTTCCAGCTTTCTCAATGAGCCCAAAGTATGAGTCGTTTGGAGGGTAAGAGTGGCCAGAAACCATGAATTCTATGACTTCAACTGAAGTTTCTTGAATCAGTTTCATTCACGATAAAGATACCTTGATGTTCTGATTTTGGCCAGTGCATTTGTCGCTGTATATCATCACATGCTTATTTTTTGTTCAACTTAATATGCTTAGTCAAGTAAGAAGCAATTTCTTGGGAAGCTCTGAATGCAATGGTCTCATCCCAAACGTACATGTAACCAAGGTTATTTGTGACGTAATGCAAACCTAAATTATAGCAGTACATATTGCACCTAATAGTAGGCCTCAGAAACAGTTAATTTTGGGAATGGGGGCTTTTTGTAAATCTATCACGATTGTATAGCAGCCAGAATTTACTCGAGCCTTTTCCCACCAACCCTTTAGCTGATTTCTTGCATTCTCTGCTTTTTCCAAATGCAAAACATGTTGCCCCTCCAAATAATCTGTCCTTTCATTGTCCTTTTCTACATCAATCGACTGTTTATACTTTCCACAGGCCTTGCAAGTGTCCTTTCGAGGAAAGTGAAAATGTAAATTAAATTCTGTGTTTAAGACGTCTATAGATGTCTCTCTTTGCTGACATCATTCACAATAAAGCGCACACATTTTTTTTTACGTTCAAACCAGGGCTAAGGAACTTCCTGTTCTGATTATCTTTTCGAGTGTAATGACTTTGAAATGCTGGGAAATATATAAATATGATCCTTAAGTAACTGTTTTTTGTTTGTCAGTTATCTTTTGTGCTGCTACACGTAAATCTTCTCCAACAGATTCGTACGCTGCTTTCCTCCCTAACTACCATTCCGAGGCCACCTTTGCTTTATAGATTCATGATATATAAGACTGCATAAATATGCATTCTGTCGAGAAAAATCGGCCATGGATATAAAATTATCACACTGCTTTCTTCTTTCCTCTTCTGTTAAGGACTCTATGCATATTTTTTTACAACCACAATCTAAGTTTTCAAGCCGCTTACACTGAACTTGTGTTCCTTTTGAGTTCACATACGCCTGACCGGAATTGCGAAGTCTTCTGGCTACAGATCTTTTTGACTCTTTCCTTTAAAGTTTTCTAGGTCTGAAGGAAGTTTCCTGGTATGGTTCTTCTACTTGGTTGGCCTCTTGACGTGCTCCATTTCTCGAGATTTCAACTTAAATCCCCCATTTGAGATTTCAACTTAAAAGACATCTTGCTGCATGAAAACGTGAAGTACGAAATATGAAAAGAGATCTTGCTACAACAAACAAACTTGAAACATAACTTCCATCATACAAGCTGTTTAGGAACAGAATGGCGTAAGTCAGACTTACTTCACTATGATTCTAAACGTTTTGCTCATATTGTTAACTATTCAAAATAAGTGCTGACATATCTTGGTTAGAACTGAAACTTTGACTAAGATTATTTATTTATTAAAAACAAAACTGGCTAACAATCACGACTCAAATATTCAATTAAGTATCAAATTCGGCCAATTACTGTAATATAAGTCCCTGTAATACTAGGAGGTATCAGTGACTGATTTTATATCGATTAGCTGGTAACATTAAATTGAAAATAACTATGACTTTCGCTGATCTTTGTAAACATCACGCAGAGCTTTGATTCCTAAAACAGCAATAACTGGCGTTGTTTTCTTCAGTCTCCTTTCAAATTGATAATGATGCCAAAGTTGTGTGGGTGTTTGCTGTTCTCAGTGAACTTTAATTAACCGATGTCCGGCTCATGTTCCGTTAATAAGATATGCTTGTTCTGGAAAAACATTTAATTAGTCGAAAAATAGAATGGAGAATCGGCAGTCCACCTTAACAACGTCGATACTGCGCATGAGCCCGACTCCAAAGCTGCCTGTAGGTAACTTGTGTGGGGTTATTAAATTTCATATTTGTTTTCCCTATAAGTAACAAAAGGATAGGCACTAGGAACAGCTCTATGATCGCTAAAAGTGGCCGGGCTCTTATAGAAGTTCCAAACTTTCTGTATTCTATATATATACCAATTTTTTTTCTTTTTCAGCCAAATAATAAAACAAGGTAGAATATTCCAGCTCCCACACGATAACCATCCAATTCTGATTTCAACATAACCACAGTCACTATCTAAATACCACGATGGGAGGCAATGTATTCCAATGCTTGACAACCTGCTTCCTCTAGGTGAATTTAAAGTGATCCACTCTTCTGTTATTCTCTGAAATTTTATATTTATACCACCTGGTTCCGATCTCATGTACAAGGAAGAACAGACCTTCCCCATTCAGTTTTCTCAACCCATACAGGGCCTTATACTCTTCAATCAGATCTCTAATTAAATTTCTAATTGACAAGAGCACCGATTTACACTCATCTGTTCACCATCTTTCGTCCTTCTCCGGACGTTCTGTCCTATTTTTTTAGGCACTTACTCCAGACCTGAATACAATATTTCAAATGCAGTCTTGCACAGAGAGTTGACAACGTCCTTCTTCCTGCTAGCAAAGATCGTATAAATAGACTTGCCTTCCAAGCCGCCTGTTTACAGTGCGTGGAAATTTTCACGTCAGGTAGAATCGTAACTTCATCCTAATTTTATAAATATATATATAATATTAAGGATAATATAAAGAGCCATTAGAATAAGTAAATCAATCCAATAATAATACCATCAGGGATCTAAGAAAACGCAAAAAAAAAAAAAAAATATATATATATATATATATTATCGCTTTTTACCGACAATCTAGATGACTTCAACTGGGGCCAACCACCCAGAATGAAGGCAAAAAACGACAAGAAGTTCTCTGTTCCTGTGATGATCAATATATGCTAAGTAATTTAAATCTAACCAAATATAAACCAGAATAGGCCGGATGTAAATCGAATATAAATAAATCGAAAGAAGATAATAAAAGTTAAAAAAATTTAGAAATATTAGAATCAAAGGTAAGAAATATAAGTAAAATATAAATGTAAGCATATATTAATCATCGTTGACCCGACAGAGAACGTAATTTAATGATTAAAATAAGATTAAATATATAATACATATTAACCGTATCTAGGACATAATGTAATAGTCGTCAAAATAATGTGGTGCCCCCTATGTGATGGATACGGTAAAAATAAATAATTAAATTAACGCATAGAGAAACATGCAGATAGTAAGAAGAAAAACTAAAGGAGTAGGAATAATAGAACCTGAACTCCATAAAGGCGAAAAATAGTGGTATAGATAAGAAATAGTTTCTCCTACGTCCTCGGATTGCCCTAATAATTTCGGAGAAATAAAAGTAAAGAGTGTAGGACAGTTTAAAGACATTACAAGATATAAGTTGTGGCTCGGGTATGCCCGGGATCGCAAACCCGTTCCTATAGTAGGACCCTGAGCTGAATTTGCATTTACATATTAGTTACAGTTATTGTCGTTTTAACTTTGCATTATTTACATTATTTGCATTATTTACATATTAGCATTATTTACATATTAGTTACAGTTATTGTCGTTTTAACTTTCTTTCTTTATTTTTTATCAATAATTATAAATATATACAAAAGCTTTGCTTGGGTTAAGTATACACTACCTAAGATTGCTTTTTCTATTATATTTCTTTTTCTATTTTCTGAACTGCATCGATCCTTCTTAATTTTACCTTCATGGATTTATGATTGCGCATCTTGATTTTAATTTATATTTTATTTTATATTAACTTTGCTTTTACTTTATGTTATATTAACTTTGCTCTTATTATGTCACTTAAATATAATAATAATAATAATATACTACATCGGCAGAGTAGGATAAAAGTGACCGAGGATACTATTGTTGCCCTGGATAGTAATCCTAACCATGTTAATACATCGACACATACACAAATATCACACACTTTACAGAGCAGTTTAGCATATAATGCTTCTGGCACTAATATCCGATCACCATCTCTTAAATTTCAACCTTGTAACAACAAATTATGTCTTACTTGCCCCTATATACATCCTAATCATGCTACAATTAATACGAATTCACATATATTCTGTAAAATGAATAACGTCATATATATGATCACATGTCGTACTTGCAATGTTAAATATATTGGTCAAACTAGCAATAATCTAAACATTAGAATGAACCTTCATCGTTCCGATATTAAAACTTATAATAACAAATCCAGCAAGAAAACAGGTAATCTGGAACATGATATTGAATTCAGACATTTCCAAAAACATACTTTTGGTAATATTTTCATTTCAATACTTAACGTAATTAATAACGCAAATGATAGATTATTGCAAGAAGATATTAGCATGTTACAATATAAAACACTATATCCATACGGTGTAAATAATAAATTTAATCAAAAATATTTGACGAATAATTTAAAAGATATTTGCGTTTATAATATGTTTCAAATTGCCAAACTTCGTAAATATAATCGCAATAGGAAATATAGTAAATCCAACACATATAAAAGCAACCGAGAACATATAGGAGACTTCATAGATTTATTCAAAATGTGGGACACGGATCCTATAAATATTAGAAAAATACATAACACACTTTTCAGTATTAAACTTAGTGTACTCAAAGCACTAAATAGAAAAACCAATGATTACGTCTTTGTATCTTCTCATCTTATGCACATCATATCAGACATTGTCAAATTCAGATTTCATATTTTGAATGTTAGCAAGCAGCCGGAAAACTCTGTCATCTTATACTTTCAAAATAAATTAATGGATGATTTAGATATACATAAAACTATTAATTTACGTAATGACTTACTGCCTATTAATAACTTACATATTAATATCAGATTTAGATATTCTAGACCATTTGGTCTTAAAGCGTGTAACTATAAATCAATAGCTACAAACCTTCACAATATTAACATCGGACAGGAGATATGTGTTTGCCACAAACCTTCTTTTCATAGGTACGTGGATCCTAACCATAATCACATTATAACCGGCAATTTAGATATAATCCCATATCCTGAACTTAGAGATATTTTATCACTGGGTTTTAAATTTCGACCTAATTTACCTGTTAATAAATCTAACTTTAAAAAATTGTTATATCTAGATTTACTTAAATACTGCATAAGATCAGCATACAACCATAACATACCGGTGGAAGCATACCACATGTGGCTATTTACAATGCTTAATATCATATCTAGCAAATATAATCAATTGAAATTCATACAGGATAATCTATATAATACCAAATTAATAAATAGGCAGCTCAAAGATATACATGAACATTTTGTAATTACTCCCGTTGACAAAGCTGCTTGCAATTATGCAATCATATGTAAATCATATTATATAGAAAATTTAAAAAATGAACTACAGTCTAGCCATACATATAAACAGATAACATCTTCTTCTAATATAATAATCAAAACATTAATTGCATTGCATAAAAAATTAAAGTTAAAGTATAATAACCTAAAATATCCATTTATATATGGCATACCCAAATTTCATAAAACACCGATTGCTTTTAGATTCATAACATCATGTAGAGATAGTTATGCTAAATTTCCCGGAAAAATGTTAGAAAAGTTACTTAAAATTATATTAAATAACTTAAATAAAACTATTATAATAAATAATAACTTACCTATTATAAATGCTCTAAAAAATAACAATATTCATCAAATACAAACATTTGACTTTAACAGTCTATTTACGAGCATTAATCTTGATAACTTAAAAGTCGTCCTCCAGAAACTATATTTAGAAAATAAAAATGCTATAAAGGTTGATTTAACCTATTGGGATTCTCTAATAAAATTATGCATCTTTAATAATTATGTATATAACGGAACATCGTTATACCTACAAGTGACTGGCACCCCTATGGGAAGTCCAGCATCAAGCATAATCGCAAACCTTTATCTACATTATACAGAAAGAGAATTCCAAGATAACCTACTTATATATAGATACGTAGATGATATATGTGTTTTTAATTGTCCACATTTTGTCCAGGATTACAGTAAATTATATCCAGTAGAACTAGTATTGGAAAAAACTAATAATTCCGATACTATAGCAAATTATCTGGATCTTCATATAGAAATATTCCATAATAATAATATAGACGTAAACATATATAATAAAAGAGATGCATTTAATTTTAACGTAGTCAACCTTACAAACTGGAAATCTAATATATCAAAATCAGTGCATGCTAATATAATTTTATCGCAATGTCTAAGGATTGCTTATATCTGCAATAGTAATAAAAATTGTTCAGCGGGCTTAACAGCGTTGTACGGCAGGTTGATCAATAATAATTTCCCTATCGCTTACCTGAAATATCATTTCAGGAAAGCGATAAACATAATTAATTTCAAAAATTTGTTTTCTGAACCTATTGTTTTAATATAATTTTCAATATAATCGTTATATTTAGTGCCATGTATATATGTAAATAGAATACACTTTGCATTCTTGGTGTCTTACGGCGTAGAAAACTTGTACCCACCGGCTTGCAAATTACAGTGTATCATTTTTTTTTTTTTTTTTTTTTTTAATATATATAGTTAAATTCATTTAAATTTACTTAAGTTCACGCTGAGATAACATGCAAATTCAGCTCAGGGTCCTACTATAGGAACGGGTTTGCGATCCCGGGCATACCCGAGCCACAACTTATATCTTGTAATGTCTTTAAACTGTCCTACACTCTTTATTTTTATTTCTCCGAAATTATTAGGGCAATCCGAGGACGTAGGAGAAACTATTTCTTATCTATACCACTATTTTTCGCCTTTATGGAGTTCAGGTTCTATTATTCCTACTCCTTTAGTTTTTCTTCTTACTATCTGCATGTTTCTCTATGCGTTAATTTAATTATTTATTTTTACCGTATCCATCACATAGGGGGCACCACATTATTTTGACGACTATTACATTATGTCCTAGATACGGTTAATATGTATTATATATTTAATCTTATTTTAATCATTAAATTACGTTCTCTGTCGGGTCAACGATGATTAATATATGCTTACATTTATATTTTACTTATATTTCTTACCTTTGATTCTAATATTTCTAAATTTTTTTAACTTTTATTATCTTCTTTCGATTTATTTATATTCGATTTACATCCGGCCTATTCTGGTTTATATTTGGTTAGATTTAAATTACTTAGCATATATTGATCATCACAGGAACAGAGAACTTCTTGTCGTTTTTTGCCTTCATTCTGGGTGGTTGGCCCCAGTTGAAGTCATCTAGATTGTCGGTAAAAAGCGATAATATATATATATATATTTTTTTTTTTTTTTTGCGTTTTCTTAGATCCCTGATGGTATTATTATTGGATTGATTTACTTATTCTAATGGTTCTTTATATTATCCTTAATATTATAGACATTATGGGTGTATTGCATGATTTCTTGCAACTGCATTGACTCATAAATATTATTTACATATTAGTTACAGTTATTGTCGTTTTAACTTTCTTTCTTTATTTTTTATCAATAATTATAAATATATATATATTAATCTAAGATTTATATTTTTATTATATTTCTATTTTTTCAATTCAGAAAAAAATTTCTATTAAATATTTTTCAATAATAAGAGGCTCCGTACATACACTTAGCATTGGCCACCATGATTTTTCCAAGCCAGCTCCGACTATATCAAGACGTTTTGACCAGTTTATGCGCAATTCTCCACTACTTTGATCAACCCAGTGAGACTACAGTCATCTTCAAACACGCTTAGATTTTCTAGTTCGTATAACGTTTTAAGCGCTTTTAAGGAAGACTTGTGCCTTCCTCACTAACTGACATGTTGCCATGGCAATTTACAGACTTACACCGAACACTGCTGGTTATCGTTATATTAACGAAATTCCATTGCAAAAGACTGCAACTATTACTGCAGTGTCAAACTACACCAGGCATCATTACGGCCGTTACAGTGATTGCTTGCATTTTCTATTTTAATGAGCTCTGCATCTTAGTATCGAGCAGTTAATGGCACAAAAGGGAATATGAAACTGCTCACGTTTCGAAACTATCCAGCAATCTTCATCCGCCCTGCTTCTCCAGTTCTACTGATGCTTCATTTATTCACCTAAGAAACCCAAACCCTGTTTAGTTTAAAGAACGGAAATTGAATTCTGCAAGCCTAATTTTGAATTCTAGTAGGAGATTTAAAAGACGTCCGTGAAAAGATTTATTTTGTCTTTGGGCTCCAGATGACGATCAGAATATATTTCAACTAAGTAAAAATCCATGGAGAATCTTCATATTTCAACGTTAAGGTGGAGACTTGTGATTTCTCCACTACAGTAAGTCCATGAAGTGGACGTTGATATTCATACTGATAGTCGATGTCGAATAACTTTCACATTAATAATAAGTACAGCATCAGCAGAAGATTAAAAATATTATTCGAAAACTGAAGTGGATTGCCCAAAATTTGTTTTTAATTAGTGAATTCATCTCGAACACCTTATCTGGAAATCTTCCTAGTTCAGTCGCTACTCGCTAGACCGAATAATAGATTTCCGATATCTGCACGTGACACTGAAGGACTCCACTACCTCCTATGGAATTCCAATAAATATTCCCGTTTTGTAAAACTTTTACTCGGGCTTCGCCTGTTTCTGCATCGTAAAATCCTCTTGCGCCAATGACGTCATTCGGCTTTGTGGCTCTTCATTAATGAAGTGATATTAATAGGTTCCAGCCAGAATTTCTAACTGCGAAGGAAGGAAGCTAAAAGTTTGGAACTTATATTAAAAGTTCGCATTTCAATAGCAGACATTCTCATTTTCAATATATTAGAAAAGTTTCGAATGTCCAAAACAGACGAGGTTTCATTGGGGCATTCAGAATTATTTATTAAACAAAGAAAGAGCTAATTGCAAAGTCAAAAATAATTGCAAAAGTTTCGCCTCAATACCAGTTGTTCTGATTTAAGGTTCTTTACTTTTAATAAATTTTGATTACATTTTAATCAATCTTTCTTTTTATCTCAAAAAGAATTGAATCTACTTTAATGTTAATTTTCATTAGCCTTGTTTTTTCCACTCAATATCTGTTAAGTTTATCGAGCAGTTTTATTTTTATAAGAAAGTATCATCGTTCACAATATTAATTATTTTATTACTTATAATGAAAGTATAGATTACACAGAAAAGCAAAGAAATATAGCAACTACTTACGTAGTTTTCTCGTAAATCCGGATGCATATAATCAACCCCTAAACACAGAGAAAAAATAGTTAACATCATGAGCAATAAATTCCGGTTTCGTTGTCAACAAAAATTCTAACATTTAACTTTGTTTATGAAATGAATTTTTAACTTTGGGTGCTAGTATAAGTGAAAATCAGAAAATTTTACTCCTTTATGGTGAACAGAACCTAGATTTGGATTGAAGAAATCCATCAAAGAGGAGGAGGAGGAATCTCCTACCCTGCCTACCTGGAACGGGAGTAAAGAAAGAAGTGGATAAACACCTAATGGCCACTATCCACTGTCAAAGACGGATTATACCGCAACGAAGTTCTTAGCGAAATGCATCAAGACATTAGGACGTGGTTGTTTGAGCTACAGAGCATTTGCGAAGATACTGTGATTAAAAGACACACCAACACCAGCGGAAGTTAACGCTTAACGTACGACAGCTCTGACTTTGAAGTAATTAGGTAAATTTTCATCTTGGCTGCTGGCATAATGGAAATGCGGTAGAGCGACCATAAAGGTAATACTAGAAGACTGGGATTCCTTTTATAATTAATGGCCAGATTTGTTTAACAAGACGAACGAAGACGAGCATTTCACCCAGCCTAAAAGGGTCATTAGTTCAAAATAAAGATTTAGCTTACACACACTATCGGTCTGAATATATCGTTTAAGGAACGGCTATTCATCTATAAATAGAAAAATATAATAACTTAGCACCAGAGTAATGTTTGAAAACAAAAATATTTTGTTAAACACTAATATGACATTATGTATAGCGTTGATGGAGTTCTATGGTTATTTATATGATATATTACACTGGATCATTATAAAGTCCTTGTGGAGTTTTAAAATTTCATAACTTCTGTTCTATACATGATAAAATCAATCTGTAAAAAGGGTAAAGGAAAGAATTTATTACAGGTTTATATACATTTATTCTTGGGATTGTCAATTCTCAACATGTCCACCGCCATTACGTATACAAAATGAGACACGATTTTGAATCACATTAGTTATCCTAGTCCGAAGATCGGACTAGGATAATGTCCCCATAGAAAAATATCAAATGGGCTCAAACGTGGTGGCCAAGAGATCGGTCCACCTCTTCCAATCCATCTGTAACTGCTTAACACTGAGTGAGCGCAAACACTATCAACTACAGTAAGTCCTAAACGTGTTAGTTCAGGAATAAAATAATTCTGCAGCATTTCCAATGTCTCACTATTAACAACCTGCCCTTGGTCTTCCAGATCGTGGTTTATCATTGACTAACCTGTTTCTTTAAACTTTTTCATCTAGTTAGTTATTGAATTCCTGTGTGCTTCATCTTTGTTGTAATGGGTTCTAGATCTTTTTTGAACTGCGATTACAGACTAACTCAACTTATTTTATCTAATCACTGGATAATCTCTTAACACATTTACTTACATTAGAAAAGGATCTTTATCCAGAGCATCAAGTTGAGTACGATTTCTTTAAAACACGGTTTTACAAAACATTATGGGAGTTAGATCTTTGATTAGCATTGCAAATAACGGCTTAAAACAGTAGCGATAAACATGATTAACTACAGAAGAAGATACGTTGATGAATGACAATTAAGAGTGGAGGAACCACAAATTAACACTGAAGTATATTAAATGATGCATCCACAAAGTTAAAAACATTTAAACGATATAAAAAGATAAGTAAATAAATTGTGGAAAAATAATCTGTCTCTATGAAATCATAATAAATCAAAAAAAAAAAAATCAAAATGAATGAAGAAACATTGGCTAAAGTTAAAATAAAAACTGTTGATAGGTCATCTTTCAATCACGCTTTGCTTCTCGATTAAATTGGAAAAGCTTCAGGTTAATTCATTATGAATTAATTTATTTAGTTAATACGAGTTAGACAGCACACAATTTTAAGAAATGGCAAATAATATAAAAGGGAAATGTTGGTCCAACATCCGGTTTTACGTTTAAGAAGACCAGGCTGATATTTTTTAGGGTTTTTTGCACTATTAACCAAACGAATGCATTATCAGACCAAAAATACCCTTTAAACAAGTTTAATTTTACAAAAATGCATTCATTAAAGAAAGAATGAGTTTGAAGAACTAACCCAAAATATTCTTAACCACTTAAAATAAATCCGAAGAATTAAATGAAAGGGATTATCTGGAAAGATGTGCCCTAAAAAAACTAATTGGTTTTTCAGAGTTTATAAAGTGGTAACGTCTGCTATACACATGCATGCGCATTAAACTTTTATTAGATGTTTTTGAATTATTAAAATGGCTTTTAAGTATTTCCTAACAGCAAAATTTTATGTGGTCCACTAAATCTCATTGGTGAATGCGCTCCAAAAACAACAGATGCTGACCTTTTCTACAATCCATTATCGACTTTCTCGAAAGATTAAATTCATAACTGTTTTCTTCTCCATTGACGTCACGGCTTTCCTTGTCATTTCTTATCGATTTTAATAAACTTCTTACAGATTTTAGCGAGCAGTACAAGAAAACCGAAGCTACCCAGAACACTGATGCTTTATTGGGCTACAAAGCTCCTTTCGTAGTTTATCTTTAATCTTCAGTCACTCAGAATATTTAATGCAGTCCATTACCATCCTTTTCTTCTGCACAGTGTCGAAAAAGTGTAGGCTCAATTCCTCTTGAGACTGGAAAAAGGACCTGTAAGAATTAATGAGGAGATACCGGGTTGTTCTTCTAAGGACAGAGGGCTCCTTACGTGCTTTGGAGTTTTCAATTGGAGAGCACGGGTGCATTCTTCCTTCCCTTCCAAAGGACTCAAACAGACCATCGCCCACTTGGAAAAATATTTTTATAGGCAAGAATCACCGTCATAGAAGCTATCCTCTCCTGAGACCGACTAACCTGGCCACGTTGTGAAAAAGACCCATAAAAATTCCTCGCGTCATTGACGGGATTCTAACTCGGGTCTTTTCAACCCTGTGGAGAAAAGGGTGATTATACCAATTGTGCTACCCCAGAGGGTTCATTAAACTCAAAAGAAATATTCCTTTGGAGTTTAACCAGTCCGCTATTTCCTAAGTTACAATTACGTCCGGTAAATTGAAGGTTTGCTCTATTTGGTAAATAATACGAGTATTATTAATAAAATCGCTCAAATAAACTAATTTTACAGAGAGTAACAGAATTCAAAATATTGAACAATATAAATTATTAAATAAGGTTAAACCTCAGTACAATATATCCCCGTATTTGCCAATGTCAATAGACCTCGCATATTATATTTAACATGAGAGGTCCATGCTGCATCCAACAACATTTGTTAGTGTGAAATCAAAAAAAGTTTTCACTCACCATCATCCATAATAGCTGTGGTGACATTTTTCCCAGTGTAACTCTGGGCCCAAGCAGCTTCGACATTGAGATCCAGCCGAGGTTTGCCTCCATTTTGTCCGACGTTTTTCTAAAGAAATAGAAAAACATTAATAAAATAAAATATTTTGAACAAAAATGATTGAATAAATTCGATTTTCAAAAAAAAAAAAAAAAAAAATTTTTTTGATATACGAGGTGTGATTATAAAGTTCGAGGACTGACTTAGTATCTTAAAATGTGACTACGTAGCGAGTTGTGACTTGTCGCAACATGTTTAGTGACTCTTCCAGACATAGCAACGAATGAATCAACCGTTTATCCGCAGTCAATCTGAATTAGCGCATTGAACAGAAGGCGTTTTACGTATTTAGTAGCATTTTAAAATGAATGATTTTCCTGATCAGAGAATTTGAATCAAATTTTGTTTCAAATTAGAGAAAAGTGAAACAGAAACCAACGAATATTAAAAATGGCTTTCGGAGAAGGAGCTATGTAACCTTCAAAGACTTTTCATTGATTAAAGTTTAAAGAGGGCCGCTTCTCAGTCGAAGATGATCCTCGTTCTAGCAGCCCCTCCACCTTCAAAAACCAATGATTCGTATTAGTGATGTGATCAGGAAGTTTAACTTTCCGCAAATTTACTGGTGAAATTAGTATTTCTTATGGGACTTGTCAATCAAATTTTAACAAAGGATTTAGGAACGCGACTCGTTTCAGCCAAGTTCATGCCACGCATCCTCACTGACGATCACAGAGAGGCGAATGTGCTGCCACTGACCCACACTATTTCTTCCATCGTTACTGGTGACAATAGTAAGTGTATGGCCGTGACATGGAAACAAAGGCCCAATCTTCTCAATTGAAAACTGTTTTCTCCAAGGTCCAAAAAAACGAAGAGTCTTAAATCAAATATGAAGATCATGTTTATCATATTTTTTTGACTCACAGGGCTTTGTTCATTGTGAATTTGTCTCGCATAGAGAAACAAAGAACCAGGAATACTATAAACGTTCTACGGCGTTATGCTGTCCAAAGACGTGTGTTCTGTGATCGGTTTTCAGTTTGCTGGATGAAAATCCCAAGTTTCCGGGAGAGAAACAATTCTACCCTCGCCTGAGACCGACTAACTCGGCCACAACGTGGCCGAATTAGTCGGTCTCTTATAGAGGGTTTCAAGATAATGGGACACAAAGAGTAGTTGACAATCAACAGCTATAACCATTATTTCATGATAGGCCAAAAGGAAATGAGGCTGTTAAACCAATCATACAACCGACAAGTGATGCAATAACTGGCTGCTTCCAGTAGCAGACCAGTTTGCGTTACCATACTTTTGTCCAATCAGCATTTGGTAGGCAACTGAGACATCCATACAAGCAGCAGCTGGTGACAGAAAGTTGTTGGTAGCTCGGATTAAAGGCTCTTTCTATTCCTTTATAATCCCATTGTAGGAACGCATCAAAAGACATTTCTTATCCAAGCTGGGTTTGGATAAGAAATATCCAAGCAACTCGATTTAAACAGGTAGTTAAAATCGCCTCCCAAACACAAGTCACCGCTCTGGGCAATCAGCTGTGTGTTATCCAAGTGCTACTGAGGGATTGAAACTATCAAGGACGCACTGCCCTTGACTTTGTAAGTTCCCGGGTAACACTAGGGGATCAATACCGGCTGTTGCCGTCCTTGTCGGACACCAACAAGGTTGCCCGCTCAGCAAACTCATCTATCGATCCGCTGCCGCTTAAATGGAGTTTAAGGTTAAAAGATTCTGCCTTGGGAAGGGTTCTTAACAGGGCACGAGAACATCGGTGGAGGGATGCTAATGTTGGGTCCGTAATTTTATGCACCGTGCTTCGAGTTTGAGTGTTATGCGAAATACTTCAAGTGTGTGTCGAAGAGGTTTCTCGAGAGTCTGATACACCTTCGGGCAAAGATATTTGCATACACATGCTTGATCGAAGCGTCGCTCGAGATAGTCCAATGATTTTCTTGCTCTGCTGGAACTTTTCTGTAAGTATTAACTACTTCAGCGATTATTGGAGCTCTTTCGGGTTCGCAGTTCTTCGAAATGAATATTCTCCAGGAGTGAGTTCAAATTATGGATGAGAAAACCAGAATCTGAAGAGGTGAGTTGCCACTAACCCTTGAAAATAAGCAAAAATTTCTCGAGTGTGCACTTCATGAATAAAGTCTGTATACTAAATCAAGCTGTTCTTTGACCCGGCCCTTCTCTCTAAGTTTTTACTTCTACAGATACTTTTCTTAAAAAAAAATTAGTTGAACTTTGGTAAATTTTAATAATTTCATTTTAGTTTTAAATTGCCCACAACGTGAATTATAACGTAAAGGTAAAATACTTTTAGGGAAATATGGCAACAAATCCTTTCATACAAGGGTTGTTTGAAAAGTTTGTAGCCGCCTGAGTATGAAGGGTTTTTTGAGGATTCCGGGAATGCATCCATTGCATCAATGACGTCACTGTCGGTAGGAAAATTGATTAGGAATTGGGAAATAGATGAAAGTTGGATGGTGAATATCGGAGATGGTCCAAGATTTAAAAGCCACACTCGTGCAGCGCAGCCATGGCAATGAGAGCCTTGTCAACAGTCCGGTTGACTTGGTGAAATAAGACTCCTTTCCGAGTTTGTTTCGGTGTTTGTCTTTGATGTTTACAAACGCCTCACATGGTCTGCGTAATATGCCCTTTCTGAAGGCAATCCTCTAACAACGCTCCATCTACATCCTAAAAAAACCGATGCCATCCTCCTTGCCAACAGAAGAAATCGGCCTGGCTTTCTTTGGAGGAGAAGAGGAAAGTGACAGACCCACGTCTTATCCATAGTCACAAACCTTGCAAGGAAATTTGTTGGATCTGCTTGAAAACGATGCAAACATTGACCTGACTTGATTAACTCTTGTGCATTAATGATATACTGTCAACAAATTTGGAACCCATCGTACTGACACCCTTTTCATAACTAAACCCTTTGTCATTATGCGATACACACATGCAGATGAGGTGCCCAAGACGCTGGCAATTGCATTGAACTGTCACTCGTCGATCATTCATCATCAAATCATGCACACTGTCAATAACTTCTGGAGTGATGGACGTTGCAGGTATTTCACAAAGTAAGAGGGGGAGAGAGAACTTATCTTCTGAAATATAGATAGCCACATCATCAGATGTAACTGATGTCCGTCGAACATCATACCTTTCAGGACCATACAATGAGTGTCCACTTTATTGGGTACACCTACTCTTTTCATGAAATGTATCGCTCTTTCAGTAACACGTGTTCGTAAAACGAGATATAACGCACGTCAGCAGATACAGATAGGGATGCTTTATGTGTAGAGTTCAGTATGAGAATGGGAAGACGAAAAATTTAAGTGACTTTGAAGAAGGCATGGTAATCGGTGCCACACACGTCGGTATAAATATCTCAGAAACTGAACATGCGGATATTTTCACGTATGACTGTATCTCAGGTGTGTTGAGATTGGTCTAATGACCAAATAATATCCAGCCAATGGTAATCCTGTGTTGGACACAGCTCATTGGTCTCTCTCTCGTCGAGAGATCAGTGGAAGCTGAAAAGATTTCCCAACCCAGTACAATAGAAGTGATCAAAAAGAGTGATAGCCAAAAGGACATTTCAGAATGCTCAGCTCGTCGTACCTTGTCACAGATGGGGTATCGCAACCGACGAGACCGAGATCTACTTGTGTCAGCAAAAAAACAAGGTACGTTTACAGTGAACTCAGGAACAACAATACAGGGTAGTGGAGGATTGGGAAAAACATTGACTGATCTGACAAATCCTGGTTCCTGCTATTGCACGATGATGAAAGGACAGAATGTGAAAAAAGCACGAGTCCACAGACCCAACCTGTCAGGTGTCAATAATATAGGCGGTGTAACTGTGTGAGGAGTGTTGTCACTGTACATACTGGGCCAGTGACAGGATGCCACAGATTATCTGAAATTTGTTTCTGACCACGGGCATCCCTTCATGGCTGCAGTATATCCAAGTGCGAACGGGTTCTACTAACAGAATAACGCTTCGTGTCACAAGACCAGAATTGTATAGAACTGTTTCCAGGAACATGAGAGTGAATTGAGCCCTACTGCGATACACTGCCGGGCCTCCTGATCCGAATCGAGTATAGCAGTAGGATGAGATGGAACGAGCTCTTGACAAGAAATCCACAACCACCCAATTTGCAACAACTGTGAGAAGCAATTGAGTCATATGGAATATATCTGTGGAACGATTTGAATCCATGTACAGGTACGACGAATCAAAGGAGGACCTGATTGCTATTAGGTTGGTATACCTAATAAATTGGCCACTCAGTGCAAGTTTCCCCGGTATACAGTGAAAATGCCTGCATTCGGACGTTGACCAGACGGATGGGAATCATGTGTGCAAAAAAGATGTGTTCACAAGTCTGTTTGCGGGATGAAAAATCTAGAATGGCTTAAAATCCTACTCCCTCCCCCGACTGAAGAGTCAGAATTCCGCAGCCATCGATAGCTAACTTCAATCCTGGCAGAGATAAATCGCCATCGAGTAAAGCTGTCATTTGCCAGGTGTTAAACAATACAGTGGTACTTATCAGCTAACCAATGGAGAGTTTTACTCCACAACGATCATTTATGTCACGATTGGAGCCAACAGAGTTTATTTAAGAGAAAGAAAAATACTTGTAGATCCTTCTCTGACCGGAAGATGGCAGCACTGGAAACACCCTGCACTTTTCATGTTGACAAAGGTCGGTTTTCGCGGTTGTAATGATCTGTACTGTTGACATTAAACTTTTCATAGAATTTAATTCATAAAAGATCATGAACTACAGTTTTAATTATTATGTAATTATTTTTATTGAAAATATCAGAACAACAACACAATCAACAAATTATTAAACAAATTTCGATGTGATATTGGCAGTTATGCACTTTATATATTATTATTATTAGCCATATGGTACAAGGAAGCCTTGGAGTTACCCCAGAGAGAGAGAGAGATCAGAGGTACAGAAGGGAATCATCAAGAAAGAGAAGAATGATGATATCCAGCTCAGAACCCTGGGTGTGCCAAGCCCATACTCACCAAACGTGAGCCCCTGGGGTTAGATGTGAGCCCCTGGAGTTAAAGATATATTTGGAAGGGTCCGAGTTAGTGTCTCATTTGAAACCAGAGTAATTCTCAAAGACCATTTAAGTATAATTAAGTTCTAATCATCTCCATGTTTAGAAATTAGACTGATGATATATATTTAGTCCGAAAACCCTGGGGAGGGGGGCTTTATACAGACTACATGAGATGATTTCCCATTGCTTTCCATGTCTAATGTGTACGGGTGTATAGCCACGTGTGTTCAAGGCCAGTTTACAACTTTACGTGGATGAAAAACCCGTTACTGTACTTGGGACTGGCTAACTCAAACCCCAGCGAAAAGGCTTTCGAAAATTCTTTCGGTCTAACAAGGGACTGGAACCGTGACAAGTGACTAAGAATACAGTGTGTAGTTCTTAAGTTAATTTTCTGAAATCTAATTAAGGTGATGAATTGTGTGTTTAAAACTTTGAAGATCTTGTCTGAAGATTTAGGAGAGGGGATTTAAGAAAATCAATACCAATTATAGCTTTAAAGATTTTTTTTATTCATTCAACACACTAAAGCCTACTTTACGCTTTTGTGGCATATTATTGATTATTTTGGGAACCTCTATATCTGGTAACTATTTTCAACAATGCTGTTGTCTGAAGATTTAAGAGAGGGGATTTAAGAAAAATCAATATTAATTTTTTAAAGGTTTTTCTTTATTCCTTCAACACAAAACTAAAGCCTACTTTGTGCTTTTTTGGCATATTATTGATTATTTTGGGAACATCTATATCTAGTAATTATTTTCAACCGGAAATCGAAGATAACCCCTATCATCGTTTCTGTTATGGTATTCCATCAAGTCCTCCACGTAAAACCTTATTTCTATTCGCTGATTGCAATAAAGATAATCATTTGCAATTCTTATTCATGATGAACTTTCAGAATAAAAAGAATTGTAAGAGAACATAGAAGTAAAATGGCATCCCTTATAAAGATTAATGTGAAAAACGACGATTGTAATAATAGTTTTAAGTATGAATCCCCAGAGCAGACAAGCGAACATTGAACCCAATCTTTCGGAGAAAAAAGAAAAAGTTAAGGAACATTTCTCTTTTTCAAAACCAACTTTTTAACGCAGGTTGCTATGACAACCGGCATACTCTAAAAGCCACCATCAATTTCTATGATAAGAATAAGAGTTGGCGATAAATTAAGATGAGGTAAGGAAATACTAATAATGGTACTGTCTGGGCACTTGAAAATGCATTTAGCGCAACCATACATCTCCGTTTTCTTCTAAGTATTTTCCATTAAATTCTTAATTAATCCTGGCAAAAAATTGCAATGTTTTCTGTACATAGAAGCCAATAAAATACAAGACACGGGGTAGACTTTTGTGTGTTTTGTGCATTCGCAGAAATGGCAATAAAAATCAAAGGTTGTGTATGAAAGAGAAAAACGGAACTTTCATACCAACAGCAAGAAATTTAAATAAAATATCATTCAAACTGAAAGGAATAAAAGATTTCTTGCATCTGCGCCGGAACTGAGAGTTAATGGAATCTTAAGAACGTTAGAAAATCATGTGCCTTTAAAGCTAAAAGTATGACTTCAAATATTTTTGTTCTTTACTACGTTTAAATCATTAAAAATCAGACAAGTAGAAATACGGAAATTATATAAAAAATTATATAGAAAAAAAAAGAATTTATTGATTAAATGAATATTTTATCAATGAATTAAAAGTACATGGGAGAAGAGCAATAAATATTACACAGTTGTTATTAAATTGAACAGCTAAGTTTCTAGAATGTAAAACTATAGAGTTTTACATTCTAGATAGCAGATAACTATATTTACTTTTCACTTCTATGAATCATAGAAAAAGAAAATCATTTAATTTAAGAGGAAAATCGAAAGCGCCCGAAACGTAACGTACTGCAAACAGCACACAAGTTATTTTCTACTACATTCACAGCTTTTCTATTGGTTTCAAAATCTGGTGAATTATTGAGCTCATATAATGTTTTAAGGTTTCTGGACGACAAAAAGACCATAGCATTCTCTTACTTTGTCACACAGGATAGAATCGTCTTGAAAATGAATTCTTCGTTGTTGAGCATTCGAGAAGAAAATGTCTTAATTTACTATGGCAACCTGAGTTCTGTCAAGAATTTCAATTTTCACACACCACTGGCTGAAAAGCAGACCATCGCAATGGTGGGAAACACCATGGTCTCGATCTTACAAGAAGTGTGCCAGAATTTGGTGCAAATGCAAAAAAAAAAAAAACAATCATGCCAGTGAAATTAATATACATAGTCGGTTTCTTGTTTTGCTGGATCAAAAACCCGAGATTCCCAGAGAGAAACCTCGCTCTCCTCTCATGAGTCTGACAAACTCAACCATTGGGCGAAAATGGGGAAAAAAAAAAAAAAAACCTCAAAAGTTCCTCGCGCCATTGATGGGATTCGAACCCGAACATTTTTCACTCGATGTCTGGAGGACGGTGATTATAAGCACTGTGTTCTTCGCGAAGACTTAATACACCTACGAACGTGATTATCGGCTCTTGAAATTGATATGAGTTTTCAGTCACATTTCTTTACTCCTCCACTTCGAGCTTCTCCCAATTTCGCCATTTTCTTTAACTGCTGCCCAACAGTCTACACCAACAACATCAGAATTCAATTTGATTTTTCATATTCCTTATTGTACAGACGTTCCAGGAGTAATATCTATTTTTATCCCATCTTCACCACTTTCAAATTGATAAGTCACATACAACAGTAAAATTACAAGAATCGCTGTCAGAAAACAGAACCGTTCCCCACGATGGATCTGAAAATACTGTATTGATCGAAGAATGTAGAAAATAGGTAAAAAACGGGAGAGTTATTATTAATTTATCCCACATTGTTTATATCTAATTAATTGCTTCACATGTTGGAATGCAGGTTGTCAAGAATCATCAATGACAATAATCTAAGTACAAGTACTTGTATACTACTTCAAGAGGCTCTAAAAAAAAAAAAAAAAAAAACAGGTGCGCTGGAAAATGGCAACTGGGGTTTAAACGTTGCTGGTCTTTACTGTTTATGCAGTACCTTGATAAACGCAAGGTGCTGAATTCCGGTAGCAGTAATGCCAGAGTAACGTACCATCTAGGTGGTATCAAATTCATGGCAGTGGAGTATGAAAAAGACATGGGATAATTGTGCATCCCAACATGAAATTCTCTGACCAGTGCTGACAAGCTGCTAGAACAGCTCATGTGGTTCTGTCAAATGATATGTACAGAATGTTGCCAGCAGGGACAGAGAGGACATTGTATAGGCAATGGTTTGGCCTCATCTGGAATATTCCATACAGGTTTGGAAATCTCATTTTAGGAAATACAGACCTATTGGAAAGGGTGCAGAAGAACAACACGATTAGTCTGGGGAACTAAAGGATATTCTTACCAAGAAAGATTGGGCTTGTGTAAATTTCAAGTTTTAGAAACTAGGCATTTACGTGAGACCTAAGTGCTAAATGACGATGACATCTTTACCTTTCCTCAGTTGTTGTAAAAACGCAAAAGAATAAATTTAAATTGGGAAAGGTAGTTGCAGAAGTGATGTGAGAAAATCATTAGGTACTCCTACTCAATAGCGAGTAGGTCTTTATTCCCTAGAACAGTTTGGATTCGTCGTGATATGGATCGATCCAAGGTGTAGAAAGAAAGTATACCACATGGAGGCTGATCCATATTGATTTCGCTGCCTTCCACAGTTATTACAAATTCGGATCTTCACTCCGAAGTGATGTGAGACGTCATCACACAGCTGCTTAATTAGATTGAGATCTGGAGAGGCCATTACAGCAAGCTGAATTTAGTCTCATGTTCCTGGAACCAGTTCTGTACAATTCAGGCCTTATAATACGGTACATTATTCTGTAGGAAGAACTCATTCACAGATAGATACGCTGCACTAATGAAGGAATCCTCTTGGTCGGAAACAATCTTCAGAAAGCGTGGAATCCAAATGTTTCTCCACCGGTATCAACTGCACCATGAAAATACTCCTCAGACTATTAACATCAACTCCAGACGGCACTGCTAACCCTTGCAGGATGGGTCCATGGACTCATGCGCTTTATGCCATATCCTGGTTGTCCTGTCAGCGTGAAGCAGCAAGGACCATCGTTAGACCAAGAAATGCTTTTCTGCTAATACTCCACTGTCCAGTGTTAAAAAATGTCCAGTTTTAGTGCTCCTGAGGCCACTGTATCCCTTTTTGTGTTCTGCTGAGGATTACTATTGGCTGGACGTTATTTGGTTATTGAACCAATCTCGATTCAGCCAGGTGACATCAATACGTGAAAACACCAGTATTGTGGTTTCAGATTGGTTCCGATCAAGGCTAGTCCACCAACAATTGATTAGATAAACAACAAAAATGTTAATTAAGATACAGTCAATGGAATGTGGATAAATAGTTTTCAAAAAAGGATCGAAAACCTAGAAAAAAGCCTTCACACGTTTTTTTTTTTTATATAATTCTACTGGAGCCTAACGGTTCACGTTAGGCTCCAGTAGGATTTAGTTCACGAAAAGAAGATTATCCCTAAGGAAACAAATCTAAAAGATGGAGCATGCGGTGGTAAAGGACAGATATATCGTTGGAAGAAGTTTACTACCTGCTGCGCGTAATTTTTCAAATCTTGCAGCCAACAAGTAAATCAAAAAACAAAATTATTGTTGCGGCGTCAGTTTTTCCAGGAGAAAATCTACACCAACGATGCCACTGGGAAATAAACTTGATCAAAGAACAAGGATTTTCGAGGAGATCACTCTACAGAGACTGGAATCCGTCGTAATTCTTTTCAGCTTCGGTGAAGCACGGAGTTTTTGTGGTCTTTCAATTTATCTGTGTCTTAAATTTTATTCCATCTTATAATTTTTATCTCGCTGATGACTTAGCTCTGTCTATTACTTAAATCCAGGAGATATACTTGTTTGAATTGACAGCCGTTGCGGGTGGTGATTTTTTGGCCGAAACCTATTTTATATTACTGTTATCTAAGGATCTTCAATGCTCTATACACCTCTCATTGAGGTATATAAAGCGCTGAAGAGTCTCAGTAAAAGAAATGAGGATGGTCTGTTCTCCCTCGTGGGCGAGACACCAACTAGAAGACACAAATATAAAATAGGAAATCACAGAAGAATGGATCTCATGAAGTTCACCTATGCGCAGAAGATTCAAAGCAAAATTGGACGGTTCCTTCGTATCATTCCTAGAAATGGGAATGGTATGAAGATTCTGTTTTATTATTATTTTTTTTTTCCGGCTAATGGAAAAGGAAGCCCCTTCCTTGCATCATTCTGCCTTACTAAAATCAGTACAATATTTTACTGTAATGAGGATTATACATCAAATGGCAACAGAAATATAAAAATGGCGAACCGTACCTAGATGGGATCATTCATCTGCAGCTGATGGACGGCGTAATCAGTGTCGAGACAGCATTCGGTTTTCAGTGGTGGAGATAAAAATTGTAGCAGCGAAGAATCTCACCACAGGAATGAACAGAAAACAAAATCTGACAGTGATTGAGCACATTTGATTCCTCCTAAGAAATAATTACCATTGGTTGGCTTGCTTTTTATTATTCTGGATTCTGGTATGACAGGAATGCAGCGAACTTATACAAAGAGAAATGTCACACACTCGGAGTTATTAAAATGCCAAGGAAGACTGAGAAACAGTTAGTACAACAAACTATGATTGTAGTTCCGAATGCCAACGAACAATCTGTGATACGTGGAGAATTCAGGAGAAACACAAAAGACAAATGAAGCAAATTCTTTTCGCAAATACTATCAGTGATTCAAACACGTGCAATATTTATGTTTATGGAGTGAATAAACATAAATGTATATTTATTCTAGAATGAAACTTTACCTTAAATATCATTAATGAAATGACAAAATATGAATCATCATAGACTAAGGACAAATACTGACATATAGCTGGACGCCAGTTTGGTCCTTGTCGATAGAAGCCGAACCAATCTTGATTACAGACAGACGGTACTACCGATTACGGTCATGCTAGTCTGGCCTAAGGCAGACACTCCAGTTCATTGAAATGTTAAATGGGATTAAGGCCAGTGAAGCTTTTGCACATTTATTTCTGCAAACCAAGTCACTACAGGCTGTGCAGTATGACATAGTTGTCATGCTGAAACAGAAAAAGACCTTCACCAAACTATACAACCAACCAGCATTGTTCCCACACGACACGTTCTATTTGGAGTCGAATAGGCTGGTATATTTTCCCTCGAAATAGAAACCCAAACAGTCTCTGGTATTACTGGACAAATTTCTTTTATAAGTGTTTTCCAGGACCACCCCTGGACGTTATTAATCCATTTATTATTGATTCTTCGCTATCTATGGATGACAGAAAGTACAAGGCTGAACTCCTCCACAAACAAACCATACGCTAGAATAGCTGCTACTTTCTGTTTCTTTTTTTACATATTGCTTGTTGTATTAATGCCCAATGAAGTGTCATCATTGGTATTTGGCGTGTATCTATGTACTTTACCTGCAATATCTATGTTTGCTTAAATGGGTGTATATTTGCCCTATATACCGTGTTAATTGTCTGATGGCACCACGGGGTTCCCCCACTATGAGAGCTATGTAAACCCGTCTGGCTATTTCCGAGTAGAGTATGTATGGCTAGATGTCTTAAAATTTATCCACATACAAATAAACGAATATTGATTTATTAATTTGTATCGTTTTCACAGTGTAAGTGGAGCAGAATTCTCCAGAATGTCAGTGTACTGAAAGACATTCGTTGTTCCAGGAACAACCAATAGCCATAATCGATACCCGCAAGAAAATTCCAGATAGTATCAGTACCTTCGCTAAACTTCGTCTTGGACAATACGCTCTGGTAAATGACGTTCTCCGGTAATCTTCACCAGGCCCAAACACGGCCATCAAATCGGAAAACAGAGTACTTAGTAACACAGCTTTCCAATGTTTCAGCGACCAATTAGGACGGATTACACACCAAGTAAGTCGACGCTAAATATTGGCTTTGTGCTAATATCGGTTCCTGTGTCCTTCCTGAGCTCCTGATTGATAGTATTCGACCAGGACTAGGCGGAATCTACGTAGCACTCTTCTAAACACTCTTCGGTCTCTCTCTCCATCAATTTATGCGGTTTACCTGAACTCTTCCCGGCCGTAGTAATACCATAACATTTCCATTTGTGGATAAGTCAGCCACTGTTGATCTAAGGTGTTGCAGTTTGCTGCAATGGCACGAACTGGCACTGCTAGGTTTACGAATCAATTGTAAGCATACTGTTGTTGTTCTTCTTGTATGGTTTTAGGAGCATCAGCGACTAAGGCCATATTTCTCGTTATCTGTTGCTGTAAATTGCGTGTTCTGAGGTCGATTTCCTGTTTGGTGGACGAAAAACCCGAATTTTCGGGAGAGAAAACCATGCTTCCCTCGCCTGTGACCGACTAACTCAGCCAAGTTGTCAAAAAGACCCATAAAAATTCCTCCCGTCATTAGCAGGACGCGAACTCAGGTCTTTTCCACCCGGTGTGGAGAGGACAGCGATCCTCCCAACTGTGCTACCCACAAGGGCGCACTGGCACGAAAACATTCATAGTTAGTATGACAGCCTATGATGATTCCCCGTTGAATATCCTAAGCTCAATTCCAAGAACTATCTATTGTATGGTGTTGGTCTGCATGCTTCTAGTGGAACGGAGTTGCTTTTGTTCATATTTCTGACTGATAGGTATGGTTAATTTTTCCCGAATCCCAGGGGTGTCCAGATACTTTTGTCAACAAAGCGCATATCGTTAATCTAAGTGACCATATTAAGAGAAACAACATTCAGATGAGCTTTAAAGGAATGCAAAAAAAAAAGGAAGAATAAGAAAAGTATAGAAAACCCAAAGAATAAGTTATAAAATGCGCACACTTCGGGCCCATGTTTTATAATAACCCACGTGATACTCAGGATGTGAAAACTATAAAAACAACGAATTTAAACTCCACTCACATCAACTAAACTTAAAACCAATTAATTCGAAATTGGCGGTGCCTTTTATTTTAATTTACCTCACCATCCACTCGAATGAACTGAAGGTAAATGGAAGAAGACAATTATGTCCGTGATATCTTCTTTCCACTTTTATAAAATATATCTCCTTAAATATATATAAAATAAATTCTCCGGTGTTTGTCTTCCATCAACAGCGGGAAACCATAACGAAGTCCAGTCAATTCTTTGGAGAATTGAATCTCCAGCGGGAAAGAAAATATTTTTCTCAAGCGTGTGATCGATATTACTGTTCGTTACTCTTGTTTTTCTTTGCATCAAGAGAATTCGATTGTATTTTGTTGCATTGTCATTGGGTGAGATAACCAATTTTAAGAAAATATCTAAGATAAAAATTGAGAAACGTCTTGAAGGTCTGCACTTGCAACAAACGGTGATACTGCAATAAGAAATTATTCTTGTTGTTGTGTTATGGAAAAGTCAGAGATGCTTGCTTCCACAATTGGTGATTTATAACACCTCGGCTTTGGCTTTTGTATTATTGAAATATGAATTCATTTCTATCATAATAACATCGCTGGAACTAAAAACATTGGCTTGTTTTTCGACTTTCTGGTAGGCAACAAGGTCTACCCCAAGACGCCTACAAAGAAAATTGTTAGAACGAAGCAGAGCTGTAATGCTCAATCCGTTCTACGTAGATATCAATTTACCTCAATATAATACGTATAACACCTCTGTATGATACTCTCCAGCAATTAAAACGAAAATCTTACATTACAGTAACAAATAATTAAAAATCAATTGAACACGATTAAAAATTAAATAAATTAAAAGAAATTTAACGAAAAAATTGCAAAACGATTTTCCTTCCTGAAGCTGCAACGCTTTTCAACCATGTCTTGATCACAGGAAATAAAATTACCGAACAGGGGTGAGCATGAAACTTAAATAGGGATTATTTGTCTTCGCGCATGCGCGTAAAAGCCCACGAATCGAAATAAGAAATGGCCGGCGAACATTAACAGAATTCTCATGTAATTTAATTTCGATAGTTTCTGCAATTAATAGTCTGGTATAATTACGTTGGACACTAAGTATTTTGACTTCGTTAAATAAAAAAATGTTTTTCGTTAACGGCATGAATGGCTAATTCTGACGCTGCTGAGGCCGCGTGTTGATTAACACAAAAATTCAGCGGAAACTGCGTAGAACCTTGGTATGACGAGTTACAGTCACTGCAAGAAATGTGTATACAAGGTCATTTATTGGTGTTGCGAACGAAGAAAGGACTGAGCGATTTTTCAGTATAGTGTGTACTTTCCGTATTGTCCTGGCCACAATATTAAATTCGGTATCTTTCAAGAATCTGTTAAGCTGTTTGTGCCACTGTTCCAACCTATGGGACAAAAATAAAGTATTTTTTTAATATTACGATTGTTGGTTAGAACCGCGTAGAACCTTGGTACGAAGAGTTGCAATCAGTTGCAACTCGTTGTACCAAGGTTCTACGCGGTTTCCGTTGAATTTTCGTGTTAATCAACACGCGGTATCAGTTCGTGCTTCTCGTTGAGCAGCGTCAGAATTAGCCTTTCATGCCGTTAACGAAAAATATACTTTTTTATTTAACGAGGCCAAAATACTTAGTGTCCAACGTAATTATACCAGACTATTAATTGCAGAAACTGTCGAAATTAAATTACATGAGAATTCTGTTAATGTTCGCCGGCCATTTCTAATCTCCAATTCGTGGGGTTTTCTGCACTCGCATGTGCGAAGACAAATAATCCCTATTTAAGTTTCATGCTCGCCCCTATTCGCTAATTTTCGTTCCTGTGATCAAGACATATGGTCAAAAAGCGTTGTCAGCTTCGGGAAGGAAAATCGTTTTGCAATTTTTTCGTTAAATTTCTTTTAATTAATTTATTTAATTTTTAATTGCGTTAGATTGATTAATTGTTTATTTGTTACTGTAACGTAAGATTTTCGATTTTTTCGTTTTAATTGCTGGAGAGTATTATACAGAAGTGTTCTATGTATTATATTGAGGTAAACTTCTCTTATAATTTTACAAATAAAGAAAATTGTTAGAGAAAAAAAATATTTGGAGGCAGGTTGATTCACAGAATGGAAATAGAAAAAAGCAGTCATCCGATGCCTTCTTATATTATGCCTCACCTTTTTTTGAAACAACTTGGAATTCTTTTTCACTGAATATTTTGTTTCTCCAATAAATCGATTCCTCTCTAAGGTACCCGACGGGTTCCGTTTTACGTGTGCTTCGGTTACTTCACAAACATTCCTCGAGAATGCCTTTGGTACTTTTTCTCGAAAGTTGCAGAAAGAATTTGCAGAAAATTAGGTATTTTGTTTACTCACCAACGTGTCCAATGCATAATTTAAAACCAAAGTGAACAAACTGACAGCATAACGAAGTTTCCCGGTTTTCTCCAAGGTGACAGAGACATTTGAGCGAAGAGTAATTAGGTTTGTTCTGCTTATATGGCCGGAGAATGACGCAAGGTGAGACTACATTGGCTACTTGGATGTGATTTCTTAGAGGCAAATTAATCCTAGTGAGCTTCTGCACTTAAGAGTAGAACATAAAATTAATTTCATGGCATCTTGGCGAAAAGGTTTCCATGGATACCGGCCCGTGCACGTGAAATGAGCGTTTAAGTCTTGGAATTTTATGGCACGGGGGATATAAAAGGCAATAACGGATGCTTTCTTCCCCCTTGCAAACACAGAAGTGTCTTAAAGTTTGGATGAAGTTGAGCAAAAACCAATTATATATCTGTCAGCAAAAACAGAAGGAAGAACGTGTCGAGCTCGACTTTACAGCCTTGACAAAGTTCTTCAG
Organism: Mastigoproctus giganteus; assembly: GCF_048544385.1. Lineage (NCBI taxonomy): Eukaryota > Metazoa > Arthropoda > Arachnida > Uropygi > Thelyphonidae > Mastigoproctus > Mastigoproctus giganteus. The sequence goes on from NC_143586.1 coordinate 57,670,138, forward strand.
TGCACTTGAGACCGCGAGAGACATTCATACATATAACTTCATTCTTAGGAAGATCGCATTTTATATCGATATGAGAAACGGGAAGTTCCAGAAGCATTTAAGAACGGAGAACCATGAGGATAAATCACACGAAAACGAGATTTATTTGTTTACTAATATTACCAGGTCTGACCAAAACGTTCAGACTTTATTTTATTACCAAAGAAGTGGTAACCTACGAGTAGATGGACGTTCAAGTTGAGACGTCTTAAGGCCTCTGTTGCAATCGCCATAATATGTGACTTCGTCACGTTTTGTGTGAAGAACGGAAAAAACAGAGGTAATCTTCCAAATGTTAACAACTGTCTTGCTGACGCTTGTTTCAGTTAGGCTGTCGGTTATCAGTGGCTAAAAATGGTCGAAAAAGCCAACATTCACGTTGACCTTTCAACATTAAGCAGTGATGAAATAGTTGCTAGTTTCTTAAAAAATTCCCATTCGATCGGTGACTAACCGTCCGTGAAATTGCTTATAGACTAGAAATATCCTTTGGATCATGTAAGGCGATTTTTACCTTGGCATGCGTCGAGTATCACAAAAATTTATTCCAAGATGATAAAAAAAGTGTCTTCTTCAAAAACAGAGAGAGAGAAGAGTGGATATAGAGCTCATTTTCATCTTTAGCACTAGTACTGCTGATGAAACACGAGGTTATGGCTCTGAAACAATATATTAGAGTTTTGAAACTTTTTTGAAAGTCTTGATTGCTTCTGGCGTTAACTGTAACGCAACTTTGTTTGGTCATCGTCCATTTGGAACAGCAAACCACTTTTAAGATTTAGAAAAACATGAAAGTTGCATGGCGACAAGTCCTGGCTTAGTACGTCGCAGCAGAGTCGTTGGAAGGGTTGCTTCATGTACTGTTGGATAACAAGACACTTTCAGTTAAACATTGCAGATCACCTTGGAGGTTGTCTGAGTATTGAACCGATGTGGCTGTTTTACTTCGTCATATGAAATTGCACAAATGGACCTTAAGAGTTTTAGGACACAATGAGCACGATCTTTCTAGCGCTTTCAAAATTCTGAGAGATTTTTCGGCTGTGGAGATGGGAGATATATCTACTACGGACTGTGTCGCTTGTCCTCCAGTTAAGAGGGCCTGTTCATGTCATCTACACTCGTGACGCTGTCCAAGAATGCATGTATAGATAACGTATGAAACTAACGCTCTAGTTGTTGCAGACTTAATTCCATTCGCATTGTTTCTGATCATTGTCGAGATATTTGAGTATTTATTTCGTACCGCTCGTCCTGGATTACTGCCAGCAGATCTAGCTAATAGTCATATCAACTAGATCACACTCGGCTTCAGACGTCCTTATCACCATGAACGTTATAGTACTTCTGTTGCTGTTCACAATACACGCACAGATAGCATTATGTCTCATTATAGCCTGAACCAGCATTACCTTTTAGAATGGAGACACTTACTCATTGCATAGAACAATTACTCATTGCATAGAACAATTATTCATTGTCCAACAGGAAAGCCGTTTTAGAAAATAACCTAGCATACAACGAGTTAGCATACATTATCCTCTAAAACGTATCCGGACACAACTCCGTTTCGTATTGACGTCACTGCCATTCACTTCAACAGCTTTGTCAGTAATTCTTTAGTCTTTGTGACACTCCACCATCCTGGATAGGCTCTCGACCAACGAACAACAAACTGGTCTGACCCTCACCCAACGTTCCAGTCCATTCTATGGATGTTCCATAGGGTTCAAAGAAGGACTCTGCATCAGCTATTCCACCTTTTATACACATGATCATGAGCCATTCTCGAACAACACCGGCGGTATTGCATAGACATCCTGTTGAAACAAGCTTGGATCTGTAACAAAGAACTGCCACATGGCAGGGAGCATGTAAGTGTCCAAAATCTTAAGGTAGGTTCATGTTGACGTTCGTGGTTCCCACACAACCACCAAAGGTCCAAGTGCCACACCACGAAAAAGAGCGCCATATCAAAACCTGCCATGACGAGAATAACAAACTTGTGTGTGGCTCATGCGCCTTCCTTATGTACCGGTTTAAGTCACTTGTTTATCCAGGAAAGTCCAATGGAATATAAAAACAGGGGTGTCCAGATACCTTTTGGAGGGTAGCATATACTGTAATAGCAAAACATATGACATTTGATTGGATGTTCTCACGCAGCTTGTTCTATTTAAGGAGCCAACCATTTCAAATAGAACCATTTCTATTTGATTAAAAACACGAATACATAAATATACATGTTGTTTAAACTTACCAGATACCACTGGTAAGGGAAATAGGGATCAGAGGGTTCTTTAGGAAGAATACGGCTCTCTCCTCCTAGTCGGAGCTGTTTGTAACCTCGCTTCACCCGTTTGAATCCTGTTTGCTGAACAGCCAGCGACACCTGAAAACAAAACAAAAAACTACATAAGATATTAATGAATAAATATCCACCTTAAAACATCAAAGAAGTGATCCAAAATTCTCAGACTTTAAATATAAATAAAGCATTTTTCTTTTCATCCCTAATACCATTTATGTTTTTTGGCATACTAAGTCTGGCCATAAGATGTCATATACACCATATCATTGAAATAAAACATTCGTTTCTAAAAATATAGTTTAGTCTGAAAATATTATAATATAATAATTTAATATCACTTATAAAATATAATATAATCAAACGCAATAATTATACATTCGCGATATTTTGTTTTAGAGACAAATTACAGTGAAAATAAATATCTTTAGTCATGCTTACGTGACTAGTGGAAGGCATTAAACGTTTGGTTTATGTAATGCTTGTCAACAGCGCCATCTATCGTTAGATACTTTTTTCGTGAAAGTTGATTAGTCAATTTGTTTAGGGACTTGCAAAAGCATGGAGATTGTCATTTATTCAGTAATACAAAAGTTGCACTTTCCTTAATCAAATATGAATTTAACGTAGACGCACTATTGCATATTATTAAAATGGACTGAGCTTTATACTAATTAGAAACATCAATTAAGCGTGTTTAATTATTTGGAAGTTCTCGGCATCAACTGGCGAAGTTTATTAATAAAATAGAAAACAATTAAGCTCATTGATGACTCTTCCTAAATATCAAAATAAACAAACCAAGAATTTTAATATGGAGAAAAATACAAATTAAAAATGGATAAAAATGCGCCACTCTTAAGGAAATATTATCAAATTGTATCACATATATTAGAGCAAATTTTACACATTTTATTATTTAAAAAATTATATTATATCTGTATCTTTCTTTTAGGTGTATTGTAATTTTAAATACGTATTCTAGATACTTTTTAAAACATTCCAACAACGCTGGTGTTGAGTATGACAATATAAAATACAAATAATAAATAAAAATTAATTAAAATCGATTTTAAAGATATCACAAACTGTATTCGATCAACATAATTGATTCAAAAAACATTTCAGTGTTTGCAGTATACATATACAGTCTTCCAAGATGTATTAGGATATCTTATCCCTTCAAAGTAATGATTAATTCAAGAGCACACAGCCCTCGTGGGTAGCACAGTTTGAATGGTTTGAGTAGTTCGAATCCTGTCAATGACGCCAGAAATTTAGGCCTTTTTCACAAAGTGGCTGAGTTAGCCAGGAGAGGCTTACACGGTTTTATCCCGAATAAAGGCTTTTTGTCCAGGAAAGAGGATCACAGAATATGCTGAGGCCTAATAGCTTTTGGCGCTTAACACACAACTAACCAATCGCTATAAAAACTGAAACAATTCATAATGGCTACCCATAAGAAAAATGGAAAACTATGGAGAAAATGGAACCATATGAAGAAAGGATCGGAGTCGATAATAAATAAAACCAAAATAGTAAATACAATATACCACGTTAAGTAAAGAAAATGCAACTCGAATGGCTCCAATGTTTGTGTACTGTTTCAAGAGAATATTATACGCAAGCGACAAATGTTTGCCAACTACACCAGTCGTCTAGCGTGGCCCAAAGAAAGAATAAACAACCAAGAATAGTTTATAGTTGTCAAGAGATGGAATGAGAGGACTGCCAGACCGAAACTAAGATGAGAAGATAAAATTAAGAAGCTTTCGGAGAAATAAAAAGGGAAAACAAAAAATAGAAATATATGAAGAAGGCGCAGAGAGGCCTTAGACCATCAAGAGGCCGAATACTACTGATGAAAAACAAATCGTATTTATCGACTCTCCCTCGAATGGAGAGGCTACGACTTTCTTAAAACTGAGTCACATTTTATGAACCCTACGTGTTTCTAAAACCTCCAATGAGCAATATTTTCCATCCTCGAATCCCGAAAGATATATTAGGCACGCTCATTTTCGCTTGCGAAACTCGAAGAAGAAAAAATAAATTACTGTTGAAACCGTTTATTACATTCAAGGTTGAACATTCTGTGGATACTTGGAATATTAACAACAGAGGTCCCACAGTGACGATCCCAAACAATTTACATTGGACATAATAGCTGCCAGTGAAAACCCGACGGCAGGAGTGGATATGGTGCGCAATATCTGTTAATAATCCGCTTCACCATCCATCTGTCAAAAGACAACCTTGACCGTCTAAATGAAACTTTATTAGCTGAGCAAGGAACAGAAGCTGAGAAGGGAAAATTTTATAAGTTTACTTTGTAACGGTCGTAAATTAAGGTTGCAGGCGACACCTGCTATCAAATGATGTCGAGACTTCAATGATGAAAACGGGGGAAGTGAAGAAAGAGCCTGGAGATTAGCTAGGAATACAGATATAACATTTTATTATTGGCGTCCGCTAACGTGAGAAGCCACCTGTCATCACTGGCTGTGGGCACGGAAACAAATTGAAAGGATAAATAGTAATAAACTAAGAATCCCTCAGGATGCTTTTAAAAGATTTAAGAATCTTAGTTTTGCTGTCAAGTGCCATGAATTTGGTTCTTGGCATCGAAAGACTATAAACCATTGCTTATCATTATAGCTGAGCAGGTTATCGCGTGTGAAAGTATTTGGTTTATTACACTGGTGCGTTCTAAGATTAGTTCGTTCAAGAAGGAGAACCCTCGGAAGGCATCTGTCCTTGAGGGTTTATCACCGTGTTCCCGCCATGTCGGAAAAGAACTCGGTTGGAGTTCCATCAACGAAGCGAAGAAATTTGGTGAAAAGAACCTTGCTATCCTCTCCTGAGACCGACTAACTGAACCATGGAGTGAAAAAAAAACCATAAAAGTTCCGTCACTAATGGGATTTAAACCAAAGTCTTTTCCAGCCGGTGTGGGGAGGATGGTGATTTAAAGTAACTGACCTAGTTATCTTTTATATTTCCTTATTCAGCTCACATAATCAGATTTATTAGTCCTCACTGATCGAAATAGATCTATACTGTCTTACGAGGGTGGATATGATGCGTTTGTTGCTGCTATCATGGCCAGTAGTGTTTATCTAACAGTGGGTCATTTATTTTAGCATCTAAGACCTCCTCCTATCCACGGGGTAATAAATTGCAGACGACAGTGAATGGGAAAAGCCATCTCGCTAACGCGCGGCTTTAATAAAAGCATTCTGTTGATATCGTCCACCTTCCCAGTATGCCATCTCTCAATTATAATCTTTTTCTTTAATACGTGTCCTGCAGACAGCGAGATACCAGCCTTGCGTATCTTCATTATTCGAGCCTGTTTGCGCAGCAGGGAGATCTCGCCATAGGATGCGATGCCGTAGTTTGTGAAAAGCACTAAGGATGAGCGTGTTCCATCAAATATTTCTCGTGTTCACCGTCGAAGAATGGGTTCGTTTTATTGCGTTCTTACGTAACTTTTTTATTCTTTGGATGGCTAATGAAATTTTGTAATCTTCGGCTAAGATTACAATTGATATTATGACATGCTGCTCATAACGTGGTCACCATGGCAATACGTGTCAGTTGTAGGCTGTGGTCATTATTGGTCGGTCCTAGCACCAAATGTTTCGCACTTGTATTAACCAACAACTCGATGATTGCTTGCTCTAGCTCAGAGATGCTCCTTTATGACAGAAATATAATATCGCGCTTTCTAACTTTGCTGAATGAATCAGAGAAGACTGGCAAAAGCCGGAAATATTAATAAAAGATCAGTCAAACAAGGATGCATCTCAGTGTGGACATGCCAGTTCTTTTGATCAAAGGAAAACAGATTGGGAGGGAAAAAGAGAACAAACAGAAGGGATTAGTTGGTGGTTGCAGGGTTTAAGGAGCATCAGCATCGGCCATATTGCGTCGTATATAATATGTCTGTAAATTGCGTGTGTTCTGTGGTCGTTGATTTGCTGTTGAAAAACCACACTACCCTCCCCTGAGATCGACTAACTAAGCGACGTCGTGAAAAAAGTCCATAATTCCTCGCGTCATTGATGGAATTTTAACTCGGGTCTTTTCTGTTCATTGTGAGGTGATTACACCAACTGTGCTACCCACGGGGGCATAACTAAGGGGGAAGGGAAACATGCTATAGGCACCAATGTCCAGCGCACTATAATTGCACCCTTTGATGTTATGAATAGGAAAATTTTCGTCTACGTACTGTGTGAATGCTTTTAAGCAGTCCGCCATGTTTGACTAATTCTTGAATCGGCTCAAATTGTTTGTCCTATTTTAATATTGGAAGCAGTTAAAAGTTGTAGTGAGTCAAAGCAGACGAATAAGGAGGATGCAGCACGATAGAAAAATGGCGAGTGACGTATGACATGACGAATTATCGTGGTGAAGGAGCCAGCCATTTCGTCTCTCAACTGTTTAAAACTTCAAAAAATGTAACTGGCATAACCTTCACATGGCATCTTGACTGCTGCCCCTTTCTAGGCTTGGTGATGCCAAAAAAGGCGCGGCAGTCAAATCGTCTCATGCCACAATCCTCAATCAAAATAGTCTGAACGAACCGAAATGAAAGACTTCGCGCAAACTTCATGCATCAATGACAACACGGCATCAATTTGTTAATATAGTACTACGTTTATACAGTAATATCCAAGAAGTGTTTAATTTAATATAATAATCTTTCAAAATTTATTTTTTAAACCAAAAAAAAAAAGTTTAAAAGGTGACAATAAAAGCAGCGTTCAACTTACATATAAGCCTCTACTTCATAAACAAGCTAAAAAAAATCAATTATCTGTCAAAACATGGATAAAAATTTAAAAAAAAAGTCTCCAAAAAGGGATCTCACTTATAGTGGACCAGTCCCTTTGACTGTTCAATTTTTTGTGTATGGGAGGGAGAAAGAGTCAGTAAACAAGTCTGGAAATCCCAACGAATTTCTAGAATTTGGTAAAGTGATGGGACAAGTTTATAAATGATTTTGCGAATTATGTTTTAAAAAAAACAAAACATAATTCTATGTTCATCAGTTTCCCGCTTCTTTATTCCTTAATTCTTGATTTACTTATTAACGACGCCCCTCTCTCCCTCCCCCCTTAAATTGTCTAAATGGAATGCACCGGGTGCGATATAGCCTTACTGTTCCAATGCATGCTCTCCTATCTTTGAATTATTTTATTATAACCGTAAATAGGATGCAAATATAATTATACAGCTTTGTAAACGTCGTTCAATTTAATAAGAATAATAAAAAAAATCTATTTTTCTTTCAGTCAATCTCATTATTTATTTCTCGAGTGTTGCTTTGCATCAGAATTTTTATTACAGACATCATTATTCTCCCAATATTCTAGATCGCTAAATTGTGAAGGTAATAAAGAGGTACTAGTACGCCACCTGGTGTTTCTGCAAAGTGAAATGTTTATTATTTCTGTCTATTAAACTAACCCAATTATATACAACACATGCATATTGAAAAATGGTGAAGTATTTATAGAAACCGCTGCATTTTATAAACTACAGACTCTCCTTTCTTTCTATCGCAAATTTAACTGAAGAGTTTTCCAACCCAGAATACGCTGGAACGAAAAACCCGAGTTTCCGGGATGAAAAACCACCTGATTACACATTCAAACGGATAACTACCGAAACATTACATATGTGAACCAAATAAATTGAGCGATTTTGGTCAGACAACGTTGAGTATTCGTAAACAAATCGTTCATCATCATCTAGGAGTTTAATGAAAGCGAATCCACGTACTGTGATTAATTACTTCAGAAAGCGGGCACATAAATTTTAATTATTTTGACACCGAAGAAGTGCCAGCTATAAATCACCCAATATTAAAATGTCAGAAAATGGAAAAGCGATTCACGTATTACATCTCGTTTCATGTTACTGCTGTCAGAGGAGTGCTTTTATTTAGAACCACCACTCACTTCATCCTACGTATCGATGACTACTTGCGTCATGAGCAGGAAAAGACGGCAATACCATCCATAAGTGGCCACAAGTCTCCTAGTTCTGGATAGCAGTCGAATAACTCATAATTTTCAATAGTTCCAGTGGGAATAAATTCTGGCCATGATTTATTTGCAGTAAATAACCAAACAATCTCCAGAGTCTAAGGAGTTCTCTTCCTTTTAAGTCATTTGAATGTCATCATACTGTAGATATTTTTCCGTCTTTGATTTGGCATTCATCCTATCCATACCATCTGTTATCCATATGTGAATCTTGTTTTCTTCTTTCAAGTTCTTTTATTATCTATCTTTGGATGCTCTCATAAACCTGGTATTTGTAGCTATTCTTCTATCATTTCCGTATGCTCCCTGTTTCGCTACCATCAACAAATATAGCTGACGCAACACTTTTTGTACTGAACCAAAGATTTCTTAAACACAGAAACAGCTTGAAATATAGTATAAAAAGCCACTGAATTGGTAGCATACGCAGAGGGAAAAACCTCTTGGCCAACAAACCACAAAATTCCAATTCCGACTACACCTATTATTCGCCTTAAAAACAAAGGACCCGATGTGGGTTCGTCAACGCTATGCTTTTGAATAAATTTAATTTATCGTGGAATATTCGTAATTAGAATTAGTTCTTAATCTGGAAATAACCCACGAAGAAGACAATTTATTCCAGTGATTAACAACTCTCTGACTAATGGTACACTTCATACAATCCACTCTTCGAGGGTGTATCAAAAAGATTTTCCCTTGACCTTCTTTTGTGTATTCTATAAACGTTATGGTTTATTGATTGTATTGCTTGTTTATCTAGTAATATACAAAGGGTACTAGGAAAGTTTTGCAATACAGCTTTGTTTATTTAATTTTTTCAAAGTAATTTCCTCTACATTCAATACACCTCTCCATCCTCCGAAACCAATCTTTAAACCAGTTCTGCCAAGTTTCACTAGGGAGTAAAGCACACTCGTTGTCCCAAGCCCGTAGAAGGTCCTCATCACTGGAAAACCGCCTCCCTTTTAGCTTCATTTTCACATGCGGGAACAGTGCAAAGTCGCAGGGAGCAAGGTCTGAACTGTAGGGAGGGTGCTCGAGAAGTTTCAGTCCTGTCGTGGTCAAATATTCGGTGCAGGCTTTGGCGCGGTGAGCTGGAGCATTATCGTGATGGAGGTACCAGGTGTCCATTCTTGACTTTGGCCGCAGGTTCTTCATAGATCCAATGACTTTAGGCAGGCATTGTTCAGTATACCACTTAGCTGTGACTGTCTTCTGCGTGTCCAAAACGACACGTTCCACAATTCCACTCGATTTGAAAAATACAGCTATCATTTTCTTCTTTACAGATCGGGATTTTCTGACAATTACGGGTGTGTCGTCATCATCAAAGACCCAAACTTTGTTTTGAGCCTTGGTCGGCAGATCGTAATAGTACAGCCAAGTCTCGTCACCTGTCACGATGTTGTTCACATACCGAGATTGTCCCTTATCAAACTTTTTTAACATCTCCCGGCACCAAGTCACACGTCGTGTCATCTGCTCTTCAGTCAGTTGATGCGGCACCCAGAGAGAACAAAGTTTCTTCACGTGCAAATGATCTTGCAGAATCGAACGAATTGCTGGTGCATTCAGGCCCGAAGTATCCTCTATCTGTTGGTAGGTCACTCGCCTGTTTTCGTCAAGTATTTTCCTCACAGCAGTAATGTTTTCCTCCGTAACTGACGTTCGTGGCCTTCCCGGCCTCTCAGAATCCTCCAGAGTGAAATTTCCCCTTTGGAATTCTCTATACCACCTGAATATCGTTGTACGATGTGGACAATCATCATCTAGTGCAAGAGTCATTTCTTCTAAGCACTGGTCTATGGTTAAACCACGCACGAAATTATACCGCAAAACTGTCCTTATCTCATTTCGTGACCACGATGCCATCGCAAGCACTTTACACTCTCACTACTAATGAATAACTGAGCCCATCGACTTGGCGCGGCGGCTACTATGCACGTATGAACATGTCTCAACATGCAGCAACAAGCAGCTTCCTGTGATTCATTGTTGCGTCATATTGCAAAACTTTCCTAGTACCCTTTGTATGTAGAAGTTTCATTGCTCTAACGCTTATGTTTTTGTTGCAGAACTGAATGCGCGATAGAGTATCAATCTTGGATAAAGTTGAATATCGATCTATTAACAAAACTGCTGTTTTTGCAAGGCAAACAGCCAAGGACTATCCATGAAGAGCTGTCTACGGTGTATGGGAATATCTGTCCATTGTATGACGTAAAACATTGATGGTAACGGCGGCCACCACATCTCACACTGCTGAATTCATGTATAAAATTGAACAGCTGATGCTCAATGACCGCCAGAAAACAATTAAATACATAGTTGCTGAGCCTGGGCCACGCTATGGATCAGTGGAGACCATAATTCACAATGATTTGATCATGAACAAGGTCTCAACAACGGATTCCTCGCTTGCTCACATATCTTCAGAAAGAAAAAAATGCAGGCCTGCTCTGCTGAATTGTCGCCATGTGTGACAACGATACTCACCTGTTTTTTTAAACCGATTGGTGACTATCGAGGAATCGTGGATACATCACTTTGACACAGAAACAAAACAGGTTTCAAAACAATTGAAACATCCATCATCAACTCCCAAAAATTCCAATTGAAACTTCCATGCAACAATCTGCGGCGAAGGTGTTGTCAGTTTTCTGGGATGAGATAGGCATTATTCTCAATTTCCTGGAGATGAGTACCACCATCAATGCACAATACTACAGCAACTTACTGAAGCAGTTCCGTATAGCAATTAAAGAAAAGTTACCCGGAATGCTCAGCAAAGTCATGCTGTTGCTTCATGACAACCCACCGGCCCACAATGCTGTCGCAATCACTGATCTTGACCGGAAGTTAGGACTTCATACCTTACCACACCCGCCTTATTCCCCGAAATTATTTTTGCGTGGAAAGCATTTTTTTTTTTTTTTTTTTTTTTGGCAATTGCATAGGTAATTTCTGTGACAGAAGCATGGTTTCAAGGGCAAAGTGAGACCTATAAAAATGGCATAAGGAAATACCAAAAAGATGGGAGAAATGTGTCTCTTTGGGTAGTGACTACATAAAAGAATGATAATACATGTTCAAAATCTGAACCAGTCCGTGAAAAAACTTTTTATATCCCCTCGTATAATTCTTCTTCCTTAATTTATATCTCCTTGTTCTAGAATCATTTGTAACTGTGAAACGTGCCCTTCATTCATTTTACTGTCCCTCTCCCTCAATGAGCACTCCTTTCCCCCAACTTGACTAGATGCCGAGCTCTGTAGCCTAAATATTCGAAGTCTCTCTTTATATGGATGACCTCTAGCCGATATCGGTAGCGCTACCTATCTTTGTACCTCGAGTACACCGACTCCAGATATGGAGTCAGTATACTCAAGGTTGTTGTTGGTGGTGGTGGTTGGGTATTAGGAGCATCGGCAACTAAGGTCATGTTGCTCCTGTATATTTATATTGTCTGTAAATTGCGTGTGTTCTAAAGTCGATTTTCTGTTTCCTGGATGAAAAACCGTGCTACTATCGCCTGAGACCGACTAACTCGGCCACGTTATAAAAAAAACCATAAAAATTCCTCACGTCATCGACGGAACTCGGATCTTTTCCACCCAGTTTGGAGAGGACAACGATTCTACCAACTGTGCTACTCAGGAGGGCGTAGATTCCAGGGGCTTTTAGAAGATAGAAGTACACACCACTATCATTATGTTTAAAAATAAATAAACAAACCCATGGTTTGTTATCATCAAATGTTTCATGGTCTAATCGTTCAAAAATACTTTATTAAATGGATAAACATTTAAAGTAAATATTTACAGAATTTTATAGACCGGCTATGGTTTAAAAGAAAATGCAGAAGAAACGTTCGTCTCTTGTTTCAAAGTAATTGCTAATATGAGATGCTTGTTTTTCGCTTTAATGGAAGAGAAAAACAAAAATGAATTGTCTTTCATCCATTGGAAACAACAACAAGAACAGAAAGAAGGAGAAATAAGTGGTTTCTGCCAACTACTTATCTTAATAGAAAGATAAGAAAATTGTAGTGAAACCTTAAACATAAACTGTGTTTTAAGGTCAGCTAAGAAACAAAAGACTAAAAGCAGCAAGAGAAAAATTAATGGAAAGAAATGGAATCAAGCGAAGATAGCAATGCCGAAATAGAAAGAAGAGAAAATGTATACCAATGAGAAACCACACTGTGCAAGAGAGGAGGGCACCTTATCACTGTCATTTTTTAAATAAAGCAGGAAGAGGTGAGATGGTCCACATTCGCTTATCTTTCGAAAAGAACTGTTGGCAAACGCTGCGTGTCAGTAAATGGGCTATTTGATTTCCGGTTCTGATCACGGTGTCTTCCGTCGAGGAGCTGTTGACGTGTCTGATGACACGAAGAGCGCAGCTGTCAACGTTCTCAGCCAACACAGTCAAATTACAAAAGTTCCTTGCTTGGGGAGATATTAAAGCTAACTGACTGAAGGAGAAAGCTAAGAAGGAAGGAATGTGTTGATATCGCAGTCGGATGCATTAGAAGGTCCTCAGTAAATTGGTAATTCAGGGAGGCTGCAATACGATTTCGTTCTGGTGACCATTGCAGATCTAGAAACTAAAATTCGAAGCAAAGTACATATCATTAACATTCTTATTTCAGATACGAAATATGACAAGATGGAATACACCATTACAGATTCTAATGCGACCAATAAAGCACTGTGGTTAGAATGAATGCAAATAACCTCATATTCAATACGTTTTCGCTTATAAACGGGGGAGGGACAAAACGCTCGTGTCATTGCAGTTTTATTTTAAACTTTATCGGACTAAAGAATGCCTTAAACGAAACAAACTGTACGATTATGACACTATTCAGAAACTACCGATAAAACCGAGTGAGGTTTCAACTTTGGTCCTGGTTAGGTTTTGTCGGGTATTCTGGTAGGTAAATGAGCAATCTGTGCGAGGTCATTAGTACACTAAGTGGGCAGAAATCATGGAATACCTACCTAGTAACGGGTAGGCCCGTCTTTCGGCCGGATAAGGGCAGTCACATGTCGAGGCATTCGGTTCACTAGTATTCCATCCATGCTTGCTGCACCGCTGTCCATAATTCCGTCGCATTCCTGGGTGGAGGATCCAATGCTCGAACGGACCTTTCCACAGCATTCCAAAGATGCGCCACAGGGTTCATGTCCGATGAACGGGAAGGCCATTCCATGGTGGTAAATCTGCGGAATGCTCTTCGAACCATGCTCTTGTCACCAAGGCTCTGTGGAGAGACGCATTGTCCTGTGGGTGCACGATGACCATGAAGAGATGCAGATGGTCTGCAAGTATGGACACGTAACCTGGACCGTTCAGAGATGCGTTTAGACGTACGAAAGATCCCACGTGTGCCAGTTCAACACGCCCCAAACCATTAAAGACCGTCCACCTGCCTGAACAGTTCCTTGTTCACATGACGGGTGCAGAGCTCCGTCCGCTCGAAATAACTGGAAACGGGACTCATTGGATCGGGAGACCTGTCTCCAATCATTCAAGGTTCATTGTCGATGTTCTTTCGTCCAGTTGAGGAATAGAGTCCTGTGTTGTGGTGGGTCAGCGGCTCTCATAACATATTGTGGCTAATGATCGCCTGATGGTCTTGGTGGAGACGTTTCTGGCATCTCTCTCGTTGAAGTTAGCGGTGATATGTGCCACTGTCGTTCTCCGGTTGGTTGAAACAATGCGAGACAGACGTCCACGTTCATCCACCACCTTTCTCCGCCCAAAGCGCTGTCCACGATCAGATGTTATTCCGGAAATGGCGTATTCCCGATACACTCTTGATACTGTCGAACGGGAATAGTACAATTTCTGTACCACCTCCGCGATAGTCTCCCATTCATCGGGCACCCACTCTCATCCCTCTTTCAAAGTAGGTTAACTCACGGCGTTTATCCATACTGACATCGAATTACCGTCTGCGTGAATGGAGTGTACCTATATACATGCCAAGTGGTGGGTTCGTCCACTAGAGAGGGGTGACAACGTCGTGTTCTCTAGGAACCAAGTATCCCATGAATTCTGTCCTTTCAGTGTAATTGCAAAAGTCTCAGCAGCTCGACCAGCTAGGACCGTGTGACTAGAACATGGAAGCCAGCTGGAGTTGTGAACGTTAAAATCGACTAGAAAAATGACCTCACTGCAAAAGAGTAAAGTTTCAAAGAGAGGAAGTTAAAAAGGTTTTGAGTATTGGAGTTGGAAGAACAATAGAGGCAACAGATGAATTTCACAGAAAGTGGTAAAAAGATTTTAAGCCATAGAAGATCGAAAAGGAGAGATTCCAAATTACTGTCTCTGACAGGGAATATCAAACGGACATAAGCACAAATACCACCTTTTAAGCGAAAGGAATCATACAGGGAATGATTCGGACAATTGAGATGATCAGCAGTTGAATCAACTAATATCTGGGATTCTGTGTGTATATTATATCTATAAACTGTTGATTATCTGGTCGGTTTGCCTGTTTTTGTTGGACAAAAACACTCCAGTTTTCTGGTAAAAAAAAACCTTGTTATCCCCGCCTAAGGCAGACTAACTTAGCCATGGACAAAAAAAAAAAGTCTATAAAAGATCCTCATGTCAATGACAGGATTCGAACCGAGCCTTTTTGACCCTGTAGGGGGATGATGATCATAACCACTATGTTACCAGCTAAGACGAGCTGATAAAGAGAAAAAAAAACATTAAAATAAAAATGTATAAACTTAGAAAGAAGAAATATATATTTAAAACAGTGTAATTCGAACCCGCAGCCTATCGACTGGTAAACTTTCTCGTTTAGTCCTTGGACCACGAAGACTGAGGGGTAAAATGATAAGGAGCAAAGCAAACTTTCTCCCCCGATTTTCTTGGAAATTTCTCAATATGGGATTGTAATGCCTGGTCATTTTTCTTCATTTAATGAATACTTTATCCTCGCGTGCACTCCCTTATCAGTCTGAAGAAGGAATATCCAGAAAAGTCGACACGTAGAAACTTTATTTCGTAGATTAAATCTAATTATGCGCAACACTTGACCATATGAGAAGAAAAGAAAGAAAGGTACAAAAAAAAATTGGGCATTTTTCAAAGACCTTTCCACAATAAAAGGATTTCTTTCTGCTTTCTCTTTACACAATTTGACCGGAATAACGAATCCGCAGAGCACTTTCATCAGCCGTTCTGTTGTTCCTTGGTATTGTCTAGGGATTCCAGAAAAAGAGTAGGCGTTATCAACTTACCCCATTAACCTAACACCTCCAACCTTTCGTAAGAAGAAAATCTTCCTGCGAAGCTGACTTCTTCTACCCTTTGATGTCTGCTGTTCAGCTGTTCGATTTTGGCCGTGAAAATGAAACTCGAGATGTGTTGCAACCCGGGAAATAAAAGCGAATTAAGCATTAATCTGACCACACCCCTTTCACGTGATCAGCTCGGTCAAAATGCGGGATGTTTTGTTCCAATAGTAATCAAGGTGAACAAGAGAACACTGCAAGACCACAGAAAAAGAAGCGAATAGAGAAACTCATAATAAACAAAAAACCGTTCATAAACGTGCTACAGAGCATGTGCAATAATATTAACTCATAACTATTGTGCATGCTCTGTAAAAGTAAAAATTTTTAAATTATTATTAATCAAAAGTAAAATTGTGTAAAACGTGTCTGAAATACGACACTCCCTCTTCCCTTCGATCATTTCTCACATCTTAGACTCGAGCTCAAGAGAACCATTCGTTCCCAATGTTAGAATTACTTTGCTTTTGTTGAAAATGGTCTCATTACCAAATCAAATATCAAGCCTTTCTGGGGAATATTGAAGTTCAGCAAAACTTGTAGAATGTAAAACTCCAGTTAATACTCCATCTGGAAAAGCGAACCTTTTTGCGGGTCAATTTTCTAAAGTTTATTCTGCAGTTTCCACTGAATCACCCCATTTCTATTGAACTCAGAAATGACAGTTGGAGTTGTTTACGTTGACCATCAGTTGAAAGACCACGCTTCTGACAGAAGAGTCAGTAGTTCTATTCAAAAACTATTTCTATACTCGCATCAGTAGAGCACACAGCTCTACAACTTCTGTCTCTCCCAGGAGGAATATCCACTCAATTTCAAACATGTACACAAGTGGTTCTCTTATTTTTAAGAAAAAGGAGATTTTACTGAACCATACTGATTTCATCCCAAAAGATACACGTCTCCAGAACTGGCCATCTTTACTACTAAACTCGTCCTCGCAGGAAGTTGCACAGTGGTTACAATTAGAGACCTTCTACACCAGGTTCGACTACCTTTCAACGGATGCAGGAGTTTACAGGCTTTTTTCACAACAGAGTGAAATCAGATGGCGTCCTGCGAGGGTTTCATGGTTTTATCAAATCACATCTACACTGCTCGAAAAAAGTAACAGAAGAAAATGTTTTCCATGAATATTTTCTTGTGAACAGTTTCACCCGAGACGATTATTTGATATAATAGGCATCCTGACATGCAAATTCCGAGTATTCAATAGAAATCGATCTACCACCTTACAGAACCGCAATTTATGTAAATTATTCATGCATATCAAAACGTGCCACCTCCACGCGGGTGGAGGTGGCACGCTGGCTTAAATGTGTCACCTCGGCAGTGTCGTCTCGGCACTTTGAAAGCAGTTTCAGGAGACAGGAACCATTACAAAGAGAGCTGGCCAAGGTAGCCCGAGGGCTACGTCAACCAGAATAGACCGCTATCTGTCTCTAACAACAAGACGGATCCCTATCATGTCCTATCATGAACTTTCTCTTGAGGTTGCTGCGGCCACAGGCGAAAGTATTTCCGAGTGGTCTGTGTCAACAAGGTTCAATTCATGTGGATTCTACGCAAGGAAGCGAGTGGTTTGTAGCCCATTAACCCTTTGGCGTATAGGCGAACCCTGGAGGCCGCAACAAAGTACAAAAATAAATAAATCCCATTAAACCCAAACCACCGCAGAGTTCGTCGAAAATAGTGCCATGAACATGTTAGTTGGAGCCCTGATTGATGGGGTACAGTTCTGTTTTCTGACGAGTCTCGTTTTATCCTACAAGCAGATTCTAGACGTTATTTCATCTGGAGACAAAGAGGAATGCGGTACCATCCCTCCAACATCAGAAAAAGGGACACTTACGGTGGAGGCGGTGTTTTCGTGTTGGGCGGAATAATGATCAAGGGTCGCGTCTCTCCATGTTTTTGATAGGGGTACCGTAACTGTGAAGAGGTACCGAGAACAGATCCTCGAATCCTACATTCGACTTTTTAGCGGTGCGGTTGGCCCAGATTTTGTTTTCATGCACGACCACGCCGCTGCACATAGAGCTCAAGTGGTAGAGGAATATCTTGAAATTAAATATATCCAATAACTGATGCGGCCAGCATGATCACCAGACTTAAATCCGATCGAACGTGTACGACGCCCTCGGGCGTAGTTTCATGCCGACAGCCAACTCCTCAGTTATTTGGTGAGCTAAGGTCTGCACTGGTGGAAGAATGGGATTTGTTGCCACAGAATCTTATGGATACCCATATATCGAGCATGGTTCACCGCTGTCAGCCCTGTTTAGCCTTTGGAGAGAATCATACGCCGTACTGATGTCATGTGACCATATTTTCGAACGTCTTGCATCGGCTTCTATAATGTGATTTTTTTTGGTAATTCTTCTACAACCCCTATACATGTCTTTTAAAACTGTCCGAAGCTTCTTGCTGCCTTGTCATTTTTTCCCGCTTCATCACAAGCTACACCACGTTTTCTATGTCTTCTGTTAATTTGTCGAGCACTGTAGATCAAGGGCTGACAAACTATAGTCTTATGGAATATTTTATTAATGGATCGTTCTTATAGCTCGATTTCTCTTTAACCGTCAGGCTTCATTTGCACTTTAAGGAGCTCTGTCCGTCCCAATTTTACATGCTATGCAAATGGAATCAGCTCACTGTTTTCTGAATAATAAGTTGAATATCAATTATTTGCCAATAAGGTTAAAGATTTATATGACCATTACTACTACTCAAAATAGCACTGCTCTGCAGCAATATCTTGACATTACGCAAAGGAATATCTCTAATGTTGCTAAGAGCAAATTTTATTGATTTCATCGGTAGCGAGCTTCTTTTAAATCAATACCAAACTACTACAACCTTTCTCTGCTTACTTCAGATTCAGGCAACCATCTGAAGTTCGACTTTAGCCGAGTGGGTAAAGTACCTGCCCGGCAACCCAAAGGTCGCGGGTTCGATTCCCGCCTCGGGCTTGGATCAAAGTACTGCAAAAACCTTGGGAGGTGCAATATGGCCACAGAAGCCGATGCGCCAACAACTACCAAATCAAAATCAAATCGACTTCAGATGGTTCAGATGCCAGGAAATATTAAAAGTTCTGTTGATGTCTTCTTTTCGGAAACTATAAAAACAATTATCGCTACCAATACTAAAAAAAAAAAAACATGTTGTATTAGGGCTACCCAAAAGCCAACTGATCTGTCCATGTGTCCAGAAATTGTGCGTTCTGTAGCTAATTTACCTGTTCTGCTGGAAGAAAAACCAGAGTTTTCCGGGAGGGAAAGGCGAGAAGACCTTACTAACCACGCCTGAGATAAATTACGAATAATATATTTAGGAAAAAATTAGAAATAGGAGGAGACCCAACATCGATTCCTGAGGGATAACACTTGCTACGCTGGCCCAACTTTGCAGACTGATCATTTATGACAATTCTGTCTCCTATCTTTTAGCCAGCCTTCAATTCAGATAGGATCTTACCAGTAACTCCAGTAACTGTCATTAAAATTGCGAACGACTATAATCAGAACCGCTTCTGGTCCATAGAGAGTGCACGGCTACATGCGAAAGGCATCTATTTATAGTATGCTTTACAAAATTGGAACGCAGACTGCGTATTGAATGCAGCATAAATTGGCCCAATTTGCTGCGAAAAGCGCCTGATTATGATATATGTTTCATTATACTAACTCTGTGGCCATTCTATTGATCGTGATGTCTGGAACCCATATTATTTTCTAAGTAATTTTAAAGCACGAAAGCAAAACAAACATGCTGCATCAACCTCTCAATACATTCTTTTTCATTATTCTCAAAAAAGGTACTCCACTCACACGTGTACCACTCTTGCAGTCTTTCATTTTTCTTCTTGTACATTTTCAAGATCAGTTGTATTAGAAGCATCCATCAAAGTCTGTAATCTGCTAAGTGCTACCAACTTACTTTTTTTATGTACTCGTATATTGATCGTTGAATTTCTTTCTGTTTATGTCGAGAACTAATCTGTTTACACGTCTAGCCCGTCATTTAAAAGACTTTTTTACTGAATGAACGTGTACAGAACTTCATAAAGGAAAGCGTGACATCTAGTTTAAATGAAACCTGAAGTCCTAATTAGTTTTCTGAAAATGACATTCGAAGCGCCCTCTGGCTAGACACGACAGCGATTGCCAGCCACATGGAGGACTTTATACGATAAAAGCATCTTTTCTTTATGAAAATAGAATTATTTCGCAAACAACTCTAAGAATATTGTTGATCTAAGGAAAATTACAAGGGATATCCACAGTAATCATTAAAAGGATGCGAACATCCCTGGAATTTGGGGAAAATTAATACTTCCAGAGTGACACGCGTGCGGCCCTCGTGGGTAGCGCAATTGGTAGAAACGCCGTCCTACCCACATCGGGTGGAAAACACCCGAGTTCGAGTCCCGTCGATGACGCGAGGAACTTTAAAGGGCTTTTTTCACTCCATGTCTGAGTTAGTCGATCTCAGTCATAGATAGCAAGGTTTTCCCCCAAGAAACTGGAGTTTTTCGTCCAGAAAAACAGACAAATCGACCATAGAACACACGCAATTAACAGACACAAGACACACAGCATGGCATATGAATTTAAATATTCAAGTGGCCTAATGTAATAATAAATACCTCGGAGTAGGATCTGGCGGTGAGGATTTGACCGTGTATTCAAATGCATTGGACTCTTACACCAAGAGAAGGCCCTGTGTCACAATGCCGACATTGCACAAGAATGGTTCGAGGATCATATCCAGCATTTCATTACTCACCTGGCTGCCAATGTTCCCCTGACATAAATCTCATCGAATATTTGTTGGATGCATTGGAAGGCAACATTCACCAGTTCTCGCCGATGCTTCGCCCCGTTGTTGAAGTCCTGGACTTCCTCCTGTCCAGCTGATCCAGGTTACTGAGGACCATTCTGCGGTGACATGGAATCGATGCCACTCCAGGGTGCAAGCGATTATCACCGCGAAAGGTGGCCTAACACGCAATTAGGTAAGTAGATATGATGTTCTGGATCAATGTATTTCTATTACTTTGTTATTTAAAAAAAATAAAAAAAGGATTTTCTAAGAGCATTGTTGTGCATTTTGTCCCTTCATTTCTTAAGTGAATTCAAAGCAATTTGAGATTAGCTTCTTACATCGTGAAAAGGTTTTTCCTTTACCATTAAAATAACGGATCGCAGTGTTTTTTTTTACCTGTGATCCATTTCTCTACGCAAAAGGAAATTTACCACCCCGAAATTCTTATTTTTTGTACCTTCTGGGTATTTTAATATCCAACCACACTTTAAAAATGATTGAGTGGGCCTTTTCGGTAATCTAATTCGAAGGGAGGTATTCAAAGGGAAAGCGCCCAGAAGGAAATCTTCCGATAAAATATTTCCTCTCTCAGCGTCCATAAACTCTACGTATTAGAAGGACGCTTTTTAACTTCCTCCGCCGGTTCGTAAATTCCCTCGTGATACAGGTCAATTCAACGTTGCCGCAAACCCATCGCTGCCACTTCCATAACAGGTGCGCAACCCCCTCTCCTCCACCCCGATGTTCAGGATTTAAGTAATTCTTCCAAATACCAATCTCCCTTCCGCATTCCTATTGAGAGAAAAATATCTTGAAGCTTGCACTACGGTTAAGATAGATATTCCACTGGCACGTGTGACATGCGCACAGAGAGATGACCTTTCAGAAGTGCGATTGTCATATTGATTGCAACCTTATCCCTTAAGTCCTCGTTTATTGTTTTGTATTTACGAATGCTCAGTTCCTCCATCGTTGCTATTCAGTTTCTTCAAGAAACTTACTCCTCATAGTATTCTGCAAGATATATATTGGATTGAACGAATGCAATAACTTTCAGGGTTATGCGCAATGCTATTCAGACGTCAGACATGGATTTTGTGCTATTTACTTTACTCTTTTATATTCGGATGGCAGTTGTTTTTGGATTTTAAATTTCGCCTGTTCGGAATGTAGTTATTAGGGGAGCTCACATTGTAAAGGAAGGACTGCAATGTTTCTGTTATTCTTCAGATAAATAAAGCATACAAGTAATGGACAGTAGTCAGCAAGCAACATTCTTATTGTAGATATTACTGATAGAAACATTCACCATACTTTTCATGTGTGTCCAGGATATTTGCATGAACAAACCCAAATGCTTATTTTACACTTTTGGTTCACTGATTATGCTGTTAAGTTCACAGAAGTGGACTATACAGCCCCTCTTGGGGGTGGTGGGATTATCTAGGGGGCGCTAAGAGGCAAAGAGACGGCAGAGGTGCGCTGGAGGAGTGATGGGATGAGTTTATGGAACCAAAGGGGATGGTCGAAAAAGTTTGAGAACCACTGCTGTAAAGTTTTTTTGAGATATGTGCTTTGATAAACTTTCATAGGAATCATAGAGCGAAGAGACAACGGATTCCTAAGTAAGGCTAAGGTCACACTGTACCCGACTTCGGAAGAACTCTTGATTGCACAGAGTTCAGTTGAAAGACCAGCGATAAACTCGCTTCAACTTGATTGGCGATGTTAAAGTTGTACATAAAACATATATCATGGATTCAATGGCATAATGGGCCCACCCAATCATAATTGGCCAAAGAGAATTTTACTTTCACTTGTGGAACCAACCAGTTCCTCAACGTGGTCATAATGAATTCAGTCTCACTGGACACTTAAATGACATATGGTGGATTGTCTCAACTCTTCGTAAGAGTTTGCGATACGTTACTACAAATATTTCAGGTGAGAGCACGCCCTTGTCCTACACATTTTTACCTATTCTTTCCGCCATCTTTATAGTGGTGTTTTGATGCATTATTTCATCTTCACTGCAAAAGCAACATTAACACCACGTCGAGTGCCATAAGTGATTGCTCCATATTTAAAACAAATCTTAATATATCTTCCGTTCTATATCGGACAGGTTTCGTACAATGTCCAATGAATGCCAATTGTAATCATAAAACTATATATTCGTTCCAATGATCACCAATCATAGATAGATGAAATATTTTATTTCTCCTACATTCGAATTCCTCACGAGTAGCACAGTGGTCATAAACCTGATCCTCCCCACACCGGGTGGAAGACCTGGGTTCGAACCCTATCAATGAGGGTTCGAACATTTATGGACTTTTTCACCCATTGGCTGAGTTAATCTGTCTCAGGCAAGTAAGGTTTGTCTTTCAGAATCTCGGAAATCCTATTTATATTACATATTGCATAACCCTGAGTAAGCCCCTATTTCATTTACCATAAATTATTTCTATTTTAAACTTAATTTACTGCGGTTTTCCTGATTTTTATTTTATACACTTCCCATATTTTTAAATGTTCTTATGTTTACTCTCAACAGAACCACACACTGGTGGCTCAAAATCCCCTCCCAGATGACACCGATATCATTCCCACTGTTAGGTTACCGATCGATATACCGCGAAGGCGTGTATTGCATTATGTTCTCCAAGTCTTCTGTGCTTCAACACTATCATAAAATTCTTATACGCATTTCTTCATCCTTTTGCTCCACCACTGGACTAGTGGAGAAGTAATCTTCTTCTCTCCAATAAACAGCAGTAACTGATACCAAGCGACCACTGTAAGCCGAGATCTCCTCCATCATCTGTAGTCCCAACGCTGGAAGATAATAATCTGATAACATTTTAAACCTTCGCCTCCACCGACTACTTAGAAATAGCACTACGAGTCGCTGTTCGTAATAGAGACGCTTGAAGCGTAATAATTTTCCTCACTTCTCCGACTGCGTTTTACGGAGTTCAACAATTGTTATATGATCAGTGAACTGAGCTATGAATTCTTACCGACTCAATAAATGTGGATTAACTTAATCAATTGATTCAAACCAGCAAATTAAACATCCTCCTTTATATGCAAATCAAGTTTCCGATTTATTCGATGTCAAATGCGCTGAAACGGGTGGTTGAGATAATTCTCTCTCTCTCTCTCTCTCTCTCTCTCTCTCTCATGTGCCTTTGGATCTTTATCTAATTAATGTACGTCCATTTCTTCCAATTTCTTATGCCCTCTGCATTTCTTAATCTCTTGCATCTTCGTGTTGCATTCCAGGAGACTGTAGAGTGTAATGATTTTGCACTGCCATTCTTAAAAGGATGTAGTCTTTATGTACTTGACCAACCTCATTTACGCTTATCAAGTTTCAAAAACAATCTGGCCTTCGATTAAACTTTGTATGCCTGTACTGTTTAACAATTGCTAAATTGTTATACGAGAAGCGTTTGAAAATTTCGTGGACTGAGTTAAAAGGTTTATTTGAGAGTATGCTACTTTCCAACATAGTCCCCTTTGGAGTCAATACACTTTTGCCACCGATACAGCAAATAAAGTTTTATCTTGAGCTTCCAGGAATGCGTATAGGGAATGGTTCAAGATTTCAATGTTGCATTCAAGCAGTGCAGTCATGGCAATGACAGACAGGTGCGTTGTACTGGTAAATAAGACTCGTTTGCTGAGTTTTCCTAGGCGTTTGTCTTTGTTGTCTTAACGCAAACGTCTCAAAAGGTCTGTGTAATATGTCCCCGTGACTGTCTTGCCTTTCTGTAGATAATCCACTTACTCCATCAACATGCCAAAAAACCGGTGCTTCCACCTTGCCAGCAAAGGGAATCGACTTTGCTTTCTTTGGAGGAAGAGAAGAAATATGCTTCCACTGTTTGAACTGCGACTTTGTTTCTGGTAGACCCACGTCTCATCCAGGGTCATAAAACTTGCAAGGAATTTTACTGGATCTGCTTGAAAACGATGCAAATGTTCAATTTACTTGACAGCTCTTGTGCGTTTTTGATCTGCTGTCAACAACTTTGGGACCCATCGTGCTGATACCTATTTCATAGGGAGAACTTGTTATCGTGCGATACACACGTTCAGATGAGATGCTGGCAATGTACCGAACTGTCACTGGTCAAATCACTCATCACCATATCATCCACACTGTCAACTTTTGGAGTGATTGATGTTTCAGGTAATCTTCCAGGCTCTTCCTCCCTCGTTTAAATTCTGCTACCCACGTCTTAACCATGGAATAGGAAGGGACATCGTCCCCCAATGATCCATAACCTCATGAATTGACTTTGGAGTTAGAAATGAAATTTGGTGGGGTCACTATTTGAAGTGCTATACATGAAGCACAGAAATTAACACTATACGACTACCCTTTCATATTCGGCCATGAAGGCTTCACCCTCCCCCCGTATATAAAAAAATTAAAGTACAAAGCCTCCGTTTTAGTGATGTGAATCCTATTCCCGTAGACCACTGGAGGAATTTCTGAATTCTTTTCGAACGAACTTGCAGTTATCCAATTTCAGGAATTTTTTGTCACTCCAACTGATAGTTGAAGGTTGCAAAGCAGTAACTTAAAGATGTAGGGCAAAAAAGTTTTACCACTAATACATATTAGGCTCTTTTTCAAGATATCAACAACGCAGTTTCGAGTGGCAGTAATTATGCAGAAAAATGGACGATGTTGCCAGGTAATAATAATAATTATTACGTTAATGGTTCCAAAGAGTAACTTCAAGTGCCGATTTTCACGTTGATGGATTTAGAAATTCTTCTAGTTGTCGATGGAATCGAACCCAGACCATTCCACACATGTGACAAAAGGGGGACCACTATCCTGTCACGGAGGACGATGTTCCCAGGTAATATGTCTATACAATTTACAAACAAAAAGGTTGTAGAATAAATATAACTTTGTAAAAATATTGTGTGGTATTACTTTTGGAGTGAGCTTTTTGTAACTGTGATTAAGAATATGATTTTGGAATTTGATAAATGGAAAGGTAAGTTCCATTCTAGCTGCTAGATGCTGTAGGATTTTAAGCGCATCAGCAACTTGGGCAATATTGCGCCATATATATTATGTCTGTAAATTACGTGTGTTCTGTGGTCGATTTGCTGTTTGTTGGACGAAAAGCCAGAGTTTCCAGGAGAAAAAACCAAGCTGCCCTTGCCCGAGACCAAATAACTCAGCCACGTTGTGAAAAAGACCCATAAAATTCCTCGCATCATTGATGGGATTCAAACTCTGGTCTTTATCACCCGGTGTGGCGAAGGTAAAAAAAAGGGGCAAACTACATCCATTATCAATCCACTGCAGGATGGAAGCCTCCTCAACGATTCATGTTGAGGGAAATGGGCCATAATAGAATAAGTGACTTCAGTTTCAACAAGTAGATTAAATGAAAAAAATATAAATGCCGTGTTCAGCATGGACTGTTTATTATTAAAAGATGTCAAACTACTTAATTTTGTAAAATTTAATCCAACAAGAAAATGCTATTACTACTGTAACCTTTCTAAATCAACATATTATATTGTTTGTTTTATTTCTGCCATTATTTTAATTCTCTGATGATTATACAACGTGTGACATATTGTTCTTCGTTGGCGCAGAGATGCAGTGAACAGCTGATTGAGATGTTAGCACTTTCCCCCAACACCTTCTGTGTGTATAGAGTGCCGCTAATTGGCAAACTAAACCAACAAGATACACTCTCTCGTGAGAACACTCGTGCGTATCCCTTTTGACGTCAGCAAGTGAAGGATGAAGCATTAAGTCGGAATCCTCGCTGCCAGAGACATCCGTGTTAGGAGATTAGAGAAGGATAACAATGGATTAAAGTCGACAGAAGCAAAGTTAGCAAAATGTCAGATGTCACAATTCTCTGAAATGAAATAGTACGTCTCTCGCAAACAAACGGAGAGTTAGAGACAAGAAGAACACGTGTTGTGTCTTAAAAACATTACATTCAATGTTACAGCTATTGGAACATGGTCCTGATCTGTTATTTGCTGATTCACAGATAACAGATCATGGTCCTGATCTGTTATCTGTGAATCAGCAAATGGAAATATTAAGGATATTAAAATTTATCTTTCTGAAATTTGATTTCTATATAAAGAAAGTTGAGTTGAGGTGCAAATATACTTTAAATCCCCTTTTGCAATTGGATTTTCGCCTTGTGTAGAATCCAAAATGCATCTTGAAGAAACCCAGAGGTGCTAAAAGTATTTAGTAGAATATTTGCATTACTTAAATTTGTAATGTCCCAATTTAACTGATGTCGACGTTTCGGATCCGTTTTGGGATTCTATTTTCAAGAGAAGCTGCTGTACTGTAAGGCGACTAGACTCTTCTAAGACAGGTTAACATGTCCCAAACGTGTCCAATTTTAATAGTTAAAATTATATCTGATAAATGACACAAATTTCTTAGCAGATAATCAGAAGCGTGTTAATGGAATTAAAGATTGTTAAATTGGAAAACGTTCCACATTTTTATTGCAATAAAAAGCGAATAAAATATTAAATATTTACCAATGGATCCGACTTCAGCTGACGAGTATGTGGAATGCTTCTCTTCCTTCGTGCATGTGGTACTGCCCGGTGAACGAAATGAAATTCTCTTTGGGATCCCAACACCTATAAGAGACAGAAACGAGGAAGTGAGTTATAGCTTTATCTTTCTCATCTTTGACTTTGAAATAGTTACTAGTATATAGACAGATATAAATATTGCCTACAGTTTATCACCAACATTACTATTTTTGTTCAAAGTTCTCTCAGGTTTTATTTATTTATTTTCCTCTTTTTTCACTTCCACTGAACGCAAGATAAAAGATCTTATAAGTTGAAAAGCTATTTTAAATACTTTGCCTTTTTCATTTTAGAATATCAAAAAAGGAAAACACAACATTAAGCCTTTTTTTCAAATGGACACTAAAAAGTCCCCACCAGCCGGGACTGAAAAAGGCTAGCCTAGTATTCAATACACATTCTGCCCAATGAATTTGATAACTTACATCAAGCCGATCCTTTTTTTCAAATAGGTTTAAATATGCTGCAAACCAAAAACACTTAAGTGACTAGTAGGGATAGTTTAACGTTTTTAGACTCAATTGGAGTGCAGATTAGTTTTATGGCAGAGATTTCTTGCCTAGTCTTCTTTACTGACTCGATACACTACACTATTTTATCCTGCAGAAATGAGTTTAGCATTCATTGTTTCCAATTTTCTCTTGCGCCTAACAGTCCAATGGACGCAATCAGTCCCAGATGTGTCCATTAAACACCGCTGTAAGAGAATTATTGCTATAGCCCATTGGATGTGTGACCAGGAAAACTACGATTTTGATCTTCGCGAAGTAAGGGCAATGCATGGAACTAGGGACCTATCGGATGAATTTATTTCCTGTAGCCAGCTAAAACCGAAGCCATATTAGCATATAAAGAGAAACGTTGAATACCTGGAGGGAGATGGAAATCCCTGTGTGACAGCAGATGAATGATGTTGCCGCTGTTTCAAAGGAAAGTGTGAAACACATACCGCAAGGATCTCAGTAATTAAACTAGCGTGTGTTGGTAAACCCATTATCTACGTATTGCCTTCTTGTATGAAGATAGCACACGCTTCGTATGATTATTTATGAGCACAGTAATACCCCTCGCTTCTTTTTTTTTTTTACTTTTTGTTTTGTTTTCATATGCATTTCCTATTAGGCTGTTTCTCTTGCTCTAATTAATATTACACTTCCTGAATCACCCGCATTTCTAATCAAAGTTTTAACCCAGTTGAGTCTTTGGTGATTGTGCTTACGCTGGATATCTTTGCGCTTCTGGTCTCCATTCTTTTAAATTCTATTCTTTGTTTTCTTTTAATAAAGGATTGCCCCTCTATTAACGATCAAAGATTAAATAAAAAGTAATTTTACTTACACCATACGTGCCATGTAATCATAAACTAATTTAGCGAAACATTTATTTCCCTGCTTTTGTCAACACTTTGGTCTTATGTAATACAGGATTTTGTGCATAAAAAAATCATTAAAAAATATTTGATAAGTGAATGAAGTGAGAAGATTTATGTATCTATTTTTCTACGTGAGCATTGCAGTGCCTACACCACTAGAGCTTGCCTAGTCCAATTAAATCAATGGTAGATACTCTGTTATTTCAATTGGTTCAGCAATCCACTTGGGTGACCAATAGTCACATAATTCCTTATTCTGAATACTGCAAGAGATACACACAGGCAACTCAATATTAAACTGAAATTCCCGGAGATTTAAATCAATGGTGACCCCAAGCAACTTACGATAAACCTATTAACATCTTACATCAAAGAGGCAAACATTATCCTTCTTATAAAAACTAATCACTAATGAAAAATAGTGCTGATAGAAGGTAGGATATCACCTTAACCCTAGTCAGAGAAGTTGGCAATCTTGTAAAGTAAATCTCAAAAGCAACTTCCAATTCTTGTGAAAACTGTTTTCATCAAATGAAGGTGGACAAAGGTGTATGTTTGCGTAAAAATATATGTAATACAGTCTAAATATATCGGTATTAATTCATATCTTCCTCTAAGCACGTGCCTTTAATTCAAAGTTAGGATTCTATACCCGGCAGATAAGTAGACCTTATATTTTCAGACAATTTCTTAGTACTTTGGATGTCAACTTATATCCTGGAAGAGACGGTAGATGTGCAACTGAATGATAATATAAGCTGTGGAAGAAAGAAGAGTCATACATCCAGTAGGATCAGTGAAACAGGTCCTTATATTATCCATCCAATAATATATCCTTCAAGTCCATCTTATCTGACTTGAGACTTTCAGGAAGTTGCTATTTAGCAAGCATATCACCACGTCAGCATGGCATTGTCTGTCTACTGTCCCCCCCTTTCCAGGAAAAGCAGACCCGTTTGGGTCTTTTTCCTGGCATCGATGACTGTTGTTCAGCAGCTGCATACTTTGAAACACCTCAAGAAATTCCTAATGCCCGTGCTGCTCTTTAATAAACGGATTCGACGTTTAGTAGAGGTCCTCCATTTTCTTTTTCCTTTACGAAATGTTCCTTAACGAAATGCTCAGATTATGTTTCTCAACATAATCTGAGCGGTAGACTAAGTTTTATCCTTTCAGCAAAACACTACCACTTGCCTTCGTCATCCTAACTTTTACTGTTTTAGGAAGAATGGAAGGTTTATCTCAATCGTACAATCAGGATCTTTTCTAGTAACAGTTTCATTTTAAAATAAAATATAGATTACTTAATCGACCAAGTTTTCTTCGAAACAACTTCGTATATTACATATATACAAAATTCAGACATTAGTGCAGTCCTTTTTTTTTATGTAAATTATATTCTACAATTCTCAGCGGAATACAGAACTACTTTCTACAGAAGGAGCTTCAAAAGTTAACTGAGATTGACTATAATCTGTGTGTATAGCAAGGTCCATGACGGGTTTGTCTAATTATTGTCAATATTTTTCATTCTTATTTTGAACAAATAAAAGATACTTAAGGCATATGGCCCAGTCTGTACATTAGCGGTTAGAAAATTTCTTACTACTAAATTAGTTGGACTAATATCAGTTTACAGAGAAATAATTTGCACAATTTTTTGGTAGTGCAGAATACAGCAATATAGTGTGTGGTTCATTAGGTTGTTTGGTTAGAATCCTAAGAACTTGGATTGCTGGATTCAGGAATCACGCTCAAGTCTCCATCTCTTCTGGCAGGAGTAGGTATAGCCTTTGGGAAAACTGGGAGTCCCTCGCAGTGGAGTATGGCACTGCGGTAGATCAGGCTTTTGCGATCTACAAGTGAGATCTGGGTGCTATAGAACTTAGCTGCGAATGCGAATGTGGAAGATGTGTGTGGCATCAATAACAAGGCTAGCTTGCACAGCTTATAGGGTCTCACAAGCAGGATTGTACTGTGTGGCGGAATAGAATGACTGGATTTGTTTCGATGGGAGTGGGCAAGATTTTTGTATTCTATTCCTGAATCAGGGCGGCTATTCATTCCCACTTCCGCATCCACACAATCGATATCCGTTTTATTTTGATATCCCTTGGCAGTTCATGGTGCTGTCAACATTGCTGTGATTGTCACGGCCAATTCCGAGCACTGGTTCGAACGCTCGAGAGCTCCAGTTCCTTGTAATGATTCTACAAGAATTCCAACTCGTTGTGCAGTTCGTGATTCTACAGAGCTCAAGCTCCTTGTGCTGGCAGTTGTATCTTCGGCAGGCCTTGAACTGGACTTGGACCCCTCACCTGAAATTGAACACCTCAGTCTGGACCTTGAATTGTCTCCTATATATACGCGTATTTTTATTTTCTATTTATTATTGTTATTACTTACTTTTATATATTTTTAATGTCCTCCCACCCTGCATTTGCTCAAGCAGGGGAGATGGTTTATAATTATCTAAATTAACTAGCGGTGTTGGCAAAGTTTTGGCAGGTATTGCTTCATACAATAAATAAATTTTATGTTAAGGAAACACAAAATATGACTTTTTGACAAACAAGAATCACATCAGAAAATGATCCACTTTAAGAATGTTTATATATAACTGGATGACATGTCAGATAATCAGAAAGAGCCACGTTGCACAGTATTATAGACAGATGGTAATAGTTTAATTTCTTCAATCGACACCAACTGATTTCGTATTTTTTTTCTTTCGAGGTATACTACCATGTACTGATTAAATTGACTTATGTGGTCCACTTTAAGTGAATATGAACACCTACAACATCGCAGTAGACCTCAAATATTCGCTCAATTAGCTAATTTCTTTTAAGCAAACTTTCACTTCAGCTGGCTTAGAGTCTTAACGAACTTACCCGCCTTCCATTAAGGGGGAAAGAGCCCAACACCATCACCATAGCAACAAGGTTTAGAGGTGATGATGCAGAGAAAGAAAACCGTTAAAACCCGGAAGCTACATGCAGTCAGTAAACTTAGGCGTTAAATTAAGTTTGTGGATTTTCTAGTGCACGAACTCCACATCAAAGAGCACTGAAACAACAACGGATAAACTCTCTGAAGTTAACGTTAAAAATTAAAGCAAAAGGAAGGGACCACCACCGACAACATAAATAATTCATATCTATCCAGACTGATGTTCCACATTCACAGGAAACATCAGTTGTTAAAACATTCTCATCGAGATGTAGCTTTGGTTTGTTAAAGGTGAAGACACTATGTAAATTGGGTAAGCGAGATGTGTTCGCAGAGTTCTTTTTTTTTTTCATCTCTGTGTGGATCTCATGGATCTTTTCGATGAAAAGATACACCAGTGAATGGATCAATTTCCAATGTTTTATCCGGAGACAAAACATGGAAACTCGCACGGATTTAAGTATACTTCCCAATCCATTACCTCAAAATAAACAGAGAAAATCGAAAAGCAAACTTCATAATCTGTCACGTATCTCACGTATGCTCAAAGTCGCCTGAATTCCCAATCATAATCTGTAGTTTTCGAAATGGCATTCACTGATAACGCACGACTAGCATCATTCCTCACTAGTGAAACTACCTTCTATGAATAAACACATGCTCTGTAGCCATTTGTGATGGTTCCCCATAGATCAAATGGGGCAGATCTTATCAACAGATGGAAGTGACTTTGTGATCGGACTGTTTTATTAAGACTCTTACAGAGTTTCTCGCAAAAGTCTGTAAAAGAAACACGATTGAAGTCGGACGCATTTATTTTCGACTAAGGAAATGCTAGTAAATATTTTAAAATGTGTTCTAAATTTTTATGTCCCTTATAGTCGTTATCGCATTGATTACGCAGTTGGTTCAAGTTTCAAAATAAAAAAAAAAGCACTTCAAAGTTACATCTCCTTGTATAAACAGCTGTTTGTAGAGCCACATTTCTCCTTGAGTCTAAATAAATCCAGTGGAGAGCTCCTGCCATTTCGTTAAAAACACAAGAAGCTACTGGATCTCAGGTTCAAGACTTCCACATACAGAGAAAGACATGTCATGTAGGTACGTTTTCACACTTCTGCAGAGTTCCGGTGCTACCGCTTTCATTTTATTGGTCTTTATAAATTATTACAATTCAGAAGAGTGGCGTCTTTTCACAGACGATTCAAATTAAGTTTGAAAGCCGAGTTCTTTCACAATGGGAATATAAACTGCGATCTGTTTATATTAAAGAATCAGAAGACAGAAAGGTTAAGCACATATTAGAGAAGGCCAAGTATGACCAGTATACATAAGACGTTTATGGAGAGTTTCAGATATTGAAGTTGTAATTGTAGGGTTTTAGGCGCATCAGCGACTAAGGCCATATTGCTCCGTATACTGTCTGCAAATTGCGCGTGTTCTGTGGTAGATTTTCTGTTTGTGGGGGGGGGGGGACCGAATTTCCGGGAGAAAAAACCATGCTACCGGCGCCTGAGACCAACTAACTCGGCCAGGTCGTGAAAAAGCTCCATAGAACGTCATCTACGGGACTCTACCTCAGGCCTTTTCCACCAGGTGTGGGGAGGACGGCATTTCTGCCCACGAGGGCCACTGGAGTTCCTTCTGAGTTTGAAAGGTAGTAATACCAAGTCCCTTTGCTTTCTATCCTGTGACACAGCAGGGAAGTAGATCAGCACTGCAGAAGTGGTATGCCAGAATTGGGTTGCAGCTTGGCACATGCAATCCCTTGGTTCCAAGAAAAGATCTTCTTTCTACCACTCCATATCAAGCTTAAAGCATCGGATCCTCAAGGTGACAACTGTCAAATACAAAAGTGAATAGGAATAGCAGTAGCGCAAGAATATTTACTGAGGCTATGAAGCAATGTTGTTGAAAGGAAGAGACTCTTTCACTACTTCCAGCCGTCTTATTGACACCCTATCTTACCAAATGTCATGGAATTTTTGTAAGTATGAACAAAATATGTGTTTATTCGAAGACAGTAATGGAATGTTGGCCCAACTTTGTTACAGTGCATCGTCGAAGACTTTCTGCTAATTGCTGGTGGGAAACTGGTGGTATTGTGCTCCACTCTTTCTTGAAAGTATTCGAACTCCAATTACGAGCTGTAGTGTCTTGGCTTTACCTTTATTCTGAGTTTCGATTAATTCCAAATATGTTCAGTTGAGTTGAGGCTAGAATCGTGAGCTGACCGTCACACGGTTCCGATGCCATTGTCTTCAAAACATTGTTCTCAATTCTTGGTTTGTAACATGGAGTTGTTGCGTTTCATCCCAAGGCCACAACATCACAGAAGAAACAACATACTTAGGTAGTAGTAAGCATTCTTAAGCATCATCCATAACAAAAATTACATACGAGTCACACGGGAAGTATGACTCGTCGCTCCCAGGAGCGATTTCCATTGATTTTTCGAATTTGGCGTAACATTCACCATACCAATCGATGGGTGCATTTTTTATCAAAGGATTTTAGACAGAAAGCTCATGCATTGCAGCTCTCTAAGAGTCGAAGAAAGACTTACAGGGCTGTCTGTGGCTACTCGGAGTTCCAACTCTCTTGGATCCGATATTGAGATGAGGATTACTGTCCATTAGCATTTTATGCATAATCAGTTCTACTTTCGGCTTCACTATCACTTCTGGATTTCTATTTCTTCACCATGTTGCCAATTGTAGACTTTAATTTCGATAAGGTTTAATTCTCGAACAATAAGACGTACAAAGAAAAGATTCCTCCTATGTGACACTCCAACTGTTACTCATTGTGAAACCTTGTTAAGGTCTTTATATGCAAATATAAAGAAAAAAAATCTTTATATTTTCACACAATTCCCGCAAACAGAGGGGTATCCCCTGCCTTTTGTTAGGGTAGTGTATAGTTGTGAATTTCCCCTTGGATTTGAAAAAGCACATGACTCAAGTACGAATTTATTTAGATTTGTTAAAAAACTATTAGGAACATAAGGTTTTTGCACCTTCCATTTTTTCTAACATTCCTATTTCTCATTATTGCTGGTTTCATTACCCCTCGGCGTCTCCTTACCCTTTTGATATTCCATTATTCTCGGATCTGCCTTTCAAATCCATCTATTGTCACAGTTTCCACCAAAATCTTATTCATTGTCTAAGATAAATGAAAAGCTGCATTTAAAACTTCCACCGAAAACAAATTCTTTCTCCATCTTCTCCAATTCTTTCCAGAAAAGTAATTATATGGCGCTCTCTTGATTAATACAATGTTGCCATTATCTTCAAGAGCACAAATAGCGTCCAAATGAATGGAAAGAGAAGGGTTGTCGAAGGTTTGTCTTTTACCGTTCGCAAGAAGTGGTACTTCCATAATCTATGACGAACCGCAGTCCAGTTCATTACTTAGTCACTGCTGATAACACATCTTTAGAAACTGCACGTGAAAGGATGTGTGGCAACGTAAGCGATTATTTTTAGAAACTCCACTCTTATTCTCTGCGGCAGTCAGATAACAAAATAAGTCTAATAGGACAAAACAGAAGAAAGTAGAGCTTTATAAATGCAGATTAACACAGTTATACCGAGAATATATTAGTATAGTTTCGCCTTTCCAATTACCTGCGTATTTAAATAAGTCTTCTCTAATCCTCTTTGCTTTTGTAATCTTTAGCTTGGACTTAACACTTACAATTTCAGTTTTCACCTAGAGCCAAAAAAATCTACAGAAGCATTGAAGCCCCTGAAGGAAAGCTAGAAAGAAAATTTCCCATTTTTATCAAATGATATATTCTGAAAAGCAGTCCAAGGACTTTATGAGCATGATAATTGGAAAATTTTTCATTTTATTTGGAAATGTTTTTCACGGATGCAATGTAGAAAACTCATCACGAATAGGTAATTGTACGGATTCTCCTGAGATAGTTTATTTCTTTTCTTTTTATTTCGTTTAGATTCGCCAGCATCTTATTGGAATAAATAGAATGGGCAATGATGATCGATAAATAAGAGAGGGTCCGTGTGGGTTTGTGATTAGTTTCTGATTTAACGATAAGGAAATTTAGGTCATGAGGGCTCGACTACGCCGGAAATTTGTAAACGAATGTTCTCAATTCGTGATATAAGCATGCCTAAATGCTACTCAGAAGAAGAGTTAAAAGAAATGGTATCTTTTTTTTCAGATGCGATGGAATGATCGGTTCGTTAGCGCAGGAGAGGTAAAAGCAAAATGAACCACCTTGGAGAAAGATGGATTTACTTCAGTTTGATGTAATCAGAAGCTGCAACTGTACCATAAATATGAAAAAAGTAATTCATCGATGACAACATCTATTAGTCACGTCCACTGCTGCGCTTTTTCAAAGATGGGGCGAAGTGAGATCGAACAGAACACCGCTGAGATAACATTTAAGAGATTTAGTGTTTATTCTTAAATTATTTATATGCAGTTATAATTTTATTTTATCTTTATAGCGCATATTTTAGACTAACCATCCATGAAGCCAACTGCTCCAGTCGTCATTTTCTAGAGGGTGTTTTTAAAGTCGCCGAACGCATAAAATTGAATATCTCCAGTTATATTTGTGGGAACAACATATAATTTGGTAGATCGGAAGTTTGATGACAGATGGCAGCACACATCACGTGCATACGAAACCAGGTGGGCAGTAATGCCACTCACTAGCGATAACCGTTAACCCTTTTATTGTGGAACGATATTTCAAACTCAGTTCCTTTGTAGTAGTTCGACAGGAAAAAACAGTAATATCATCAGCTGTTACTTCTCCTGATGTTTAATGAGCGTGTACTTAGGAACATAGTGTTACTTGTCAAGCAGCACCGGGGGTTCTCCCCCCTAATTCTGCTGTATGGTGTTACTTGTCAAGCATATATGAACAATCCTCGCTTACTTGAACCAAAGGACACCAACACCAAATTACCTACAGAGTTCCAAGGACAGGCTTCAGTTAAATACGTCACCAGAAATGTGTTTTCGGGTTCGAGCGCGTTTAGCACAGAATGGTGGACACTACCAATCGCTTATAGCACAGAAATGCTCAAGGTACAGCCCGTGTACCGGACTTGGCTGACAACAGGATTTTCAAAAATTATCACTGGTCAAATTAGGCATCTTAGAAGCAAAAAATGGAACTAGAGTTTCGCACGACATCAGTCAGCTTCAAGCTTGTTCAGGTGAAAACATGCGCC
Organism: Mastigoproctus giganteus; assembly: GCF_048544385.1. Taxonomy (NCBI): domain Eukaryota; kingdom Metazoa; phylum Arthropoda; class Arachnida; order Uropygi; family Thelyphonidae; genus Mastigoproctus; species Mastigoproctus giganteus. The sequence goes on from NC_143586.1 coordinate 57,706,866, forward strand.
TCAACCTTTTTTATAAGTTCATTTCTAGTTTAAATGATCTCGAAGTTACTTCGAGATCATTGAGTTTTTTTAAACCCTTTGACTGCCCGACTCGGAAAATCTCATAAAATTTCCAATTCGGCCCTTCAACAAAAAGAATGAACATTACTGTCATAACGCATTGAGACCTTATTCAACAAGTCTCCATGTAAGTCAGATATGTTATTACCACAAGTGCAACTGAAGATATATGCAATTATATGAATTCGGCAATCTTAAAAACGCTCTGTATATATTACTTATTTTGGACAGTTATCGGTTTCTGTAGCAAGTATCAGATTATAAACTAAAAAAATTGGAAGTAGAGGTCTTTAAACCAGTTGCGGAACAATTTTAAACACCAATCCCTGATGGACATTCAACAGAATAAACCCATTTAGCTTCCAGGAAAGAGACCTAACTCCCTCTTGTGGTCTTCGGGTTTTTTATTGAGACAGATGCCACATTTCCCTAGCTACATTATCTAGTACTACACTAAAATGTGTTAAGCGCACAATAGATATCGATTGTGATAACTGAAGTCAGGGTGATGATCTCTGATGGCCTTGTCCTGGTAATCAATCATTTAGAAAATGTCACCAAAACCTGTACGTGAAGGTTAAGAGAATATTCTTCAGGCAGAGCGACTGTTACAATTCAGAGGCTGTGTACCTTTAAGAAAATATAGATGGTCCCTCAGAGAGTGGATCGATAAGACGAATTTTTACGACAACCGAAATGATTTTTCATTCCATCGAAATGTTTGGCAAAGAAAAATGTTTGATATTAGGACTAAGCAATTATATGTCTCATTTTGAACTTATGCATCATCCTGGAACTTTGCTTTTTTCTACTTTTCCCCCATCGAAATGCTTCTGAAACAAACAAGAGAAAATCAGACCAAACAAGATCTGGATAGTATGAAGGACCATGGTAGGATCTCAACTAGCAGTTGCATTACAGTGTTGCCATTGGCACATGAGGGGAAATGTCCTCGTTATACAATAACGGTTATTTTATGGAGTCGCGTCTAAGATCGCCAAATAGGGTGGAAAAGGCCATGGTTCTAATCCCATCAATGACTCGAGTAACTTTTCAAAGGCACTGAGAATCTCTATGTTGACGAGATATTATTTTTCCTCTAAATAAAAGTTATTTGTAGATATGCAGGTGTCCGGATATTAATGATAGGGCAGTGTATATTCAAAGATAAATTTCACTTTATCTCTTTCACAGAATAACATCAATACTTGCGTAAGCGAAAACTGAAAATTCATTTTATTTATTGATCTATCCTCTCATAATGAAATCATTTTTAAATGTTTAATGTATTTAAAATTTCCAGAAGCAGTTTGACATTATTTCATAAAAGGATGAAATAGTTAATGTCAAATCTTTCTTTAAAGTAAATAAACCCTTTAACATCGACTGGAGTACTAATTCCATCAGAAGACATGAATTAATGATCATTGCATTCGTGGCATCTTTAGAAATCAAATAAAATTTTTAGATAAACAAACTGCCAGTAGATCACTTTATATGCAATGTGGTGGCACATTTATGAAAACTTCAGGCATAAGTTGGAAGTTTTCGTTGGTTCCTAGTTAATTATTTACCTCCTTTCTCCAGAAATTCTCTTTCCTGTGTACACTGACGTCGCATCTTTCGTTAGTAATGTTCCATTGGTGGCATTCTTTGTAGAATGCATTAATCATCTTAATTGCATGGTCGTGTCTCCAGAAGATATAATTAAGAATGTTCAAGCCACGAGAAAAATAGCATATATAATGAATATACTCGGATTATACATTTTATTCCTCTTATGATAGGAGAAAATCGTGACTTACAACCTACAGTGATTCAAGGAGGAAATAATTTAGTTTGAGAAAAATAGTTGCTTAATGCAAATAATATCTTCTCAGTTTTCTTGTGTGTGTGTGATTTAGGGGTTTTTGGAAAACACGGTTAAGAAATATTATCACGTAATTAAGAAAAGTGGACAAAAAAAAAGTACCGAGAAAGTTAAGCTGCTGTCATTGACTGAGGCTGACAATTCGCATCCATCTTAATTTAACCATGTTTCTTCCAGCTTTGAATAAACTCCTTCAAGCCTTTTGTTATCCTAAAACTCTGAAAAAAATAAAGAAAAACAAGTGTGTGGTTAAAAATAGAACTTTCACGTACACTAAGGTCCATTTACTCTTCCTATTATTATGATTAAGAGCTTAGATGCGGATGTTGGAGGATCAAAGAGAGAAATCCACTTAGGCCTAAACAACGTCAACACCTTCCTCCATGGATATAGGAAGGAAATGGCGGTCGCAAAGTAGAATTTATTACTCATAGTAGCTACTTTAGACAATATATTGCCATGATGATGATACTTGAAATAATTACAAGTTGGTAACATTTCTTCTAGGGAATTTTCGTCAACGATTCGCTATCCACTATTATAGATAATGACTGGTTTTATTTATACCAAACAGTAGATGAGAAAGAAAAGAAGAAAAAAAACTCGTGTAACCGGTCTTCCACAAAATAAGAACCTCCCAAAGAGACAATAATTTAGCTACTTAGCTGTGACTACACAAAACCGCGAGAAACAATTTTTGTGCACATCATTGACCCGTGTGTCGTGAGCTACTCCATCCTCCATGATAAATGGAGTTAAGGGTTCCCACAGTGACGTTTTTGGGCAACCAGAGCAATTTACCTAAGACCATTATCGACGCCACAGCCAAGACGAATAACAGCGACGCATCTTCACTGATTCAGACGAATCACTCTAGAAGGATAAAATGCCTCTATAAAACGAAAGCTGCTTTAACCTTCTTCGTTTAGGGTGCAGGTTGGGAGCATGTCTGGCTTACAGAGATGCTAATGTCGAGTAGTGAATAGAATCTTTACGACCATCCTGCTAGTGGCAGTTAGATGGTTACTCCTGGTGATAATGCAGCAATGAGAGAAGGTCACGGTGGAGAAAGTCCGTGGAAAATTAATCGCTACCTCTTATCGCAAGGATCCGATATTTGCGAGCCTTCTGCACACTGTAGAACGCTTTAAATCCAGCTGTAAACTGCGAAGATAAAAGTATTTGGGAAACATTTGAGTCCTATTTATTGATCAATCTGTAAAATTATTACAGTAACGCGCATGTGCAATTATATCTGCAACATCGTGAGATAGACTTTCTGTTTCTGGATGCCCTTTACCATTAAGATGCGGATGCAGGAATAGAACATAAATGTACATCCTTATAGGAATTTCTGCGCAAGACTAATGCCATCCAGTTTTTTTTGGATTGCAACATAGCCTAGATATCATCGTAACCTTCTTTTCTGTCAATTGTTCTGAGATACTAACAGATGAACTCTATAATTGTCTCTTCTAATGCACGTCTTTGATTTCTGCAATAAACCTCTGAAAGTTTTTCCACGTCCTTGTTAAATTCTCTCCCTAGGGAAAACGGACGTCAGAATTACATCAGTGTCACTCTTTGACAGTAGCCGACATCTTTCAACTACATCAAATGAAGCGAGAAAAAAAAGGGAAGATTTCCCGATCGCAATCTAATTAAAGATAACTTTGCTCTGACCCAAACTCGGAAAATAAGGAGAAAAGAAGCTAGACACGATATCTATCCAAATAATTCTGTTTCACTGAGAGATTCTGCAAACATAACGCTCTTGCCAGCACGAGTCAAATATTGGTAAGCAGACAGCTACATTCCGTTCTTCATCTCTTTTCAATAAGATTTTCATATCAAAAACAATATCATTCCTATCTTATGTAAGCTAATGGCTACCTAGGCACATGCAATTTGGTTCCTCCAGTGTTTTTTTGGAGTATTTGATAATTTTAAAACGCGAATGATTTCGAGTAAAAGAGTGAGCGATACACGAAATTTATCTGGCTTACTTAATTTGTCGAAAATGATCACAGCACGATGAAACATGAAGATGTTCGAACACAACATTGCCTGTAGCGTGTTGGTTGTGATGTTGAATATTCTGCTTTCATTTTCACAAGTTTCCATATTGCAGATCTTTGTGGTGCCTTAAGACATTGAAATTGTACAAAAATTCTGCATAATCACGTTGAGTAGTTTTAAATGACTGTTTTGCTGTATATGTTCCACCACGATCAGCAGGTTTTACTCAAAGTTATTCACATTTTTATGGTTTCTAAAATGATCATCCTGTATAACGAATAGCTGGCTATCTATCATAATTTTTTACCAAGAAATCACACAAACTTGGGACGTACTACTGGGTTAATTATGTTTTATTTTGATTTCTGTTCAATCATCACCAGCAATCAATATTTCTTTTGTTTGGAGTCCAAGAAACAGATTCATATAATGTCTTGGGTTCCTTTAATCCTGCATCATACCAGGAAAGCAGGGAGTTGCAAGAAACAGATTAAGACAGCTTTATACAAGAAAAGCCTATCAACCAGATAACCGGTTCCAGACAGCCCGGTGAAACTCTTTCCCAAAGTAAGATCTAAGTTATGTTTGTTTATTAATGCAGTAGTTCTTTTAAAGAAAGAATTCCAGGATACTTCTCAACTAATTTAGTATCTCTTTGAACCAGCGTTGTTTTATGTAATTTGTTATTAACAGAGTCCAACTGGAGCATTACTTATTTTAGGTTGTCCTTAAATATTGCTATAACCTCTTATCGTTGCAATAAAAGGGCTTTTAGCAGCTCATTTTCGTTTTCCATAAAGCAATCTCATTTGAATAACAGGATATGTCAAAGGCCATTCTTGACGTATTCCTTGGCTAAATTCTTTTTGCAGACACATTTTGGAAGATAATGAGATTCGAGTTAAATTAAACTCGAATCTCATTATCTTCCTTTATGCTAATAACTGTTCTCTAAAAATGATCTGGAAATGTAATTTTGCTGCATAACGCGTTATTCAGATATCTTGTTTCTTTTAACTTTATCGAACGATTTGGGTAATCTTAAATGCGTTTGTTCAGCTTGTGTCTCAGTGTTTTATAAGTTTTAAGCTGAATACGGAGTCAGTATTATAAACATAAACGTTAGATCTTTTAGATCTTTATTTTAGATATTTTTCTGTTTATGTGGTGACATTGAATATTTTTTCACAGAAGTTGTAATACGTTTCTCCACAAAGCACAGTTGCAATGCGGAGACGCCATGTGTCTATATCATAAAAAGATGTAGACTTGGAAGATTGTCCTTCAGGGAAGAGTATAAGGATAGATCTTTCAAGGTCTGTCAAGTTCAAAAAAGGAGGTCATAATCATGGAAGATTGAATGAAAGGTCAAGTGGTGTACTTTGATCTTGAATAGCTACCCATATAAGGTAAAACAAAGATCTAACCAAATGAGGATTTAATGTAGTTATAATGCAATCCCTAAGGACACACCAAGCTATAGATCTTCATCTATTACGTCAAAAAGTTTCACAACTTGTACGTCTCGAAACTACTAGATTTTTAATGAAATTCAAACCACTTCCCATCAAAGCAATATGCAGCGATCAAGTTCTCCAATGGAAACTGAGCTTCGGTGTATTGTCAAAGTTTCAAGTCTCGGATATCAGCTGGGTAAGAGTCGCCATATCACTGCTGAGAAAGTGATAAGGAACTACATTACACCTTAATATCCCTTTCCCCAAAGGATTCGCGATAAGAATTTAAAACATCGGTCACTGAAACTTTCTTTGTTAGTGTATACAAAGAGCCGCAGATTATATTTGATATGAATCGCTTATTTCAATAAATTTCAGCGACAGATGTACATGTCTTCATCTCCACATACGTGGTTAATGTGACACAAAATAGCATATCAAGAAGAACACCATCTCGAAACTATACTCTATCACTACATAACTGGAAAAATTCGCAGTATTAGCAAAGGTGACGTTAAGTGACCAATGTTATAACTTTTGGACAACATCAAGTACATTGTTTTTATTTTTAGTCTCTCTCCTTAGCAGAGAATAGTTTTACAAAGAAAAATTTAAGCTCTTCTTGGATATTTTAAATTCAAAAGAAAAGTTTTCTCGAATATGAAACTAATGCAATCTAGACCCTGTGCACAAGACTTAGCTGGTCTCTACTAGAAAGTCTACTTCGTCACTATGTAATCAATGGTTTCTGTCTAGTTCAAAATCAGCACGTCCGATGAGATGTTGCGAAAGACTACGAGGATGACAACACACGAATGACAAATGAAAAAATAATCCCCTTATGTAGGAGCAATATCGTTCGTGATTAGTTGGGATGTTATGGTCTGTTGCGTATAAAGCTGTATTCTTTGGAGTCTGTATAAGAATAAAGGCTCCAGGCCACCTGGTGTTAAGTTGTCGGCTTTGATTTTTACCCTGACCTCTTCAGAAGAAATGGTGAATTATATATGGTCACCAAACTAGCTTTCCTGTCTTACTATAGTTTCTGCCTTCTCGTCTATGTTTATTCTCATTTTAAAAAAAACAGGGCCAGCTAAGGTTATGACGTCCCCACAATTGACTACCTGTCCTTGAAATTATCTGTTCCCAGAATGTCCCCGATTTTTAGAATGTGTCCCTGGAAATGTGACTCAAGAAATCCAAATGCAAGAAATGGCTATAATAGTGCTAAACGAATATCATCGTTGACCATTTAAAGTGGACTCAGCACTTAATTAGAGCCAGATTAATGCGAGCCATCAGCGCCATAAATACAATATGACAAACTTGACCTTAGGTGCCGAATGGATTAAATGAAAATCCTCAATCGAATTTATGATTTATTTTAAAAATATTATTTCGATTTTTTTTATCTAAACTAATTATTATAAAAGTGTGTAGCTTTTATATTAATAGCTGGAAATTTTTGGATAATAATTTAAAAATTATAAAATAAAACAACCAATGCTATTTGGACTCATTGGAATTGGGTGAGAGGAGTTGTGTGTGGTACCATACTATTTTAAAACATTTATTTTAAAGTAGCGCAATTGGCATGGTAATCTTTTTGGAGACGTCATAATAACACCAAAAAGCTAATCTCGCTTAAATAAATGACAGATTAATCTTTTGCCCATTGTGACGTTCGAATGAAGTAAAATGAAATGGTAACTCGTTGTGAGGACAAAGTTAGTTCTGCTGTGAGCTTTAAGACAATTGTATTAATCAAGTAGTTTAAATCTTGGTGGTCGCAAAAAAGAAACATGAGGATTGTTGCTATCCAAGAACTGCTGTCTAAGCTTTCCAGTATGTAGTGGAAGTATCGTCAATCTTCAAGAGGATAGACATGTCCATTGCAGATTTCTATTGCGAAAGTTATGGTAACCGTTTTCTTGGTCTTTTGTTGGTCAACCTAAAAATCCTGATTCCTAACTCAGAACATTATTCTCACACTACTACGCCTATGCCTCGACCTCAAAGGCAAGTGCTTGGGATAATTGACAGAAGGAATCATTGTTTCCTGATAATGCACACCCACGTGTTTCCAACCAAATGACTCATTTTTCAAAAGAAATGAGTCAAAACATCCAGCTTGAAGTGCAGATTTCTCACCATATGCTTTTACCGATCTTTAACGAAAAATCATTCCATTCTTTAAATTTCTGTTTTTCTATGATGAAAAACAGAAATTGCAGACAATGAGTTCTACAATAAACCTTTCGAAACTTCTTCGATAATTGTTACCAGATGAATTAAAGAACCACTGTTTAGTATATGCTAGAAGAGATATTTAAGAAACTATCCAAAATTGCATTTTCTTAAACCACTTCTGGAATAAGCCATCCTTTGTATAAATTTAAACTTATCCACCAACTTAAATGAGCTGAAAACTAATTATTTCAGTGATCATAAAATGAAAATATAATGCCTCGCTTCAACTAATAGCTTCTACAAATAATCACGATCCTTTCCTAGTAGTGTGTTAATAACGATCTCCATTATCCGTCTTGGAATCTTCTATTTGAATAATTCCCTTGCTCACATCATTAACTAGTACTTTATGCATTCTTCAGACCAAAGGATTTTCTGTTTAACGTAGCAAACATCGTCTCTCATCCTTTTATGTATTGCAATTAATGTAAAACTCTACTTTTATAAGTCTTTGATATTCCATTTTCTGTCTCCATAGATACTGTATTTCCTCTTATCATGATATGATAATGTGTTTTTATTTATTTTTTTTATCTCCAATGGAGATTTCCAGAGAACATGCATCTGAATTGTAAGGATGCACCTAAAGTTGAATCTACTTATGAAAGGAATAAAGTCGGATAAAAATACCGCAGAAAAACTCATCAGAATTCAACACAAAAAAACTTCCCCATGAAAGAAGACTAAATAAACCTTCAAAATTGCATTTATTTTGCCATTTTTTTAAATGAACGCTCACTCAATAAACTCTCCAACAAGCATAGAGATAAGGGATGCAATTTCCTGGCTGTAATGTCAACAAAGCCTTATACACAACTGGGAGATTTATTGTCTCAAAGTTAGCGTTTTAAAATCGGCTCATCCAATTTATGAATATAGTTGTTGATGAAATTCTAAACCTTCCTGTATAAAATAGGAGCTCTATATCGAGATACCTTGATCGTATTCGCAGAGTACATTTGTTTTCCCTAGAAAAATATTATCCCCAAAGGCTCTCCCACAATATTATTGATGTAAAAGTCAATTCCATAAAGATGCTTTTTCTAATACCCTACTACTTATGATCAAGGCTAGAACAGCTTATAATAATCCTTCGAAGTATAAAGACCAGGACGACAAAGTCTATTTTGAAGTTCATTATAATTTAAAATTTTAATTATTAAAACCTGTCATGTCTGTTTTTCCATTATAGCCATGCATAATTGTATCTATGGATCAAATATAATCTGGCATAGCTGAAAACATATTGAAAAAAACCCTCCATGGATGGGGAAACAGGTCCTATGCATGCAACACGTCACAAATCCTGCTATAAATATGCACACTGGGCTTCGAACAGACAATTGTAAGAGTGGGCACGTAAAATGACACGTTCAACAGAATTGATCACCTCAACAAGTGCTAGACGCGCGAATCCTGGACTGTGGAGCAATGGAAAAAACAAACCTATGGACAAACGAGTCAAGGTTCGCACTCTAACAGTCTGATGGCCGTTCCGGGTAGCGAATGCCAGGGGAACAGTTCCTTCCCGATTGTATCCTCCCAACAATGAAGTCTGGTGGAGGCATTGTCATGATATGGGGTTCCTTTCGTGGTTTGGCTTTGGCCCATTAGCCGTTATCGACAAAACCATGAATGCTGTGCAGTACGAGGATATCCTGGACAATTATGTACTTCCAACATTATGGCAATAATTTGGTTGGAAAAGTTGGACTAGCCAGCCCAGAATACTGATCTGAACCCTGTCGAGCATCTTTGGGATGTATTGGATCGTCGGGTACATGTACTTCGAGATCGTCCAAAAGAACAAGGCCGAAATGGTGACTGCGTTAAAGGCCGAGTGGAAGAACTTATCAGCTGACATTTATAAAAAGCTGGTTGAGAGTATGCCGCGAAGATTGAAGGCCATCATAAAAGCAAAAGGTTTCAGCACAAAGTATTAAATGACACAATAAAAGCTCTTTCTTTTGTCTAAAAGGCAGATGTCCGGATATTAATGGTAGGGCACTGTACATAAGAGTATGTATTGTACAAAAATCATAAAGTACAATGTACATGTCATTTATTGCTCTAAATATAGTTAAAAATTGTATGGCATGTTCTAATCAGTAATGACTGTGCATAGAATCGCTTGATCTCAATTAGTCTGTTAGTAGGAGTATTCTCCTGTGAATAAACAAGGATGTGTTTACGCATTTAGAAATGTTCATTAAAGGGAAGTCGGATTCCACTGCAATACTTCAACCGTCATAAGATAGAGTTCTTTCAAACTAAGGAAATAAACTTTCTTCGTTCTAGTGCATGAAAGAGAGCGCAATTGTTTCATGAGAGTTGAGTTAGAAAAGGAAGGAAATATCCAGGGGAAGTTAATTTCCGGGTAAATAGAAGATGAAGACAGTGTCTCTAGGAGAAACGGTTTCATGTTTATATCATTAAATTATTTCCACAGTTTCAGCAATAAGGCAGCGCCACCTATGGCATAGAAGAGATCTCTGACGTATGAATAAAACTGTATAATGCAACCAAAAATGTAAATTCTTTTTTCTTCCATTCTCTCGCTTCCTTTAAGTGACTGAAGACACAAAAATTTCTGTAACTTAAAGCGTATAACTGTCCCATAGAAACCACTGTACAGACCAAAGCTGTTATGTCACCATAGATACCATACAAGGAGATACAAAAATAGGCTGTTTACTTTGTACTCCACCATTTCCTTGTATATTTTCATGGTGACCTGAATTTTACTGCTAATAATGACAATCCAAGTTTGCATCTCTGGCGATTTATTCAGTGAGCAGGCGTAATGGTATCTACTTCGATAACAGGCCAACAAAATCCTTTTAATCTTTGGAAATTCAGCAGCAGCAGTTACAGTTGAGCTGTGGACAAACAACGCAGTGTTTCTCCAGTAGACTGACGAGCAGAGTTGAATTTCAAAACATCATTAGTGCGCATGTCCTTGGCTGCTCAATGTTTTCACTTTTCCAATCGTCTTCCTAGGATTTTGCTTCTCTTTCGCTCGCTTTAACAGATGCAGAAAATATGCAAAGGGATTAGCTTAAATGTTTTCTTTTTTGATGGTCCAAGAAATTCCTTATATTCTAGTTGGTTGGATTGCAATCCTTAGGATATCTAAATAGCGTATCCAAAAAAAAAGACCTCAATAAATGGAAAAATCTTTTATTAAATCTAAACTATCTGTAACATCACCTGCAAAACAAACTCGGTTTAGACTGCAGTTCATAAATTAAATATCAGAGAATGTACTAAGACTCGGATTCGAAACTCAAAACCTCTATCTGAAGGTTTCTCATTCATTACTCTTTTATTGGAAGTGAGGAAGAAGCTTCGTTTAACAGGTTCAAGAAAATGAAATGGGAAATGTGTCTTCTCTGACAGCTGCACAGCGCTAACTTCAAGAATTATATTTATTAGGCAGACATTAATAAATTTCTTATTTATCACGTGCAGCTGAACTTCTTTCTCTGTAAGATTACTTACTAACTCCAAATCCTCTTAGACAAATAGATAAATCGTGTGTGGGAGAAAAGATTTTATTGAATAAAAGATAGGTTGTGACGAAGAAATTCCAATAAATCCCCTCAAGTATGATATTTTAAAAGAGAAACGGCAATCTTCTTAAGCCTCAGATGAGTTCAGAGAGGCGAATGCAACATTTTCTTTTTCGACAGTCATGCCCCCGAGAAGAAACTGCAGGTGAATAATGCCATAAGATTTAATGGTATTATGCAGTAAATCTCAAGGTTCTGATTTTGACTCTCCAAGGAGTCCCAGAAATGGAAAGTTTTCATGAGATTTTAGCTCAGTAGCCTGAATCTATTAGTGTTCAACTGTAGGAATGTAAGGATATACAGAGAGGCCGACAAACTCAAGAAAGGCATCCAAATATTTATTCCATTCTTCCATGTTTGTAATGCATAAGAAGGGATCGAGGTTTTAGTTTCACAAAACTGTTTTGATTAAAAGAAATGGAAAATAAAATTGTTCCTTCAAAGCTGTCCTGAAAGCATTATACATTTACGCAGCGATATAATACCAAATCACGTACAGGAATTTCTAATAGTCAAATCCACAATATCAAACCCAGCTACCATCTCTTTCTAAGTCCATCATCATCATTGTGGCACTCAAACAAACGTTTCTGTATATAGCTAAATTTCCGCGTAGTCAATCTCCAAATGCTAATCTGGTTCTCTCAATTTAATATCAACTATGGAGAATACAATCTGGTCCTCCAAACGTTGGAGGACCAGATTGTATTCTGTGGTCGATTTTCTGTTTTATGGACGAAAAACCAGAATTTACTGGATGAAAAACACATACATGATTATCATATGATGTACAAACATTAGTTTGTTGCCTCTTAAAACTCGAAGTGACGTCCATGGAGTTTTTAAAACAATTTTTTCACAAAACATTGAGCCTGCTCAACCCAATCAAGGCTTTATACACCTCAATCAGATCACCTCGCAGGTGCCTAGTCTCCAGACGCTGCAATTTGCAGAACTTAAACCTTTCTTAGTAAGAGGACTCCTTTGTTCCCCTCACAAATCTTGTTGCCCTTCTCTGTACTCCTACTTTATTAAATACTGCATTGACCTTGTTCTATGGGCCGAGACGTAGCTATCAGGGCACAAGAATCAGCAAAACGTAAGGGTCCATGAAGACGAAAGTCACATGAATCAGTCAGAGGGCCAGCATACGTTATTACTTATTTCCGGTGATGGTGCCCAATACTGAAAGATAATTTGGTAAATTAAAATTAATAAAGTCCACGAAAGAGATTCTATAAGGCAAACTGGATTAAATGATCTCGTTATACTGAATATTGACCACAAAGCCGCCAAAATTGGCCTTAAAGAACTAATCAGTGATTTTTAATAAATACACTATAGATATTTTAAGAGGAAGGCATTGGCATTTCGTGTCAATTAAAATGCAGAAAGGGGGCCCTTCGATGGTCTTTGCATTGGACTCATATTCCAACTACGCTACTGTATATGGTCATTGTCTCGGTTTGCTTTCCACAGTAAACAGATTTCACTCGCCATTTTCAGTTCGTCACAATTAATGATAATTTCCAATTAAGAGATGCTAATTGCCAATTGGTACTAATTAAAGTTAAGGACTTCTCAAATTGCATTTAAACAGTTTCGCATTAAGTTATAATTGACAATCAACATTGTTAATTATTACTTAATATGAAATTGTTTCCTAATTATCGGTTAGCTGATAACTAGGAAACAAAGATTGCGTTTAATCATCATAGTAAAAGCCTTTTTCCCTTTACAAAGATTACATTTTAATTTAAAACTAAGTTTGAGGTTTCAGTTGGTTGGTTGGTTTAGACTTATCCGAGCATGCGTACATGCAGATTATGTATTTTTTTTGTGACTTTAGACTGATCCACATGTTGTGCTGACTATAAAAGCCTGCTTCTCCTTTGTCCGGCCTGAAATTGGCTTACTATAGCCCCGATTGAAGAGAATCTTAAGAATTCCTCAACTCAAGATTTGATGAATGTGAATCATGAAGATGGATGTAAGATTGCAAATGCTCTGATATCCCCCCATTAGACTGCAGTGAGAGGCAACCTATCAGGAAACTGCCCTGCTTTTCTGACGTCATGGTCCATTGCAAAGGCATGGCGAGGGATCTGAAGACGCTGGCTTCAGCTGGTCTGGCCAGTGTGGAATATAACACAGAACACTGTCCGCAATGCAATCTCCTCTCCCACACAGGGCACCCTAACCCTATGACTTTAATTCTCATCAATACCTATTTTCCCTTCAACACCTCCCACCAAACCTTTCGGGCCTGGTGGACCCTACCACCACACATCTTGCTCTCGTCTTAGCAGTCCCCCACAGTTGGAGGTCTCCTTCCACAGGCGATGTCCCTCTTTAACTTATTAATTTCAGGGTGGAAAATTGTTTTTGGGGGCCATTAGGGTTTAAACTTCAATGATAATGCAATGGTGTTAATTTTTACAGGAGAACAAACTTGCCTTTGGCAACGAGTTACCCTGGTATTGCACTATCTTCACACAAATGGCAATCCAATTGGTAATTTGTTTAAAAGATAAGCCTGCTATGACAGCCTATTTCAAAACTAACTGGTCTCTTGTGATAACAGACAAAAGTAGAGTTTTAGATATTAAAATAATGAAGTGCAAAACTAATTTTAGGCTTTGTTACCTTAAATGATGGTCGTATACTGTCAACCCTTTCGTAATGTAGTTTACTTAGTTCTTCCTGAATTTTAATGATAATTGAAATATAACACGCATTTAAAGTTTATTCTGTGATTAGTATAAGTAAACAGTAATAACTATTTGATAATTCATGATTTATGTATTTAGTAAACTGATAACAAAACCGAGCAAAAAAAAAAGCAACGACTTATGCGCGAACAGAGAACATTTCGTTTCTGCGCATCCACCACATTGCCCACCCATTCCTCCAGCACAAGGCAATAATTAGGGATCACTCGACAAAACCTTCTAAAAGAGCCGAATGTAAAACTTCATTAAAATCTATCAACTGGTAGTAA